>NC_036449.1:19085817-19402067 GCF_002775205.1 Xiphophorus maculatus | reverse complement strand
AGCGGTCATGTGGCTGGTATTACGATTTCTATCAAGTCTATCATAAATAAATCCCTGAAATTAAAGACTCAGTTAATTTGTTTAATCCAGAGTTTGGCAGATTATATTTAAAAACATAAAACATCCACATTTACCTTTCAGTATTTTGGTGGTTAATGTTCAGCCTCTGAATGCAAATACTGTATTTATTAGCTGCAAAATGCATTGTTAGTAACACAACATCCAGATTCAAATCATTTCAGTGTGGGTCCTCCCTGAGAGGGAAAGGCTCAGTACCAGGCCTCTGTGGAGCTGCAGGACATGCATATGAAGCAATTCAGACATTGAATTCAGGTGTGTCGGTAAAGGGATGATGGATGAATAGAGTAGACCGTCACCCATTTTGCAATTCAGTATTTGCAGTAACGGTGGATTTTTCTTTGGAACTTGCCTCCAAATTATTTGTGGAAAATACACCCATTTGGTCCCCGTGGGTATTAATGCATATTATTATATGTTTGAACTAATAAACAGTCTGTTATAAGCATTTTTAGAGGGGGTCTGAAGTATTTGCAGATATATATTAGCTATTTGTGGGGGGAGGATTACCACTAGACAATAGTGGACCCCTAGTGGTAATCACAGACATTGGTAATCCAATGTCTGTGATTACCACTAGGGGTCCACTATAGTTCAGAAGGACTGAACTCATTAATCCTTTCTTTAGTAGATTCTCTTCTTCCATAAATCCTCCTATCAGCTATGAAAGCTTCTTTGTGAGTGCTAGTAAAAAAAATAAAAAAAAAATCCCCACAGCATTATACTACCACCACCATTCAGGACCAGGACGGTGTGTTCATTGTGGTGCTCACTGTGGTTTTCCACGACCCTATAGTGTTTTCTTTTCATTTATAAAAAAATGTGAAAATTATGTGATATTTTCCTTCCACTTCACAATTGTGCACTACTTTGCATTTGTTACATAAAATCCCATTAAAGTAAGTTCAAGGGTTATGAATACCTTTGCTAGGCCCAGCATCCGGTAGCCAGGTGTGTATCCACACATCATTTGCATCAGAAGCATTTGTATGCCCCAGTTTGTGGAGCGGTGGAGGCAGGGGAACAGGATGTTGTTAGCAGTCACCTGTGCTGTTTCTGGCCCAGTCTAATTGGTGGAACTGCGTGTTGTGTATGTGTGTTTGACTGCAACACAGCCCATCCCAACACTTCTGGCCCTCCAGCTGCAGCAGAGCTAATTTTAGCTCTGGATGTGCGTACGCCTCAGTTCCCAGAGCCTGGCCTATGAGGGAGGAGGACGGGATGAAGGAGGCACAGCAGCCAAGTTCATTCTCTGGATCTACCCACATAATCATCCTTATAAAAGATTATAACCCTGTTACGAGTCTGACATGTATGTTTGCAGAGAAGTAGCTTCCCATGTCTTTGTCATTGTGTCCTTTGGATAGGCGTATTGATTTGCTCAGGGACATATTGACTTCAGTCACAGTGGCCTGTCAGTTGTTGACCTTTACTCTCAAAGTCTTTTAACTCAGTTAGAATTTCACAGAGGCGTATGACTACCTGTCTGCCCTTCTGTCTTTCTAGCCATTTGTCATCTTTGTTCCTGTCGGAAGTCTTGACTCTTGTATTATTTTCCAGTGCTTTTCTTTTTTTTTTTTTTTTTTTGCTATTAATACACCCTGTGCTATTTCAGTGCAGGGACGCCTACGCTGCAGGTGAGTGGCTGGTTGTTACTATTGAGAGAAGCACAGCCGATTACACCAGACTGAGTCACTGTAGTCGGGTATTAGAGTTAATCCCTCTGCCTAGGAACGGTGTCTGGCTGATGTGTAGATGTGTGTATGACAGGGAGCACCAAATTCTCCTTTGACTTTAGAGATGCAACAAAGGAAATAAGATGATTCCATGCTTTGTTTTGGTCTAGATTTACTCTCGCAGGTTAGCTCTGCTGCAAATTTATATGCAAAGACGAATCTTTTAGCTGCAGTGCTACAAAAATATTAGTGCAAAAATAGCCTGACCTGAAAGACACAGTGTGTTGGGGCTGAAAATAGGCGTCAAGAACGACAGTTAATCAATGTGCCCTGTGTAGTGGTGTCATTATCCGACAACAGAATCTCAGGAACAAAAACAAACCGACACAAACAAACTGTTCCCAATATAATAATATGTAGGCAAGGCATTCATACTGTCATAACTTGAAATGCTTTTCGAAATAGTTGAGCAAAATAACGTATACCCTTTTTAACTTGACGACCGCAAGCTTTAATGTATTTTGTTCGCATTTTAGATGTTAGACCAACACAAAGAAGTGCATGATACCTGGATTTCAAACTATTTTAAAAAAATGTTTATATCTCATAACTAGTATTTCTTGCACTTTTATTCAGTTCTCCTGTGTCAATATTTGTAGAACAACCTTTCACTTCAACTTTTGCTTCACTTGTTTTTTGTGCTGTCTGTGCCAGATTTGCTCACATGCTTCGTTGTTCGTTTTCTTTTTTGCTTACCACAGAATTACCATAACATCTGCATCAACTACTTTGATGGAGATTTGGAATTTATGTGAGGATTTTTTTTTATGCATGATTAAAACCATTTTCTGTAGCTCGGACTGTTTGTTTAAGATCGTCCTGCTGGAAGGTGAACATCCATCTCTTTTGGGGATATTCTTCACAGATTGGTGTTTTTTCAGCTCTATAAGCTCTGAGCAGCTACTCCACAGCATGATATTGCTACCACGTTGGTTTATGGTGTGCAGAATGCCACAGCATGTGCATCCAGACCAAAAAGTAAAATGGTGGTGCCATCTAGCCATAGTATCCTCTCTAATGTGGACATTTTGACCACTAACTTCCGAATTTTGCTCCATGTCCTCAATTACGTTTAGGTTTTGTGTATTCTTTGGTCTTAATGATGCTGTTTGAGATTAAATTGCCACTAATAAGGAGAGGTAAGATTTCATTGAGGGGGATCAGAGTAAAGAGGACAACCTTTTCTTTTTGATTTGCCACTTTACAGATTGGTTTTTAACTCTTTGATCTCACTTGTATTAGAATAAAATAAGGAATGAAGAATTTTGGCTAAAAAGCTGGTGTTAAAGAGTGGAGCTACAGAGCTTGCATGGGTTTAATAATTTATTGCAGACTGAGCTAAGCTGACCTTGAAAAATCCCAGACTCTGTCACTAACCTGGCTGGGCTCATTCAGGCCAAGACAAGAAGATGGTGAGGAATGCTGATTCAAACCCACATGCATAATCCATTCAAAACCTTGTCCTTACATGTCTGTTCTTATATAACGCTAATTACATTCTGCAGCAAAATATGTTCTGCTTTACTAGTTTTATTCATCTGCTACCCAGGAAAGTAAGCACTTTGCCTTTTAAAATAACTCTAAATAGAAATTTAGTATGAAATGAGTTGTAGAATAAAAAAAAAACTACAGTGTGAGCTACTGACTATTTTGAAGGCAGGATAGACAGACACATGTTTTTCTGTATCAACATTTCACAATCCTATTTGTGAAGGTTTTATCTAGTAGAAAAAGAAATATGTAAACAGTTTTGATTGCAGCTGCTGGTTCACATGAAGTTTCAAAATACATTAGTAGCAAAAACAGTTTTAGCTGTGGTAACGATGAAAGAAACTGCAGGTGTGGCCTCAGCCTGTTTGGACGTCTGTGTCAGTTATTTTTTTCATTACTTTTTTTTTTGCATGTTTCCGTTGCACCGCAATGACAGGTTTCCCTCTAATGGTGCTAGCACATTTGGATCTGTCATTGTAATGTTTTACGTTTTTTCTGCACTAATGCACATGTGTTGTAATTCATATCCTGTTGAACTGCACTCACTTTTGATTTAGTCACACAAATAAATTAGATTTTCAGAAATCCTGATTTGCACAGTCCATGTTTATTGCAAAATCTCAGTTGTTTCTTGCTGCTCTGAAGTGAATCATTTAACGGCAACAACAGCGCTGCCAACACTGACTGGGAAAATATGCAGCCATGGACACACCATAGACCTGAGAACTGATACAAACCCAGATTGAGAGTTGATTGGTTTATCTTTGTGTGGCTCAGATAAAGTCTGTTTAGACTGTAGCTCAGGATTACCTCATCGACCCAGCTCTGTGGGGTCGAGGTAGAGGTAAAAACTGAAAATACTTTGCTGGTCTCTAACCTTGTGTATGTTTACACTGGCTTAATGAGTCCATTAGACACGGATATGATTAATCTCTAATGAATGAAGGGCATTGTCCCCACTAGCAGTACACCCAAACATAGAGAACTAGAATGGTTTTAGTCATTTGCTTTATTTATTTGTTGTATGAAAATTTTGGAGTTTTGTCGCCATGCTGCAGCTGTCATGTACACTGTTTGTATTGTGTGTGCAGGTGGTCAGCAGAGGAGAGGAGACTGTGTGGGTGTGTGTGGAAATTTGGCACACCTAAAGAAGGCAGCCTGCACACAACATGTTTTGCTTTTGTTTTGAATTTGGCTAGATTTGATTGATTACATTAGGACTCTATTATCCCCATTCTTTGTCTGGCAAATGCATTACCTGTTGAGTTGTGGAGTTAGTAAGGTTCAAGAGTGAATCAGTTTGAAGAGCTTATTGAACTACCTACCAAAATGTACCTCTTTTTTTCTTCCTTTTTCTCCATTTGTGATGTGAGATTTTGTTGTGAAATATGCTAACACAAAGTTCTCGCCACACTACTGGCTCCTCCAGTTAAGATTAATATTAGTAAAAAAAATTCGTTTTTTTTGTTTTGTTTTTTTCTGCTGTCAGTCTCACTCAAACATTGAGATAAATCCAACCTTTAACTGTATTATTGTTTAGCGAGGGGAAAAACATCCTAATGTGCTTACTTATTGTCACCTCTACCACTAATTATTTTTTGTGAAATATTTTTACATGAACTATAATTTCTAGTTTACTTTTGTAAGATCACCCAAGTGCCAATGAAACTCTTAAGGTAACATGAAAGATAATTCACTGGGATATAAATACAACATGAAACAGATAGGACTCCAGAATATTAGAAATCTTGAGATAACCAGATCGGTTGTGATAGGGCTGCTCTCTTACTCATGTGCTTCGAAACCTCTCTGTGACTTTCAGCATCTTGAGCACTGTAAAGTGCCTAAGTGTTTGTATCTACTGCTGTGAGATTAAACCCAACTAGTTAAATATTACACTGGCACGCAAAGTGTGAACTCATGTCACAGCCAACAATTACTGCGCTACAAACACCCCTTGTGTTGCTATATATACAATAAGTTATGCATTTCTAAACATGAAGCTCATTTCTGTTGGTTATGGGCCACCAGGTTGGATGAGGACCCGATCTTATATTTTCTCCATGAACTTTCAGAAGGCTACCAGATTTCCAGAAGACCTTTTAGATTTCCGTGTGCCACAAAAAGAAGTATTTTCTGAGTCGGTATTAAAAATGTATATTTGTAAGGTTTGCTGATGTTAACTGAAACTATTAAAAAAATTGATCTTTGGGATATGGGACTAAGCTTAAGCTGAACAAACACATTCCTGGTGGAATTGGTGTAAAACACCACTGATACAATAAGAAGTCTTTGAAAGTGTTTGAATGAGGCTTTCATTTATAAAAGTTGAGTACAGACATGGGTTTTCTATGGCTTGAATGAATCACAATGGACCGCATTCTTAACTGATTTAATCTATTCTCAAACCAAGTACACAAATTGAACTTTATAGCTTTGCTTTTAAGCTTGCACACTCAGTCAATGGTGTGCTGAGCCGAGTAATTGTGATCTGGGATTTGAAGCACCGTAAACAGGATGGGCTGGCACTCTTCTATTCCCTTGTGAAATCCGTCACAGGACAATAAGCAGGTCCTGCGTAGAGGAAGAGCAGCCCTCTGAGGAAAGTTTGCTTATTGTCATTCACCGAGCCTCATTAGCCACTGGACATATTTAGCAAACAGTGATGGCTAGCTGCCGGGTTCTGGTGACACGTAGATACTGAGATGAGACAGTTGCAGAGTGAGGAGGAGTGAGCTGCCATTCCCAAGTAAGTTCCAGCTAATTTGGATTGGTTGTATCCAGATGGAAGGTCAGAATTAGCATAATGTTTTTTGTTTCCACCTGTAGTGTTTAGTGGAGTTTGTTTTATTCTAACTAGTTTTATAATGACTGTTTGGCTAAGTAATGAGGTAGCGGTGTAAACATACATAATTTCCACATCTCTTGCCTGTACTGGTTTTATTTGCTAATAATCTGAGGACTCTATCTAAAATGAAGCAAACCTATTTCCAAATCACCTACTAATAAAACTACTACATCTGCTTTTAGTCAGAATTCTAGAAACTCCCATCATTTTCTATTTTAAAAGATTGTCTTCTAATAATATATCATCTCAGTTCAGTTTAGTTTCAGTAAAAGAATTGCAAAACGATTACATCAAACGATTACATTACCTTAAAAAAACAAATTACATCACTAAATGTTTGATGATAAGCAACATTGCCCAGTATTTTACCTTGTCTTGACAATAGATGGCACAAAAAGCGATTCTTCTGATTATAATTGAAATTAAATTCAGTTTATTTACATTGTGGTAGTTCACATAATGCAAAAGTTATCTTAAGGAGTTAAGTATTTGTTTTTCCTAAAACCAGTTCAGATGGTTTTACTTTCTATTGGCTTAGTTTAACTAATGGTGTCCCTCGGGACCGGTCTTAAAATCATGCTTTTTATTTTCTGTCAGTCATGAAAAAACTAATATCAGCACTGTAAATGTACTTTTTTAAGCTGATGAAACAGTCATGGTTACCTCAATGTCCATACAGCCACCCATCAAGCAACATTCTAGTAGTTTGCCACCCAACTTATGGCAAGCTGATTGAACACTTAATACTCAGAAAAGGATCTTTCAGCCCAATGTCCACAAATCTGTTCTTTTTAGGAAAAATGTTGTGGATTTCTGAAATGACAAACATTTAAGCTATGTTAAAGAATTGTCACATTTTGAGTTAATGTTTATTGGGTTTGTAGCTAAATCTATCCTAGGGCTGGAGAACAATGGGTATAGACAATTCAGGATTTTCATCTCAATCGAAATATTTTATTGAAAAAGTCGTCTTTGACTGCCCTTTGCTGTTTTTGTACTTTCTTAATGACTTTACCTTCTGAAACATTTTTATGGTGCATTAAACTACAAGTGTAGAAAAATATATTATAGGCACAGAGGTTCTCAATGCATAGTGCTTAAATAATTAGTAAGCACTAAATGCATTAGGTAGTTCTTTGTGGTTAGCATTTTACATGCAGTGATATTTCAATAATGATAAATTTGCAAGGAATTGTAGGACCCCAACTTTTTCACAAATGCCTTATCTGTAAATGCAGAAAGAACATTGTGGAAAGCTAAAATTGAATTCTTACTAGGAGCTTTAAGGCCTCCTTGTAAGAAAATCATCACAGCGGTTTGGTTCGCTTTTAAAAGTGGAGTGTGAACTTACACAACTTCATCTGGTTATGTTTAAATTTCTCTCCTGAACACAGTTCAGTCTCCTGAACTGTGCAGGTGTGAAAGTAACTCAAGTCACTTAATCTGTCGTCAGTCAGCACTTCAGAGGATTTAATGATTTATTGTGTGTCTCTGTACAAATACTTGGGCTTTTTTCTTAATGATTCACTCTGATTTACCTTTCATATTCTGAGTTTTCCTGTTTTCAAATTGATTCCTGTTATCCTTACAAGGACAAAAGAGGTGTGTTGTTCCTACATTTATGTCTGTAGTGGATTATGGTGAGGTGATTTATGCACTGACATTAAAGGTTCCATTAAATGGATACTGTTTATGTCATTGAGATTCATTACAAAAACTCCCACATCATTATGTGCTTTCCTTGTGTTGAGCTAGAGAGATTAAGACAGTGGAATATTTTTGATTTATGCAGCTTTATGGACCACCTGCCTTCATTTCTTCAGAGCCTCTACCTTTATCTGTGGTGGCAATTATAGTCTCCAGACCCAGGATGTCTAGATTTAGTATATATATAATAAAATAAAAATAAAAAAAATAATTAAAAAAAAAAGAAAAAAAGATATATATATATATATATATATATATATATATATATATATATATATATATATATATATATATAATAATGTGTGTGTTTATTGGCAACCCTCATGACTGCTATCCAGTACGTTTGCTTTTTCAGTTCCAGACCCTGTTTTGTCTTGTATTTAGAGTTTGTCCCTTTTTCCAGTGTTTTTACTCAGCCTGAAGCCACTGTTACTCTCTGCTTTGATGAGTCATACAGCGATAAATGAATCTGACAGAAGAAAATAAACACATACTTGACAACCTTCAGTAGGGAGCGAGGATCCACACATCATTTCAAACACATTTATCTCCAGCCGGGCGCGTCCTTCATGTTTTGATAGATTGCCGGTGTCAAATTTGGTCAGATAAACACATAGCTATGTTCAAAATGCTTTACTGCTGAAATACTGCTCAACAAAGCAACAGTTTGCACATGTGTCTTTTTTTTTTTTTTAAATCATGCACGTCTTATGTCTTGTGTCTCTGCGAAGCCTTGATTTTGAATCTTTCCAGTACTGTACATCATGTGGGTGTGGATCCCAAAGATTCCTTTCCAGCCAGCCAGGACACAAGGTGGTCAGCTGACGGTTGCTATGCAACTATGAGGAACTTGAAAATTGACTCCCTCTGCTGTGACACAAAATAACCTCCAAAACAGTATTTCCTGGAGGAAAAACTGAGCTTACTCTGAGAAAGACTTCTGCATAGGAAACAAAACCATTTTATCGTCAGTAATTTTGTGCATAAGGATAGGAAGCCATTTCAGTAACGGCTGAAACCCTATTGTCTCTCTGTGGCTATTTAAATTTTTAGAAGGGTCACACTCACTCTGTTAACCCCTATGGTGCAACAGTTATTTATGAATGAAACCACAGTCATCTGTTTTGCACATTTTGTTTTTTCAAATATTTGTAAGTTTCAGTTTATAGATTGCTTTCTCCTTTTTTGAACATGTTCTGACTCAAAAAGTTGGAACTGCTACTCCTTCGCCAGGGGTCTGACTTTTTGCTGTTGATACTGTCCTCAGTTGAGAAAACTATTGCTCACCGCGGCGTGTTGTCCCAAGCAGAGATACAAGTCTGACGGGAAGCCTCCTCTGGCTGGAAAATTGTCCAGCAAAAGGGACATGATGTTTTTTCACTTTGAAGCTCAACGGTTTCTAATTGGAGGTTGTCCGACACATTAGTTGGTTCCACATTAAATGGGTTTACAATCATGTTGGGTTACTCTTTGTTTATTTTTCACATTATAAAATGGTTCAAACACATGGATAAGTTCAGCATGTAGCAGCTCTGCTGCAACATTTATGTATTCCTTCATAAACTCTTCCTCTGCATAAGGGTTCAACTTAGAAGCTATTAATTAACTCACTAAGCATGTTGTCTCCTCTGATCTGTGGTCTTATGAACTCTGATTGTTTAACTTCCAAACGCTTATAAAGCATAATAACTTTTATCAGACCACATCAGCTCCTCCAGTTTTACTTGTTACTTCAGTGATGCTTTTAAATTGTTAGATTTACATCTGATCCAATGCTGCTGGACTTTGTGACTTCAGGATTTAGGAGATGTACAAGAGACGAATGAAGTATTTAAAGTCTAAAATTGGTGCTGCTCCATATTGGCTGTATTCATCATTGTCAGCCACTTCCCGCAAACTAAACACATGTTTTATGCTTTTCATGTCAACAAAGGATATTTGTTGGCCCAGGTCTCTTGAAAAATGCAGCATTTAGTATCCTCTTGTCTTTCTCGCAGTTGCCATGATCAACACAAGATCCTTACCCTGGTATATTCATTTTATCATAAAAATGTCCTTCGGCGTTTTAATTTTTCATTTAAATTAAAATTTTTATGGTTGCACATAAGTTTATTCTGAAACCTTTACCTTTTTGTTTACAATACAGTGTATTTTAGCTGCTAAAGCTTCATGATTAGTGGTTTATGTTGAGAAACATTTGTTTCATTTCACTAATCTGCAGTATGTGTTAAAGTTTTAAAAATATACCTTTAACTGACAAATATCCATGATAGAAATTTGTCCTCTTGTCGTCAGTAAATGCTGCCTTTTTGTTTCAAAACTTGATTCAGTACAATTGTGTGCTGCTTTTCAGTACAGCTGCATTAGAGTGTAGCTGTTTTACTACTGAAGACTTTTTGATAATGGGTACGGTTTATTTTAGCACAATTTCTGTTTTAGTATGTCTGACTGTAGGCAGTTGCTCATCCCTTCTCTGAACTGCAGTCTGCTTTTTCTCTAGTAGTCTATTTCTAAAAACAGATTATTATATTAGATTTTGACCTAAAAAGGTAATGCTGCTCAACTTTGTGACTGCTGGATTTAAGAGATACAAAAAAGATAGCTAAAGCAGTTGGAGTCTAAAATTGGGAGAACTAGCCTACAAACACGACTTCCTCATCTGTGCAACTATTTAGATGCCTGTTTGGTTGTCGTTGTGTATAAATAATTTAAATAATCTTAATTTTCTGGTGTTAAATAAATCTTGTTATTCGTGTTAGTTTCTTGGCGCTTACAGGTGACCGTTTTCCTCCAATCTCATTAAGGGTTTGTTTTTATCCATCTCCCTGTTGCAGGTGACCCTGAGAGAGTGACAGATGTGTGCCACTGTGGAGAACCAGTTACATCTCCCTGCGGAGATTTGATTTCCTGGGCGCTCAGGTAGGCACACTGAAGTCTTTAACACATTTATGTTATGTCGATTACATTCCTTTCTAGCACTCATATCTTTATTTTTCAGCTTTTTCAGCATTCCCAATAAGTTTTAAATTATACATAGAAAATGTCAGCATTTTCAGGATGCAGTTATTGTGAGGAAGATGAGCCCCAAAGGGCATTGCTAAAGAAGTTAGCTGTCCACACAGTTCTGTATGCAAACAAAATAGCAGAAAGTGGAGTGGAAAGAAAAAATGTGGTAGAAAAAGCCTCACAGCCAACAGACTTGAGAACAAGTGGAAGACTATTGGGAGGATTGTGATATTAAGAATTTGGAGGAGATTCACAAGGTGTACCCTGTAGTTGTGTTTATAGCTTCAGACTTGTTTCTGCAGATTTTCCTTTCACAACTAAGACATTTGGGCATCGCACATATGTAACATACTGTATATAACACATATAACATCTGCTGAGATATGCTAAGGGGATTCCAGACTACAGCACATGTCCAACCAACTAAAAGACAACTGTCCCCAATTAATGCAGACTTTCCCCAAGTGGGAGTCCTGGGCTAGACCAGAAATCAAGAGGTATGACTCCAGGGTAAGGAAAGAGGAATTGACAGTTGGATAAGTAAACACTTGACATATTACTAATAAATCTGTGTAATATTTGAATTTCATTTTAGAATTTAGTTAATGATATAAAATATCTTTTTGAAGATATTCTCATTTCTCGAAATGCATCTGTTTACTGAAAGATAATGTGAAGTAAAATAGTAACAGTAAAACTGAAACAAACTATTATCTTCAGTTTGAATCAATAATTATTTCAATGCAAGTGAAAATGTAGAAGCACAAAATTGTTTTTTTTTGCACTAAAGAAAATATTAAATGGAAAGTGGCTTCTGGAGAGACCTCAATATACCTGACTTAATTACTGCGTTTTGCGTCTGAGAGCGATTTAATCTAAATTGTTTGAACAAAATGAACAGTTGCCGCTGCCGTGGAGTCACTTGACTGCTGTTCTCATGGTGACTGATAAGCCTGCGCTGCCGTTGGCACATTTCATCTCCGTGCTTTTCTGAGGGCTTGACAGACCAGAGGAAATGAATGAATCAGCCTTTTATGAAGACTTGAACACTCTGACTAAATGGAGGCTTTCAGTTCGCAGACTCCAAATTTAGGAGCTGTAGTCACACAAGAAAGATTCCACTCGTTGATATTATTGTAATGTTTATGTTTTTACAGCCCAGCAGCTCCTCTGAGCTTCTTTTGTATAACTTTCATTCTTATTTGCACCATGTTGAGTTTTGCATAATTTATTATGTTTGATTTAAGGTTTAACCTCTACTGTAAATACTAATGGGACAGACCTACATGTCTAAGAAGTCCTTTAGGGCATGTTTAATATTTGCTTTTGGATGTGGATTTAAATTTGCATTAGTCCACTCACTGTTTATTTAGGAACAAAGGCCAAAGTCTCCTCTGGCAGATGCTGAACCAGTATGTATAACTAATGCACATAGATTGTGTCAGAAAGAAAATTACTTACAAAAATGTAACTACTTAACAGGTAAGAAAAGTTTAAAGTAATTTTTTATGTAATTTATATAGAATGAGCACTTTTTATTTTGTGAGCCTTCTTAGACTACAGAAATAGGAGTACCAGCAAAGGGCTAATTTCAGCAAATCAATTTTAAAAGTAATATATTTTAGAATTTCTTTACAAATATTGAGCCACAATTTATTTCTGTTGATTATTATGACTAAGTCTTACAGTTAAACCCCAAGATTCAGTTTTTCAGAGAATCGTTTGACTTACACTATCAGAGAAAAACTGCTGACTTGATAGCCACTGACAAACTCCACAAGGAGGTTAAGTCACAAATGGCTATACCCAGAGAAGCTGGTTGTTCAGGCTGTTGTATAGAAGCATAATGGAAAAATATGTTCAAAGGAAAAAGTGTATTAATGATGATTTAGAGAGCTATGTCAGCTGCTGAAGTTTTATCAGATCCAGAGTCAGCTCAGCCATCTACCAGGAGATTTTACAGCCCTTCATTCTTCCCTGTGCAGACAGCTTTATGGAGATGAGGATTTCATTTTGCAGCAGATCCTGGCACCTGCCCACATTGGTAAAGGTTTAACGACCAGGGTATCGCTGTTCTTGGCTGGCTGACGAACTCAACCATCTATTGAGCTCATATAGTACTTGATAAAATTAAGTGAAATAAAAGCTTAAAATTTTACGGTTTTTGGGGTCTGTTATCTAAATAATCTATGATGTCACTTTTTGAATGGAGTTTCTGAAATAAATTAACACTGACATAATATTCCAACATGTGCATAAAATTAAAAGTCAGTACTTTTAATTTTACTGTTTCACACGATTTTCTCTTAGTCGTAATTTTTACCATTAAATGTTCGGGGATTTACATGTTCTACGCTACTTTCATTTCATGGTGTAGATAGAAAGTTTGAAGCATTTCCTTTTGTTTTAGTCACATCCTCAAAGAAATTTAATCAAATTAATATTAAAAACAGATAGTCAATGTAAAAGTTTTTCAAAGCCATTTGTTCAGTGGATGGTGGAAAGGTCTATGGAAAAAAAAGCAGACTTTGTTCCTGTGAGCTTATTTTTCTCATAAACTTTGTGTCAACTGGGTGAGCATCAATGGAAAGTCATGATCTAGTATTTTAAAGGTACAAGGCCAAACATTATCTGAGTCATTTATGCACTTTCACAAACTGTTCCCGGAACCACTTGTTTGTTTTCTGGGTGTCATGTGTTCATGTTTAACTGGAAACCTTCACACTTGAGATCCTGTGCAGCTCCCTGTCATGATTACTTTGTATTTTCTGTTACCATCTTTTCCTCTGTCCTGTCTCGTCTCTCAGCCTACACATACTGATAAAACGGTAGACTTTCCACGCTTTTCTTCACACATTCATATTTGATGAAGCTGCTTTGTCGCAGAGTACCCAGATTGGCCAGGCAGGCAGATGTGGTGTACCTGATGGTGTCGTCTCTGTGTATGGTGTGAAACGCTAAGTCCACTGACGCATGTGTACGTCAGAGAGCCCTCAAACTTAGCACATTTTCTGCACTATGGAGACTCAGCTTTAACAAATGAGATTAAACAGGAGTGTATTTATGTAATTGCTAAAAGTAGTAGTCATAACTTTCACTGTATTTGTAGTTTTAAAATGTTTGATGCAGGAATGTGGATCTTAACTGTCTTGGGATTGTTCTTTTGTTAGAAATCTAAAAGTGAGAGTCAATTTATAAAACTCTTCTCCTGCATATTGAGTACTGTGAGCCCAACATATATTTAAAAAATATTCATGATTTGTCATAATTTTTATTTGTAGATGTGTTGAACCATCCGATCCTGACCTTTTATTTTGTAGAATGATTACATGTTTGAAGACACCATTACAAATTTAAGATCAAGGGTTATTGATGTTTTTCAGTCTTGTCTTGATAAGCAAGCTTTAAAAAATCTACAGTCAATTCTTCCTATGTCAAGCACATAATGACGTGCTCATTTTTTGTTATCTGTCTCTGATTGGCTAATCAGTCTTTATGTCGACTCCTTCCCCAGTAAATGCTGACAGTCAAGGTGCTGAGTTCTGAGACTCAGATGGCAAACACTGAACCAGAGAACCATCCTGATCAATCTGTTAAAACTCTGCTGTCATAAATGTTTTTGTTTGTATTGTATGCTATGCTACATCCGTAAAATTCATGCAAGATGTTTGTCTTTCTTTACCTTCGTATCACCTGATTACAAATCTGAATTGAGTAACGGCTGTTCTGAAAGGGTAAAGAATCTACCCTTCTTGCTTTAAGCTTAATACCAGTGTTTGAAGCAAAACAGCGTAGAAAAGCTTGAGAGCTTTTGCAATTTCACCTTCAACTTGAATTGATAGGACCTAATAGTTAATGTAGTCACATCATTAGCCTGTCAGTGATTACAAGCTTCACTGGCCGTCTGCCATTACATAATCAAATTTTGTCTGTTGGGCTCAATGGCTCATCACCTTTAGTCTGCATTCTGTCACATTATCCCGTGAAAGATCATTGTCAGTGTTCACTGCCTCAGTACAGCAGTATACACAAACTCCCAGACTCTGGCCATGCCTTTTATGGGATTCATGTTATTTTTCTTTAGATAAAAATAAGAAAATATTTTCCATTGGATGAGACCTGAGGTAGAGATGTTTTTGTGCTCTATGTTGAGTCTTATTTTAGCATCTAGACGCTGAGAACAGGAACAGGGATAATGATGTATTGGAATATGTTTGGAATACTGTTTTGTATTTATATTTATAGATCATTGAATTAAAAAAAGAGCAGCATTTCAATATATTTTTATTTACAGGCGAATTGCAAATCCTATTTCCATCCATGTTTTAGCTAATTGTCTGTCTTCCACCCGTTTATCCATAACCAGCTAGCTAGCTTTCTATTAGTATCTTTATTGTCCAATCATTTGCCATTAGTTTACTTATCTTTGTCCACTGTTTCATCTATTTATCCATCCATCCTTACAATCAGCCTTTTTATGTCAGCTTGCATATTTAAAGTTTGGTTTCTTTGGAAATAGTGAACATCTAAGCCGAGGCTGGTGTTGTTTTTGGAAAAACAACATCAGCTTACAAATCACACAAAAACAACTATGCTTAATGAGACAAGTTGTAAACAACAAAACCAAACCCAAGCTTGGCCAGCCAAAACATGAACTGTCATATGAAATATTCATAAAATGTCTGTAGTGACTAAGTCCTATGCTTAAATGTTACTGGTTGCTGATTGTTTGTTGGTACTGGTAGGCTTTGTTTTTACATGCACAGAATCAAAGTTCACTGTGTCAGTCTTCATCACAATCATTTGAATGTCCTAAGGTTTACAACATCTGTCTATTTTGCCGTTTCTATTTAGAACAAAGAAATAAGGCAACTCTAGACTAAGCACAGTAGAAAACTCTTTGCTCTCGTCACCTGAACAGATTTACACTTTAAATACCTTTAAATAACCCCTCACCTGCTTCCACCGTAATCTGTACACAACATGAAATTCGACCCCTAGCGGTGATAAAGATGGAAAAACAAGAAACATGGCTCCTATGATCTCTCATAAGTTTGTGTGTTGAAGTGACCTGTTATGCAACAATGTTTTGAGCATCAACAATCTTGGACAGCCAAGCCATAACGATTATGGCTTGGCTTAGAAACTGTTATTGTTTCTAAGTATTACTCTCTGGATGTGCTTAACATGACTCACAATTTAAAACGATTACTCATTGGCAGTTAACATTTATTTACTTTCACTAATTTTCAGTTGTCCACTATGGCAGGTTGATTATAATCACAGTGAGAAAGATTTGCTGTAGTGATGCACTCATATTTTGAAAGGCAGTTAGATTATACACCACTAACAGGTAATTGCAATCCTGGGTATTATTTCTCCTTTGTGAATCTGTCTCCTTGAGAGCCCTTTGATTCTTTCTAAATTAAACTCTGCTTTGTCCTGCATCATAGCTGAATAAATAATTCAAATCAGTCATCAGGGTATTCACTTGGGTTGAAAATTATATTGCATCTTCCTCAGCAGGGAAATAAGGGGCTAAAATCACATCTCCAGATTGGGCATTCTTCTGGCGATGGTGTTCTGTCACCTTCACTTCTTTTTTGTGACTGTATTTCCAATCACTGCCTCTCTCTGTCCACCAGGCATCCAGGAGGGGGGTCTCTGAAAAATATGCTGGGTTCAGAGCGAGGTGTTGTTGAAGAATGGCTCTCCGAATTCAAGGTAAAGCCCTCCTCCTCTGTGGCGCATCTCATGAGTCATGATGAAATGTGTCCTTCAGGCTGTTTCTCAGAGAAACAGCAATATGTAGGCCTGTCACAATAACAAATTTTGCAAAGCGATTCATTGTCTCAAAAATTATTGCGATAAACGATAATATTGTTTGAAGACCTTTTTACACTGATTAAATGGAAATGACGTAATAATGCATGCGATTTCCTGCCAAAGATAGATACACTTTATTTTCAAAAGAACACTTAACACTGGAACTGATAAACAAAACAACCAAAATCAAAAATTAAATGGATTCTCAGTCTCCATTAATAAAAAATGTACTTGAATAAAACCTAAAGCCATTTGTGGCCAAAGTGGAAATAAGTACTGCATTCAACCAAAAGAGTGCAGATTATGAAGTCTATATAGTATATTGCCCTTCAGTAATAATTAGATATAAATAGAGAAGATGGGCACATCCGACTACATGACGCAATAGTTCACACTACACGATTTTTCCCCTATTTTCCCTTGACGACAATCTTAGAACGTCAGCCGTTCTAAGATTGTCGCTTACGATTTTGTAACCAATCATGCTGTAGTGTGTGGTGTGTTATTGTAGATTGTTGCTCTGATCCAAATCAGGGGTTTTCCCTGCCTGGGTGCTGAATGCCAGGCAGCCAATCAGAAAGCATGGATTTTTTCCACGCTGGAATCCCAAACACCTGACATGGAGCAACCTGAAGTCCAGTGGACATTGGAGATGATATGTGGAAACAACATTAATGTTTATTCAGCATTTTGTGCAAAGAATATAGAAATGACAAGGGGAGGAGTTGGAGCGAAATTGCTACTGCAGTTGATAAACCCGGTAACTTTTCAGCTGTTCTTCTTTAACGTGACATAAATAGGTTATAATGATTTTCAATCAGTCAGGACTGACACTATCCACATGCAATGCAGGTAGATTGTAGTAAAGCATTGATTAATGCCTGCTTTTAAAATCAGTTAACTGCATCTCGTTAGTATAGTGGTGAGTATCCCTGCCTGTCACGCGGGAGACCGGGGTTCGATTCCCCGACGAGGAGTGAAGTTTGTTTCAGGTCCCTCTTGAAAATGAGATCTAGATCTCAACTAGGTTTACCTGATTAAATAAAGGAAATTGTAGCATTAGTCTGTGCCCATTGTTGGACATCACACGGCAGGACCGAACCCGATCGAACCATTATATCTGGGATTTCTGTCGGCTCATGTGTGATCTCTCAGGTTTTGAAAATGGGCCGACAATCGGCCAACAACTCTAAGATTGTGTAGTGTGCGCTGGGCTTTACACTAAGGAAATGAGGAAGGGAGAGGTCAGTGGAGTTGAGCCTTTTTTCACTCAGTGTCATCAACAGAAAGAGAAAAAGGGCGGAAGAGACGATAATGCCGATAATTAAAATGAGGTTGATAGTTTTAATTTATCGTACGATTGATTGATTTATCGTTTATCGCGCGACAGGCCTAGCAATATGTAAATATAACAACTGTGTAAGTGTGTAGAGATAGAATATATGTGGGCATGTTTCAGCTTGAATACTGTAGTGGTTGTAATTCATTAAACTATTATTATGTTTACTTAATGTAATAAAGAATTGAGTCCTTTTGAACAACTAGTGTTAATTATAGTTTATGCTCTCACCAAGTTTTACTCCTTAAATATACAAGATCAAACCCAAGTTATGTTGGGTTGAACTCACAAAATAGATCTCCATGGAGGTCTTGAAGAATTGTAAATGATTTATTGTTTTTCAAAAACCCTAAACATTAAGGCACCCATTAAGTATTCTTTTTTTTTTCAAAGGAAATGTTCACATTTAGTTGTCTAATATTTTTAAATTTATCTGTGGAAAAGATGGTAATTAAATTACAGGAAACATCAATTAACCAAGTGAATAAAAGATAGTAACAAAAATAGCTTTGATTGAGCATCCATCTGCCACCCCAACTGGAGGGTTTAAAAAGCCAGAATAAACACAACATACATGTCTCTGATCAGACTGATTGCCTTTTTTTTCTTAGGTAATGCTAGCAGTAGCTTTATTGGTGGCTTCATCTTAGAGATAATAACACAAGATATTAAGTTGAATACAAGTTATTAAATGACTAAGCATGAATCCAACAGCAATAGTTTAACTTGCTGAAATCCCTGGAACAGACATACACACAAAAAAATAAATCAGGTAGATTATTTTCATATTTCTCCAGTAATCCTCACAATCACTAGCAGCTGCTGAAGTACTTGAAAATTCAGTAAATATTCTGTACAGGTATGGCAGTTGAGATACAAATAACATCTTTCCTAAGCAGTGGCATTATTCTCAAAATTGAAGGTGAGCTGTGTGAAAGAGGGGAGCACAAAACTACACACCAGAGATGGATTGATGGGACTCCTTTGGAGAGTGGTCATCATGAGGACAGAGCACAACATGACTTGTCTGCACCAAAGCGCCTTGCAGAGAGGCTTTTTATGTGTCTGTCATCTGCAGACAACACTCAAGACAATAGTCTTGACTGTTTGTAGTTGGCACCCCAGGATATTCTGCCCCTGTCAGATGTTGTCACCACTGAGTCTGGAACTTTTAGAGTGATTTTTGTCAATAGCTGTTAGTCCACGTCAAGATCTGTTTAGACTTGAATGGCTTTTACTGACTGCTACTACTCAGCCTGTCAGTGATGTTACTACAGTACTCTGTTTTTATACCAACTACAACACTTTTAAATTTCACATGTTTAATAGCACTTCTAATTGTGTAGTGTCAGAAGTTAATGTTGCAGCCTTAGCACAAAATAGTATATATTCACTTTCTGATTTTCTCTAGTTCATTACTCCGACTTTATGAATCAAAATATTATGCAGTGCCTTGCAAGTGTGTTTGCATACCTTTTTTCATTTTAATTACTTTGCTACACAAACTTTATTGTAACCTATATGATAGGCCAACATAAATTATTGTCTGAGTTGGAATGTATTTGGTTTTAGAGCTGCTCAATGTATCAATTTGCAGTTGTCGTCAATATTAATGTCTGCAGCATTAAAATGGAATTGTTTTTGATGGGAAATTGTATATCAATTACCAGGCACTCAAAATCTCCGTGCTTGTAAAATATTTGGTCTGTTGGAAGGAATCATATTTTACCGCTAATAGAGCTACAAGTCTTTTGGTTTTTGTCTCTACAAATGTTGCATATCTAGAGATTGAAGGTTTTCACCATTCTTTAAAGCAAAAATAATTCAAACTACATCAGAAAAAAATCACTTATCAACTCTTGCCCTAGAGTTTTTATTTATTTATTTTTTTTAGGGTTTTTGAGGCTCTAGTGGCCTTCATTCATTGTCAGGACAATAAGAAGGACAGAGAGGGAAGGGAAATACATACTGTGAATCAAACCTATCAAGTCAACTGTGTTGAGGACTGTAGCGTCTGTATGTAGTGCACCTGCTCAACCTCGGAGCCATGTGGCGCCCCATGCCCTAGATTTGTAATTGGATTAAATTATACAGCTTGACTGTATCACTCTAAAACACAACTATCATTTGGTGCCATTGTTGCTCTGGGTGTATTTTTATGGCTGTTGCCTATAGGAAATTGAACCTTTACCCCAATCTCATGCCCTTTGCTCCCTCTGGACTTTTTCCAGAATTCCCCTGAATTTACCTGAGTCTAGTGGCTCATCCACTTCAACCTGATTCCCTGTTCCTGCTGAAGAAAACCATCCCCACAGCATGATGCTGTAAGCTACATCTCTCCTGATAGCGGTGATGTGTTAAGGGAAGTTTGTGCAACCATGTTTTGCAGGTTGGCCAACAAGTTTCCATTTGGTCTCACCTGACCATAGCACCTTCTTCCACTTGTTAGCTGGGACTTCTTATGACTTTCCTTTCGCAGTGGCTGACTTTAGGCCACTCTTCAAAAAAGCCAGATTTGTTTACTGCAGAATGTCAAAAGACCCTCTTGAGTTGTACATCTCTGCAGTCCCTTCAATATACCTTTTGGCTGCTTCTCTGATTAAAACTCTCCTTAATTGGCCTGACAGTTTGGTCTACAGCCATGACTTAGTAGATTTGCGGTTGTGCCATATTGTTTTTCTTTTTGGAAAGATGGACTCAATGCTCACAGTTCTTTGTAAGCTCTTCAAGGCTTGGGATACAACCTAATCCAGCTAGAAACTTCACAACTTTACCCCCAAACTGTCTGGTTGTTTCCTCAGTCCTTTTGAGGCTGTCCATTCCTGAATTTTCTCTAACAAACGTTTGAGGCCGTCACTGAACTCCTGGATTCATATGGTGATAAAATTACACACATATGGGTGTTTTTTTATTTAGACAAGTAGTGAAAGGAATGGGTTATACAGGAGTTTACTTAGGGATAGCTGAGTAAAGAGGCCTAAAACATCTTTCACCTTTTTAGTTGTAAAATTGTTTAAAGAATGTGTCATTTTCCTTCCTCTTCATAATTGTGTACTACTTTGTGTTGGTCAATATAAAATACATTGATTTTAGTGGTTATAATTTGTCAAAACTTGACAATCTCAGTTGTTTCACATGTAATTATGGCCAAAAAAATGTTATGTTCTGTTTGTCTCAGTCCTTACCAGAAACCCACATCCCCAGCTACGCTGGCAGCCTTCATCTAAAGAAGTCTCTGGTACCGGCGCTGTACAGAGTCATCCAGGACCCCAACAATGAGGTGAACCATACACACTCTCCCACACGCCCTTACACACACGCAATCCTTGTTTTTTTTAGTTCTCTATGCTTCTTGTGACTCACTTCTTGATGTCTGGGTTGGTACTGAAAAACAGACTGACACAGCAGTTTCTGCAGGATAAACACTGAAGCACAAGCATGTGCTGTTCTTGTCACTATGATTAAAGTGCAGGATGGCGATGGCTGCAGCTTCACCTGCGAGATAGTACACAGTGTTCCCAGTATACTGTACACACACACACAGTGAAAAATAAAACTAGAACATCTGCTGCATGTTTTAGTTCAAAATAACATCCTTGGTAACGCCTCCGTATGTCAATTTTACAACATCACAAGCCTGCACATTAAAACTAGCTTTTTGCCCAGTTGAAGACGTCACACTTCGTTTTGAAGCAAAAGTCAGAGGTATTCAGTGAGGCTGGACTTGTTTCCTTTCTCTGCTTGCATTCCCCTTTTATTTCACGGTCAAATTTAAGAGTCAAACGTCCAGGGATCTAAATTCCATTAGTGCTGTCAGTCCCTCTGCAAAATCCCATTAATGATGAAATGCCAGATCCAGGGCAGTCTGTCTGAGTGTTGGTGGGCAGGAAAGGAAAGATTGCGATGTGTTTTCTGCTGATGCCATGGAGAGCCAAACAGTTGCCAAGTTCATTAATGAGTTGCTGCTTATTTCTCGGTCACACACAGTGCAGCTAACACACACACACACACACACACACGCACACGCACACATGCACACACACACATGCACTCAGAGCTGCACTGGATGGACACTTATTCCACTGACCCTTGGACAGTGTAAACACAAAGCCACAGTGGACTCCCCTGAGAGTACATGCGTCCAGTGTTTAGTTGCAATCCTGCTCCACCCTCTGATCCCAAAAGCCCCTCAAAGTCCTTACGCCTCTAATATCAAGGTCAAGATCCAATTTATTCATGGGTTCAGTGAAAGCATGATGTAATGATGCAGCTTATATAATTGTCTCAATTCTTTTTGTCCCCTGTTAATGCTTTTTTTTGTACAGTGTCTGTACAAAAATTATATATAATTTTCTATGTAACTCACCTTGAAGTAATCAAATAAATAATGTGAATACTCAGGTTTCTTTATATAAGATCACCGTAGGGTTGTACCGATTGCAGCTTTTTGGCCAATTGTCGATTACACAAAATTAAGAAAATATTTTATGTAATCTTTGTGCTTTTTGCAGATCTCATATTAAAGCCTGTCTAACAGTAGAAAAGTGATACATACATTTATTGTAAACGTCTACTTCAAATAAACTGAGAAATCTGAAAATTTGAGCTTTTATAGGTATTGAATTTTAACAGAACTGAAGATACAGGTCCATTTTAAAGGACTTGAAAACTGCTTAGCTAAGGTGTGTGTGTGTGTGTGTGTTTTTTCTTTTAACCACCTGCTTTCTAGCTGCTGGAACCTGTGTGCCACCAGCTGTTTGAGCTGTACCGGAGCTCTGAAGACCGCCTGCGACGTTTCACCCTGCAGTTCCTGCCTGAACTCGTGTGGGTTTATCTGCGCATCACTGCCAGCAGGGATCGCCAGAGCAATGGCTGCATTGAGGCCCTCCTCTTGGGTATCTACAACCTGGTGGGTGTCAGTCCAAATGCATTTGATATATTTTTAGCTAACCTTAGCATTTTAGCTAATTTCAGCTTATAAACTGTTGATTGCATACTACATGGAGTTCTAGAGGTCATCATGCTAGAGATAGCCCTAATGCTAATGATAGCATTTTAGCTAAATTCTGCATTTTAGCTAATTTTTATTATTAATGCTTAACTTGACATACTGAATTTGCTAAGTCAATGTAATATTATAGTAATAGCCTAAATACTATCGAAATCGCTTTAGCTAACCTTAGCATTGACTTTATGTTACTGGAGGTTAACATCTAATGACACTAATATCCCACATGCTACAGACATTTTAACTTATTCTGGACATTTTCATGACATGCATCAGACACAGAGACATTCCATCTGCTGTTCTAAGCTCCTTAAACTTTGATGCTCAAACTTGAGACCCACAGTACCTAACTAAACATAAGAACCCCCTTGCAGGCCCCTTTAAAATTTCTTCAGAAATGTTCTATTTTATGTTAAACCTTCTGCACTCTGGACGGTGAAGCCAGAAATTTATTTTTCACCTTTGAGTTGGAGTTATCTAGCACAATTTTACAAAAAGAGACTTCACAAAGACAAACTTGAAATATATTTTTAGATCTTTTTCTTCATGGAAAATGGCAGATTTATTGGAAATGATAAGCTTCACATTCAAGGTGACCTGCAAAGAAAACACTGGTTGACAGATTGGCCTGAAGGGGATTGCATCACCAGGAAACACCCTTGAGGAAATGTGCAAAGAGCAAGAGTTACTGAAAGACATAGCTCCATGTCAGCCAGCGCTGCTAAGGGGCATATTCATGAATAATTTATTCCTCTGTGTCTGTACCTCTCAACACACACACACACACGCAGACATGCAGCACATGCTCACAGATGTGTCTCCATTGACGGGCGAGTCGTGATAAACAGCTTTGCTCTCAGCAGTTCTGCCAGAGATAAACTGGTAGCCAGTGAAGGACAGAACAAGCAACCCACAGTCCAGTCAAGGACAACTTGAGGGCATGTTGAAATAATAATGACTGCTTTATTCCACAGCAGTAATGAGGAGGAACATAAACAAACTTTGTTTCAGTAGGGAAGTGATGAGAAAGAGCTGCTACAATAAAACTTGACTAACACTTAGATAATATAGATATTTCAGATGTTCTTTAGCAAGACTTTTGCACAGGTAGATAAGCACGGTAATAAGCTAACTGTTTCTACAAGGCTCAGCGGTATATTAGTATGAATTAACTTTATTTGTTTTGCTGGGATTGTCTGTGGTTGAGATAATGAGCCATAACATTACAAAATTATGCCATTTTGAGGGAAACTTTGGGTTATGCAACACATTTAACAGTGTGAAATCAAACTCCAGCAGACAAAATGCTGGTCGATATTTGATTTGTTCTAGTTCATAGCATGATAACTTTACATGTTAACTTTACATAGTTAACTCCTGGTGATGTAGGATCGTTAACTATTGTTATATGTTAACTATATTTTAGAGTTGTCACAATTTTTTTTTTCTTTTAATCACTGAACTCATTTTTCAATTAGTCTAAACTACTAATTTTTCTTTAAAATATACAATTTGTTTTTATTTTCTTCATTTTTTTTACATCCAATGAAAACAAGTTTAGTATTATTTATGAGTCTTTCTGCTTTGAATTGGAATCATTTTGATGATTTCTCTTGCATCTGCATTTAATTTAATTTAAAGAGATTATGACAACTCAAGCTTCCTGGATTTTTTCTGTTTCATTTTTTTACAGGAAATTGTTGACAAAGATGGAAACAGCAAACTTCTTTCCTTCACAATCCCATCTCTGTCGAAACCATCTATATATCATGAGGTAGGACTCTGACTCATTCCTGTTCCGTCCATATTTGGAATCACCTTTCCTATATTGGTGTTATGTTTTCTTTACTGGGTCAATTACCAACTTTTTTGTCACTTGTTCTTTCTTACCTCCATTTTGCACACTTGTACTTAAACCATCACATATCAATGTCTTATTTGTAGTTTTCATAAACTATGGATATAAATATGCATATTTTACTGTATACATTACTGTATACAACAGTAATGGCAACTATTTATTAAGATAACTGATCTATCGATGGATTTAAGAGTTTTACAACAACATTTCTGACTAGACGATTAAAAAAACATTCTATGATGAATTGACAGATGACTGGAACAAAATGTCTGGTTGCAGAAAGCTTTATGTAGTAGACTAGTTCAAGCTAGGATCTAGTTACCAAATGGCCAAGGTGTGAAATGAACAGTACATGTTCCCTTTCACTGCATTTTTTCTTCTCTCTTCCTGTCCTCACTATATCTTGGAGATTTAGCAAGGTTGTGGATTGGAAACATGCCACTTTTCTGAATGTCCCAAAGCTTTTAATATCCTGACCTTGACAGCTCTAGTTTCTGTAATATTATATATTTCTTCATATTTTTCATATCTTTGTTTAAGAATAAAGCGTATTTGTTAATTACTTTAAAAGAGAGAAGATATTTTTGTCAGCTTTATTAACTGAACTGGCTGATTGATTCTGTTTTTAATCTATCTGGGTCTTTCAGTCAATGAGTGTTTCAGCTGACAGGTCAGAGAAATTCAATAACACAAACCTTTACAGAACATGTTGTAGCCTAGCTTTCTGTCTTTTTTGTCATCTTAAGGAGACTGTTTTCCACACAATGTGAATCTGAGTGTGTGCGTGTGGGGTGTGTGTGTGTGTGTGTGTGTGTGTGTGTGCGTGTGTGTGTGTGTGTGTGTGTGTGTGTGTGTGTGTGTGTGTGTGTGTGTGTATGAGTATGATTACGTGTGCAGCTTGTGCACCACAGATAATTTATTGCTGTAATTACAAGCTTCAGAAACTCCTCCCTCCATGCCAAGAGAATGAAGACACAATCGAGGAGTGAGGAAACAGATCAGGCATCTGTTTGAATCACAACAATCCTCCCTGATTATAATGCCGGTCTGAATGTCATGTGTCCTGATCCCAAGGACGCCATTAGCATGTTACTCATCTGTCCTCTTTTGCTTTTTTCGTACAGAATCACAAGTAAGTTAGTGTAACTTCTGCTCTGCATAACTGCAATATGAAGTAGTTTACACATTTTTATTTGGACCTACTTTTAGATTCCACACAGTCATCATGTGCATTTCTTTCTCTTTCTGTTTTACTCATGAAGCAAGTAATGCTGATGGGGTTTTTTTTTTCCCTCGGTACACTGCACAGAACAATATAAGTAGATTGTCTGCAGCAGGTCAGATCTATACATGTATGGCTTGTAAATGAGGACAGTAAGAGGAAATAATCCCACAAGAGATTGTAAGCCATCCAAGTGATGCATCCTGCCTCACCACCTCTATCATTTACTAATGACTCCAAAAACTATCCTAAATATTTAATCGAAAGTGTCTTAGCCTCATTAAAGCACTGCCCTGCATCAGTGAAGCTGGATGGTAGCAGGAAGATGAGTTCAATCTTTCATGAAGGAATTTATAGAGGGAACAAAATTGTAAACAAATGTTTTTGGTGTAAGAGATGCACAGTCAGCACTCTCACTAAAATTAAGACTGTAGATATATTAATGTCACTTAATGATGCAATAAAAGTGTTTACTTGAAATATTTTCCCCAGCAGTAAAAGTTCCTTCTTTAAACACTGTAAACATTTAGATTTATATGAATTTCACCTGTACTCTCCTTCACTTTAATTTTTCAGTTCTTGATTAATACTGTGTCATAAAGTGCAGTAAGGAGGGAGAATTAGGCTATTAAGTAACTGCAGGAGCACAATTACCTGTAGGCTGCGATTTAATAGAAATTACTTTCTTTTCTGTTTAGCCTTCTAGCCTGGGGTCCATGGCTCTGACTGAGGGAGCGCTGTGTCAGCATGACCTGATCAGAGTAGTTTACAGTGGCCTCCATCCTCAGAGAGAAACCTTCACTGCACAGAACAGGTGGGAAACCCAATGAAGCAGCTTCTAACACCAGGACAACTACATCTTCTGAATGTTAATTTGGCTGTTTGTTTTTGTTTTCATGGTGAATATATTTATTGTATTAAACCATCATTTTTGCATTGAGATTTTACATTTGTTTTTAGATGGAAAAATGTTAAAGCAGAGAATGTGTTACACAATGTCATTTATTTAACATAAGTAACATTTAATAAGGTTATTAAATGTTTATTTATATTAAATATAATATCAATTAGGATTTTTTGTAATTATTTGTCATAAATAATAACATACTTTTTTTACTCTTAAGCTTAACTTATTTTATTTTATGTTTTACTCTCTTGTATCTTTGCTCACTTTATTCTATTTTAGATTAGCTTATGATAGCTAAGAAGAATATGTTTGCTTTGCTAATTGCATGTATATGGCTTTAGCTTGTTTGTTAGCAATGTTTTTCTTTGCTCAGATTAGCTTATGTAGTTTAGGTATATGGCTTAGTTTTACTTGTTTTATTTAGGCTAAGCTTAGTTTAGCACTGGCTATCTTATCCAAAAAAAAAATCATAACTTTTGATTTTTAATTTAGCTCCATTGGTTTAACTTTGTTTATATTGTTTTCTCAAAACAACTGACAAAGGTCGACTGTTCAGATGTTCAATGAAACATCTGTGAAATGAGTTTTAGTATTAAAGAGAGAAACTGACAATAACGCAGAGGGTACAGACTCTGAACTGTTGGAGTGTTGTTCTCTGGTTGTCTTAAACAAACATGTTGCATTAACAAATTGTGTCCAGTTTCAGATGTGAATATCAGTAATTTTAAAATCTTTGCGTACTTTATTTGATCAAATATTGCTCCATAAAAAACACCTTTTAAGGTGAACAGATCATAAGTCTGGATGCTCATTCAGCCTCTTTTAGCTGCACTCAGTAAGTCTAAGAGCTTTTTTGGCCGTCACACGCTTTCTGCTGCAGTGAATGAATAATGATCTCAATGAAATATACCCGTCATCCTGCCAAACAAAGGGTTCTCTGCTGCCCTGAATAGAGCACATATAGGTCTGTAACTGTTCTAAGTGGCACACATATGCAAATATGACCATGAGAAAGCAGTTCAAATAAGACTGGCTGGCCAGAGCGTTGTGACTGCAATGACCATAGTGTGACGGACATAATCAATATATTTCATCTTGGCCTGACCTCTTGGCTAATTTAATTATCCATTTGTTTGAGTGGGTCTGAATTAATGTTTATGAGAAGAAGGTGCAGAGCTCTGTTCCTTCATTCAGTCTTAATGCCTTCCTGCATATCCATCCATCTATCCATTTTCTAACACCCTTGTCCTTAGTGGGGTGAGGAGGGGTGCTGGTGCCTATCTCCAGTGAACGTTTCGGGCAAGAGGCGAGGTACACTCTGGACAGATCGCCAGTCTGTTGCAGGCCTTCCTGCATACTCCTTGCCTATTTCTTTCTGTAAAGGACAATAATTAGAAGTTTATGATCTCACTTTGACTTAATGTATTTCATTATTAGGTCTCAGTAACATGGTTGTCACCTCATAACCCTTGAAAAGTCTTTGCAGCCTCTGGAGATATTAAAAGTAAAGTGGCAACTTTCAAAGGAGCTTTACACACTTCTTAATCCTTTACAAGTGTTGCGCAGCTTTATTGTCAGCATCCTTGTTTGCACACATACTTGACCTTTACAATGCCACAGCACTCCTGCTGCATATTTTCCTATCATTATTACCAAACGTTGCAACAATTAACCTACAGATGCAGCTTCTGTTTAAATTGTTTTTCTTTCTTATTGTAGTTTTTGAAACCGTGTTTCCAGAAATGATACTTTGGCTGATAATTAACAAACTACCAAAGTATCAGTTTGTTAAGTGTACAATTTAATGGCTCATTAAGTTTATTACTTCTGATTCTGCATACTAAAATAATTTTTATGTTATACTAAAAAAAACATGTTTTTTAGGCCTCTATCTATTGTTTTTTGCAGGTTTGAGGTCTTGTGTTTCCTTATGCTCTGCTACAACTCTGCTGTGGTCTACATGCCCCTTTCCTCCTATCAGGCCGTCTGCAGGATGAGCTCACGGTGAGAAAAACATCTGGAAATTATGCTGCTCTTATTTCTGCACCCAATTATTAACCATCTTCCTTCCTTTATAATTTTAATTACTTTTTTACTTGAAGTTAGGATTATTCTCCTTTTCATTGAAATAATTCACTTTCCTCTGTTTCTAGCTGTGCTCACGGTTGGATAAAGTACAACTTTATTCAAGCTGAGCTGATCAGCTGACATGGTTGCCTTACATAAAAAACAGGCCCTTAGGAGTCATTTAGATCCATATGAACATATATAATATATGCACTATATAATGTCTAGTGGTGTCCCTGTATTCTTCCACCACAGCGTCAGAACATTTCAGGCTATGAGTCTCAGCCTGCTGTGACTGAACTCCGTTTAAACAGATGGCAGACTGTGACTGTGAAGACTTTGGAGAACAATGCTCTCAGTATTTGAGTTCTCCCAGTGCAGACTCGGTAGCCAGCCTTCTCCAGACTCCACACATTAAAACTGGTTAAAAAATTAGCTGTTTCCTCACATGTCTCATCTTAGCTTCTTACAGCTGTTAGAGAAATTCAGTGAAATCTGGAAAAACATGTCTTTAGTTTATTCACCATCTGACATCAATTCCCTCCCTAGGGTGTGTGTGTGTGGCTTCCCTCGACAACAACAAAAGCTCTGGAGAGAACCTTGCAACCGTGTCCTGCTGGACCCTGAGTTCATGGTGCAGATGCTCACTGCCGTTTACCACGCTATGTATGTATCTTTACAGTTTTTGGGGGTTTTTTGCACATTTTTCAGAAAAAATTGCAAGCAATTGCACATGTTTATGCATCAAATGGTTCAACAAATTATGTTTTGACAGCAATATTATAGAAAATCTAGTTTTGGTCACAAACTGAAAGTCAGGTTTTTTTGTTCTTAGTGTTGAATCAGTCCTGATACAGATACCTGGCTTTTTACATATCAGATTCAGCAGCTTTTTTCCCCACATTTATTTATTTGGTGGTGAGCAAATACAGTCCAATGTTTTTCATTCATAAGCAAGCATAAAAGTGTGAATATTTCAAATTTGAAATTTGAAATATCTTTCAAATTTTGATCACACTTTCCAAAAACATTAAAATAAAATGACAAAATATGAATTTACATTCATTCTTGGCGACTTCCAGCCGTCTACTGCAAAACTGACTGACAAAAAGAGAAAGTTTTCCAAATACATTAATTATTATTATACATTTACTAGTTTAAAGGATATAAAACAAACTACTTGTGTCATTTATTCTAACTGTTCTTCTTCTCTGTGAGACACCCCTCATCAGTGCAGCCTTGATTTCATTTAGCTGTTAAAATCTCACTGGCTGTCTACAAAGAACAGACGCTTCCTGCTGTGCAAACCGATTACAGTGGTCATAAATTCACAGAGCAGGTGAGCTTTTCCCCTCCGGCCACAGCTGTTTAAAAGCTGATTACAGCTCCTGGATGAGATGACGGGCAGTTCCTGGAAACGTAACCCTTGATATGTTACGGGCCGGATCTTAGGGAACACTGGGGGAAAACTGTGAGGCTGCACACCAGAAATCAGAAGATCAAAGCAGTCAGTACCACTGAAAGTAAAACAAATAGGATTTTATTCATGTATGTGTGAATGAGTGCTTCTCCATGCTGAGGCTCACCTCTGCCGTCCTGCATGGACGGCAGATAAATCTGAATCTATTGAATCCACACACAGAGGGACCTTGGCACACAGCGAGGGCACTGTAGGATTTAGGTTAATATGTTTGCTAATGCGCTGCAACAGTAATGCCATATGAGAGGAGAATGAAAGATCTGCAGGGATATCGGATCACCAGCGTTTTAAAATAAAAGGAACAAGCATTTATTTCGTATCAGATTGAATTTGTATTCTGGCACCTTTTCAGCTGTGACTACATCAGAGGGTCTGTTCCTACCTTCCCATTCATCCCAGTTCGTTTGATCTCCAGTGCAAAGGGAGCTCCTCAAGCATTTATTCCCTGCATTGTGATTTGGATCAAAGAGTTCAGCCGCTGTTGACCGTTTTGATTTTTCCCCCCCCTGTGTGGTGTGCATATGTTTTATAAAATAATTACAAAACATTTTTAGTTTGTTGTAGCTTTTTATTTCATTTCATGTCTTAATTGTAAAATTATTATTTTCTCCAAAACCACTGACAGCTTTTCAATCATGAAACAATTTCTTAAAGATTTTATTTAGCACAGCCATGTTAACAGGAAAACCATGACTTCCTGTGTTCTTCTAATAATTCAGTTGCATCTCAGACTGTAACTGGGTTCATATTCTGAATCAGTAGATGACTAATAATAGTTCAGAGGATGTGAGACAGACATTAAAGTGAACATGTGAGAGTCTACTGTTTCCTCTAGCAGATTTACTGCAAAATTCAGAACAAATGTTTGTTGATGTTTTTAATGTGCAGATACAATGGAGAGTGGGAGATGGGGCGAGAAGCTCTGGAGGACATTGTCTACAGGGCCCAGCTGGAGCTTTATTCACAGCCTCTCCTGGTGAGTCTGTTCATTAAACTTTATTCCCCCAAAAGACTTTAGAACACATTCAGTTCTGTCAAATCCATTCTGGTCTAGATTCAATCAAATCAGTCCAATTTATTCCAATTAATGTTATTGTCAGATTCAGATTTCATTAAAATCCAGTGTAATTCTGTTAATCTTTTAATGCCAGTTGGTAAAAAGTTAACAGCCCTTGAATCAAGTCAACTTTGCAGCAATTCCTCAATCTGAACACACATGTGGAAAAGAAATCTGAAGATGAATCAGGCTAAATATGAGCGACCAGCTAGAGATTGAGAGGACAGTAAGTCGTAACAAAGAAAACCCAGAATTAATGAGGTACAAGTATTTTCTAGAGGGAGGCTGGAGTGAAAAGTAAAAGATAACATTAGGTTAATAAAAGACATGGACACAGAAATGCTTTTTATGGAACGTCTAAAAAGCGCAAAGTTAGTAGAGGCAATAGCTAAATCAATTAGTTTATTTGGGAAAATTATACAGATAAACATAGTATCACCGGGTCAGGACTATTTTCTACAAAAAAAAAAAAACTGAACCTACAGAGGTAATGGCAGCAACGGCTTTATTTTGGAAAGAGAAAGCTAAACACAATCACTTTCTGTGAGGAAAAACACAGCTAAACCCCCTTCTAAGAAGGAGACGCAGCAAAAATAAAATATTTTTATATTCCACGTTTTAGTGATGCTAACTTTGTCTGTCCACCTCAGCTGGGGAACGCCATGAACAACTCTCTGCCAGAAAGCGCTCCTGAAGCGCCGCGGGGACGCAAGGTGCTTCAGGTGGAGGTGACCCCCACCATCAGCCGTATATCTATCTCGGCAATCACTACAGCTTCCATACGGCGCCACCGCTGGAAGAGAGAGGGTAAGACTAAAGCCTTGGGAGATTGAGGAAATCCTAAACACTGTGAAGCTGCATAGCAGGAGAAACGTCAGTACTCAGCAGAGCAGACCTACAGTAGCTTTAAAGGGAGCACATTCAGTCACGATGAAGATGTGAGCTTACAGTATTTCACTTTTTTCTGATCTACGGAAGGCCGCACAGGGGATCTGTTTGGTGAGAAATGACTTCTCTGGCATTTTCCTCATCAGAGAGAAGAACATCTATTTCCTTTGTGAACTGGCCACAACATTAGAATCATTTTAATGGTGTTCTGTGTAATTATTGTTGTAGTTGTGCTCATAGTACAGACCAAAAGTTGGGACACACCTTCTAATTCAATGGGTATATTTATTTTCATGACTATTTATAAGGCAAGAAATCCCACTTATTAACCTGACAGGGCACACCTGTGAAGTGAAAACCATTTCAGGTGACTACTTCTTGACGCTCATCAAGAAAATGCAGTAATCATAGCAAAAGGTTGCTACTTTGAAGAAACTAGAATATAAGGGGTATTTTCTGTTGTTTTACACTTTTTTGTTTGTTATTCATAGTTTTGATGCCTTCAGTGTGAATCTACAATATCAATAGTCATGAAAATAAAGGAAACTCATTGAATTAAAAGGTGTGTCCAAACTTTTGGTCTGTACTGTAGTCTGTGTTGAAGTGCCTGTGCCACTCATTGCTCCCTATTGCTTTTTTTCTGTTTTTTCTTTGCTTATTGTGTCTTGTCAGTCAAGAGCATTTTGTTCTTTCTATCACCAGTAAAATTATTAACATTTTGTGGATTTAAGACAGTCAACAAAATGGTGCCTGTGTATCCAGGCCACTAGTGGGAGGTTAATGAATTGTTTACAAAAACAACAACAAAAAAAGAAAACCTTTACTTCATCTGTGCCCAGGATGGGGCCCGCCTGAACTGAAGGTTGCTGCTAATAAAGACCCACATCTCCTCATCTGTGTTGTTGACTCCCAGATTGTTTTGACTACTCAAGCGATGCAGAGTTGAGCCTCACCATCAGTCCTCCTAGCCTCGTCCAGCTCCACCACCGCCACCTCCACGACCCCCCCAGGGAACCTGCAGCTAAAGAGGATAGAGGAGGGCGGCATCACAGCCACCACAGCAGCAGCATCATTCCCCCCATCACACTCGAGGGTAGGGGACGGGGGCGGCCACTCTTAGGATAGAGGGTCTCTGGAAGAGGTGGCCCCTGTGATCGTCATCCTAATCCTCCACCTTCTCCTACTACTACTACTACTACCCCTCCTCAGCTCTAGGCGGTTAACTCTGCCGCTCCTGTCGTTGCTGCCTCCTCACTTCCCCAGAGTAAACTAACTCATCCGACAGTCAGCAAACCTTCTACTACCAGACCGTCACTACTTCGGCTGCATTTACCTGTGGAAGAGTTGCCTATTCTGGGGTTGAAGGAAGTGTTGTAGCTGGCCGTTCTGCATGGGCCCATCATTATGTCGTACTTTTTCCTCATCATTCCTTCAACTTCAGACTGCTCCCCTTGTCACTCACTGAGCCTGCAGCTTCCCCAGGGATCTCTGTGTTTGATAATTGGTCCTGTTAGTAAATGCTTTCTGCTGTTTTATGAGAAAACCGGAGGTGTTTTTAAATACTGGCACCCAGACCTTGACATCTTGTCTGTACTGCACCTTACTGTGACTGAAAACACCAAATGCATCGACATTCAGGCCAGCATCAGCCATCTGCTGCCTCTGTTCCTCAGCTCAGTGAGTGAGAAAGAGCTCTGCATGCACACGCCTCAGCAAGCTTCAGTAATTTCAGCTAAAACATTAAGCCATTACATCTCTGACTTAAAATAAAATGATGTTGTCTAATATTTGAAAAAAACAAAGACATACGCTGGCAGGACCGTACGGCAGCATTTTGTCTTATCGTGTGTGTTTCCGTCTTCCTCCATGATCTTTCTTAAACCTTGAAGTCTGATCAGGGTTTAGATCATTTACTTGCTCATGGTCAGTGTTTGTCTCAGCGCCATCTAGTGTTCTTCCAGTGATCTTTCACTGAACTCAGTGCAGCTGTGAAAAAAAAAGTCCTGTAAAAGCATTTCATTGTTTGGGAATCTGATGAAACAATCTATATGAATCTGGTCACAGTCTGTGTGTAATCACTGGACATTTGCTTGCAGAAATCCACCTAAATATGCACTCTTTACTCTGGGACTGCATTGCTTCTATGTGGGAATCAATTCTAGATTTTGCACGTTTGCATTCACTTTGTTCCACATTTTGTCATTTGTATTTTGATCTTCAGTCCTGCTTACAGACAGAAACTGGTTTTCTGTCTGTAACATTTATTGTCTAAAATGTATATTTGGTTTCCTTCTTCTGTTGTTGAAAAGATGCACTCCTAAACTCCTAGATGAAGGTGGGCTTTTTTAATCAGATTTTAATTAAAATTGATATAAAACACTCCTAGTTACAGTTTTCTGCGAAAGTATTTACACCCCTCAACCTTTTTCACATTTTGACTCATTATAAACACCAACTTAAGTTTAGTATATTTTCATTTAATGTGCTAGACCAACACAAACTAGGACATAATAGTGAAGTAGGTTGAAAAAGCTGGATTGTTTTCACATGTTTTTACTAATAAAGTGCCACCCCCCTAATAAATATACATTTCAGCTAATTGTCATTAGACTTTACCTAATTAGTAAATGTAGTGACAGAGTTTCAGTGAAATGTTTTAAGATCACAGCATATGGATGTGTTAGAATGGCCCAGTCAACGTCCAGACCCAAAAATCAAGATGAAACTTGACCATCGATGTTCATTAATGCTCTCCATCCTGACTGAATAAGTGTGAGCTGTTCTGCAAAGAAGAATTAACAAAATGTCTAAAGTTTCCACTCGTTAAATATTTTTATTTGTGAAATGATTAATAATTTAGGATAATCATTTTTCTTCCTGAGTTGCTCCATCACACAAAAACTCAATAAAAAAAGATATACAGTCAGTTTAATTAAATGTGAAAAAGCGCAAGGGGTATGAATTTTTTTTAGCGGTCTAATGTGGGTAGTAAACTAAAAATCATTTGTCAGATTTTCCTTTGAAGAACGGTGAAGAAATGTGCTAATTATTTCATGACGTTGTATGTTAAAAAAATAAATACCTCAGATTGTGAGTTGAACCATGAGACATAACCATCTTGATATCTGCAGCAAACTGCTGTAATAGGGTGAAAATAGGTGCAGATTTTTTTTTTCCAGTCCTCATGTGGCGTAGAACTCCAGAACCTTTTTCTCCAGGTTTTTACTGGCCTGTGGCGATTCCTCTGTTAGCTTGGTGGGCCGTCGGCTATGACTGGAGGCTTTTTGTGTTCGGCTCTTTTCGGCGTTCTCCATGCCGACTGGCTCAGCTCGGTTAATGCTGCGCTGCAGAAGAAACTAAGGATGGGGCATGCGTCTTCTCCTCATGTTATGTGCATGCCAATCCAGACCTTTTTCTTCTCAGCTTTCCGTTTCTTTTTTGGTGCTGTCTGTGGTTCCCCTGTTGTGCTTGTTCCAGCGATGCATGATGGAAAGAGAGACAGCCAGTCTTTTCTGTTTGACCGGCTGCACCCTGCATAATGTATTGCCAATAATCTGCTTGGTTTTCTAACCCAGTTTATTTGTTTGTTTGTTTGTTTCCTTTTCAGCTTTCATTGAAGGGTCGTAAATGGATTATTCATAATTTGCTTTTTAAATGTTCTCATGTCGATATCGGTTATGTATTATCAGTTTATTTGGTAAAAAGTAAAAACAAACTCATGATCTGAGTTCAAACATACTGTTGCAGTAAAGCAGTGTTAGTCCTGTAACTATGACACTAAAGTTTGCATATTTTGGAGTGTATCACTTCAGAGAGATGTAAAATGGGAAGAAAAAGATGAAGGATGCTTTGAAAAACTTTACTTGCTTAAATATTTCAAACTCAGAAGTTTTAACTCATGTAAAGTATATACTTATACATTTAAGACGAGTAGTTAAGAGCAGGGGCATGTTTACTGCAGTGTGACTTCTTCAAAAGAAAAAAAATGGTCAGTATTTTATAAACTGGGGAGATCATCTTATGTTTTGTTTTATTAATGTTTTATTAAGCGCTAGATATTTTGTGCCCATTTTGTCATACTTTAGACCCCAGCTGTGCACATTGCCAGGTTCACTGTTGTTTTTTATAGCAGGCAAGACTTTTTTCCTTCTCATTCTGAATAAATATAAGCACTTAAAAGGCCACTATATTGAAGTAATGTGAATCTGAACATCCAGCTTTCGCCTGTAAAAACCAAGAGCACTTGCACTAGAAAAGTAAAACTAGTTTTACAACCGTTGGTAACTTGTTGTTGCAAATTTCACAACAAACTTGGACCTCTGGTGTGTCTGTTTTGTGCAGAAAAAATATTTGCAGAATCGTTCAATATTACGGAGTACAGATGATGAAGTTTGAAAATTATTTGTAATTCTTTTCCCCAACTTCTGCAGTACACTTTGTTGTACTCTGTTCTGCCTTCCAGTTATCTGTTGCAGGTATTACTCTCTCCTTCAGACTGATTTCATATTCAACACCTCATTGATATTAGGAAATTAGGTCTTCAGTCAGTAACGGTGTCCACAACGAAGAATGTTGTTGTCAGCACAAATGTTAGAAATGAAAAAAAAAAGATTTTAAGATTTTTGAGTTTCAGATGAAAAAACTTGGAATTTCTTGTTGTGCACTCAGTTGTCCATCTTAACGTTACTTTGAAGATCACTAAATCTGCCCCTGCTCAAACAAGTTTCACTTTCTATAACATTCTTTGCAGTTCACCAGCCTGCATTAAGGTTGTTCAAGCCAGCAAACCTTTCTTGTTTTAGTGTAAAATAAAGTGACGGTAGCAGTAGTTTTCTACTTGATAAAAATAACATTAAAAAAATGATTCATAGCTTTAAAGTTAAAGTTTCGTTGGATTTCTCTCACATTCTTCTTTTCTCTCCCTTGGCTGTTACCTTCAGATGCTGACGGCATGAGCGGTGGGGAGGATTCCTTCAACATCAACGATCCGGATGAAGGTTTCTCCTCTGGGGCTTCCAACAGCAGCCAGCCCAGCGGCACCAAGAGCGGCGGTGTGGGGCCGAGGGGCGGCAGCCTGAACAGCAGCAGTAGCAGCATCAAGAAAGCCATCACAGCTCGCCTGTCCAGGGACAAGGAGAAGGAGAAGGAGCGAGAGAGGGAGAGGGAGGCAGAGAAACAGGCGGAAAAGTGTGTGGATCAGCAGGCCACGCCGCCGAGGCCCCGCCAAAGGCAGCAGTCCCCCCCAGGCAGCATTAAGCTGGACGCCATCCACCTGAGCCCCATTAAGAAGCACCTGAGCTTCCCTGCAGGGCACCCCCTGGTGCGGACTGGCAGCACCTCCTCCAGCAAATCCTTCGACTGCATGAACCTGAACTTGAATGGACGCGAGAATGAGCGAGAGGAGGCGGCAGGCGGCTTTGACAAGGAAACGGGGCCTTTACTGGGGGGCTCCCACCGCCACTCCACTGTCAGCCTGCAGGAGGAACACCTAAACCGGCCGGAGGAGGCCCAGGCCCTCCTGTCCCCTGGAGCTCCTCTTACTAAGCAGTCGCGCTCTCCCAGCTTCAACATGCAGATCATATCACAGGTCTAATGTCAGCGCAGGGAACCACAGAAACACACACACGCAAATATTTATTCAGTTTCCAACACGACCACTCTACTATGGCAACCTGGTCAGTTTCTGTGTTTATGAGGTGGGATAAAAAGATCTCCAGATCTCTGGAGCTTTGTCTCTACTCCTGCGGCATCTTTTAAGGTTTGACCTGCAGTCACAGCTGATTAGATTCTAAGAAAACACCAAACATGTTGACGAATCCCCCATCGCTGTAGCTACAGTCCCTCCAAACAAGCTGAGCATTCCACACACAAACTCTCCCAAAATAGGAAGGAAATAACAAGAGGAAGGATTTCCGATGTAAAGTCTCATAACATTTCAGATTATTTGATTTTCTGACTGAATCAGTCAAGCCAATCAGCAATAACATGTCGCTCATGTGGAGAAAAGTGGGAATTATTCCAGTTTTTCGCCCCCCTTTCATTCCCGGGCTCTTGTGCAATCATTCTTGCTGATCTCAGTCATGAAAAGTTTGATGAATCTTGTTCTTTTTTTTATAATCAGTTTAAACAAACTTTTGAGATTGTTCTCAAACCAAACTGGAATGTGGTTTAAAAGTTTTGAATTGTCTCCAGTTTTTAACTGGACAAGTCTGAAGAAATCATTCCTGTGCAGCTACACAAGCAGAGACTTTAGTCTTGTGGCTTTGATTTTTCAATCTGAAGCTGATTCTTGCAGGTTTGTGTGCGACTCTAAAGGCAATGACTGTATCTTTGTTGTTGGTTTCATCCGAGTAGCTCCTGTTTTTCCGTGTTTGTTGAAAGTTGTGGCTTCCTGTGCTGGTTATTTGCTGCCCTCTGGAGGCTCGTAGCAGTCACTGCGTTTCATTGTCGTCACCATCGTTGTCTTGTTTTTGTTCTACCTCATTGTGTGCTGAAATACACACCTGCCAGTCAGATTTATTCACTGAAGCTGATCTGACCACAATAGTTTCCCATTTCAACTCTAGATGTAATCATGTGGATTTGTGACTGAATATCTTGTCTTTCTGTTCCACTTCAGCTGCAGTGCAGGCCACAGTTAGACTTCAGGTGTTTCCGTGGATCAAGCAGCATCGTTTATTTTAATTAATTGTTTTTCTCTTTTATGTAGTCGTTTTAAGTGCAATTGTTTTTCTGATCCTTGTGCATGGAGTTCTTCTCTGCTGTGAAATGCCTGCATCTGCGCACAGAGCTTTTCTAGCCTTGTGTAGTGCTTCCTGCCCAGGCGGAGGGATGTTTTTTTTTTTTGTTTGTTTTTACCTGCCGTGCTTGTTTCTGCATGTGTAGTGCCCTGTAAAGCACAACTGCTTCAGATGCACGAAGCAGCCCAGCGAGCCAAACCCGAATCTTATCCTCGTCTTAGCCAGATGTGCCATTACGCATCCTCTCCTAAGGGATTTATATTGGTGTCGTTGCTGCCCAGGTGTCTTACTGAAAATGCCTGATTGTTTTTCTGTTTACTGGTCTTATTTTAAAGGCGAGGTTCAGAGACTTGGCTCTGTGTGCCCTTAGATGCAGCTTCACCTTTTGCTTGTTAGGGTTTTATTATTGTTATTATTATTTTAGAAGTAACCCACAGGGCCTTGCAAAGGTATTTTTACCCCTCGAACCTTTTCATATTTCTTCACAAAGATCAGTGTCTTTTAATAAGATTTTATTCAATAAAATACTAAAGTAGTGCACAATTGTGATCTGGAAGGAAAATATTGCAGAGTTGTAACAGTCACATGCATATCTATATTGGATCAATACTCACTGTGTTTGTGCATTCTTTGAGCATCTAGGGAATGATAAGTAAGAGCATCTGTGATGAGCCTCTGATTTTAATTAGTCTGGACTTTGACTAGGCTGCACTTCTTCACCCCAGTCTATTTGTCATTTCCAGCCTCTAGCAGTTCTTCTTTCAGTAATTCCCTGTATTGAGCTGCGTTCATCTTGTCAACTCTTCCCAGCTTCCGTCAGCGTGATTGGAACTGTATTTTGAGGGTGATGTGCTCACCCTAAGTTTTATGTAAAATTTTTCACTACACATAATGTTTTGCAAATCAGCGGAAAAACAAATCAGTTTTCATCTCATCTGACCAGTGCAGAAAGCTGTTAGAAAGCTGCTAATATGACTTATTTATGACTTTCTACAAGTAGATTTCTGAAATACAGGACTAATAGTTGCTGACAGATTCTCCCACCTGAGCTGTGGATCTCTGTAGCTCCTCCAAAGTTATAATGGCCCTTTTCACTGCTCTCTTCTCCTAAAAACCCTGTGTTTTCATACGGAGATTAAATTACTCACAGTTTAACAGCTTTTTACATGCAACCAAATTAGTTTTATTTTTCTTCCAGGTCGCAGTTATGAGTTGGTTTGTCACATAAAATGGTTTAAAATATGAAAAAGCTCAAGGAGTTTGAACGCTTCTGCGTGGAACTGTATGTCTGCTGTTAGCATATTACGTAGATGGAAGCTGTCACGCAGCTTGAGGACTGACTGGTTATTGTATATAAATCTCTCACATCGACGCTCCTGGTGTGCTTGAAGCCCTCACAGCTGCTCGTCCTGGGTGTGCGTTCCCCATAGAGAGCCTCTGCTCTCCACCTGCGTGAGTAAGCTGTCATCCCCGTGACTTGTGACCTGGGTCCCCATTCTCGCTGTATTTTCGCCGTGAGTCCAGTGGCGCCTCTTTTGCTTTGTTTAATGCCGGTGATGTGTTTGCGTCTTTAACGAGTGCCGAGGTTACCCGCAGTCATGCTGGGGCTGTGTGTGTTGACTTAGAGTAACCAATGTCCCTCAGTGTGTGGTGTTATTTGCATGTGATCAGGGTAGAAAATGAACACCAGCTCGGGACTGTCAATAAGGCCCATAAGCTCCGATAAAGGTCCAGGTGCATTTCCAATAAAACCTCCTTTCTGTGTTGAATAAAACTCACTAGTTTATTGGTCAGTTGCTGTTGCTGGATGAGAAAGTTCATTTTCCTTCCTGCATGTGGTAACTGTGGGCTTTGTGTTCATACAGTTTAATGCACTTTAACCCATCCACCTCTCTGAAGATAGTTATAGATGTGTAATGCGTGTATACACTCAGTGCAGGGTCTTAGTCTCTTGAAAGTAGTACTTCTATGGGATTCCTCATCTATCACAAGGCTATTTTTGTTGAAGACTAAAGGGTACAGCTATTTATTATATTTTTTTGTTTCAAAACCAAAAAAAAAAAATCTAAAAAATGACAGTTGTGAGGTTTGGACGGTCTCAGGAGTTTCTAAGGTAAATAAAAAGAACGATAGAAAAGCCACAATTATTAAAAAAAAAAAAAAAATAGCAGCACCAAAATTTCTGTTCTTGACGTCAGAATTAATTCTATGCAACATTTTTCCCGCTTTTCCTTATTTTTTAAGTTATATTTTTGTTGTACAGGATCTTGCTGATCTGTACCCTGTGAGCAAAGAACCTCTCGAGGTCCATCCCTGCAGAGAGAAGGCCGCAGCCGGACGGTTTTGGGTTTAGTGGGGCGCCTTCCTGTCAGCCTGCTGCTCTGTGGCTCGGGTCGGTGTATAAAATGATTAGCGATGATGAATCGTATCCAAATGCTTCCGTGGAAGCTGCTGGATAACACTGTAGTAATTATGATGTACAAATGGAGAGAAAAAAAAGACTTATTTTAAAAATCTTGTAAATACAAAATGTATAAAGGTAAAAGCAAGATAAATATAAAAAATAAGTCTGAGATGTAGACAGAGATTAATCTGTATATTGTTGAATAAATATTGTGCCGTAAACAAAATGTGTGTGTGCTTTTTGTGTGTCAAAAGTAAAACAATGTGTGTGTGTGTCTCAGGTTTTAACTCATGTAAGTTATGCTTTACTGACATGAGTTACGTACCTTGGACCCACACACAATATTTACAATGACTCCTTCTCTGCTTGACGAAAATACATTATCCTTTGCATTTATTAGCACCACTGGTGTAGATGTGTTAAAAGCTATAAAATATAGACACATTTTAATAGATTAATGTATTTCAATAATTCAGCTTAAGCAGTGAAGCTCATTAGATTTATTACACAAAGATTTGAGGTGTTTACTTCTGTTATGACGATTTAAGGTGTATAGCTCATAAAGTTTTGAGAAGTTTGGATTTTTCCACAAGACCAGTTAAAAAGACTTCTTTGATCATTTCTTTTTTTAAAATAAATATAAATGTTTACCCATAGCTACAGCAGGGATCTTCGTTTTTCTGCCTTGGACTCCCAAACTGATTTAGAGACAGCGCAATTTGCAATTGCAAATATTTTTAGTCTTAAAAAAAGCTAATAGGTTTATAGGAACATTGGAAGAAAGGTTGTTGATGATGATTTTGCTCTTTTGAACTATTTAAAAACGATGTGCTCCATATCATCAAACCTACTGGAGTCCTACTTTTATGCTCTTAAGAAATGAGCAATCTTCCAAGAGAAGTGACTGAAACACTGTGATGTGGCTGCTATTTTATTTTATTAATTATATTTTATTAATGAGGCTGATATTTAGATGTATTCTCTTACCTAAAATCTTAAATTTAGTGATTTTGACAAATATTTTTACAACTCAACCAAATCAGTAACTGTTAGCATTCTTCCTCCCTCTTTGGTTTGTTGAATTCTTAGACGCACAGTGGGTTAAAAAGCAAGTATACTCCTTGGAAATTCTCTCATCTTTAATTTGGAATGCCACTTGGGATCCAATTTCCCAAATATACAAGCATAGGCAAGTCTGCATTTGACAAAGGAGATTTAATGTGAGAGGCCTGAAGCACTTCTGAGGAAAGTATCATAAGTTTCTGAGGAAACACTCATGAAAAGAGTTCGTTGGAAGTAAGCATACTGATTTATAAACGTGCACCCACATGCATAGCTCATCTATTATTTAATGAGTGAGTAAGTGAACCCAACAAGAGAAAGGTTTTTTGAGTGTATTTTACAGATTCAAAACATTTTTGTGGTATCTGTAACACGGTAATGCAACGTTTTGTGTTTTGAAGATTTAAAAAAATCAATAAACTCCACAGGTTGTGATTTGATTTTCATTGATTATCAATGTCGAGACCTCTTATTGTTATTTAAAAGCAGAATGTACAGTTTTCAATGTACGTTTTGCACTGATTCAAGTTAATGAGAGGAAAAACTGTTTCTGGAAATACTGCCAGAAGGTTTTTGGGTTCATTTCTCAAATAGGGCCATTCTGTTTTTTGTGGTTTGTGTTTTGAGGTTTGTTTCCAATGCTGTTTATGGGCACATTCATATAAACTCAACGAGACAGTTTTACCTTCACAAACAATGGTTAGCTACAGCAGAGTTTTGAGAAAAAGGTTTATCTCAAAATTTGACAAGAGTCCTTGTTTTTATGGAAGATGGTATCTGGTGGTATGCAGGGATGAAATATTCTGAGTTTTTTTTTGTGGACCGCCATAAAATTCACTGCAGCAGCAATAACAACACTTGTGGTCTTTTCATTTTGGTGCTGGCTTTTGAATTTTTTTATCTAAGAATGTGGCTTAGGATAGACTCTTACATTTAATTTGTAAGATCCAGACCTTACTTTTGCCAGTTTATCCTGTCTTGGATATATGCTAATTCAGTATGTCTATGTAATATGTTTACAGTTTGGTTTAATTGGAGAACAGTTACTGCTACATCTAAGAATAAGAGCAGCAGACAGACGGTATTCGACCTGTGGGAGTGGGCAAGTGGTTGCAGGAGGCTGGGAGGCAAAACAGTCTTCATCTGAATTAAGTAATTTTCTGTCGCATTTTCTTTGAATTACAGTGAGTGAAAGAGATGTAGGACTGTGATAACACTAAAAATGATTCAGTTTTCCCTTTCCTCTTTCTGACTGTACAACTCATATTGAGATGAACCACTGTAATTTACAGTTCATACCATGTTGTACAAGTTGAGTAGTATGAAGCTACAAACTCACATTTGAATGGGTTGGGATTAAAATATTCAAAACCGCTTTCTAAGATCTATTTTTAGTTTCCCCTATTAAAATATGAATAACAGAAGTTAATTAAAAATCTGTCAGTCTACAGAAGCTGCTCATATTTCTTAAGTCAAACATTGGATACCTAAGAAATAAGTTTGCACTTTTTTAAAAATGGGGAAGCATTTGCTCTACTTGCTCCATTATTCAATTACATATGGCAGTCGGTAAGAAGGATGAGTGTAAAACTCTAAATTTTCTGAAGAGATTTAAAAGAGGTCTGCCAAAGTGTTTGTATCGGTTGAAATCTAGCATTTTGATGATGAAAATTAGCAACAAGGTTAACTTAAATGTAGTCATTACCATCTGGGGTATTTACTAACATTGATTTATTCCATTCAGTATGTAAACATTAATGTGTGAGCTAATAGTAGTTAAAATGTGAATGTTAGCTTCAATTTTGCTAGCTTGATTTTGACAATCTTGACGTGGTCTGTGCTGCAGAATTTGCAGCGTTTCAGTTCTGTTAAAAAAAGGCATACTCTGACAGATTATCAGAGGAGCACTATTTAAATTAGCTAATCAACCACAGCTGTGTTCAGGTGATCACCTTTTAATAATTGTAAAGTGAACATTAAGCCTGAAAGCATAATACTGTAACAGACTGATAATTATGTTTTTTGGTGTTCAAATCCTGATACACTTGAATATAAGCTTGCGATATTTGTGCAATCAGTTCAGTGAGCAGAAAACAACAGATAATTAAAAATGAATATAACATTTTTAAATATATGCAGACATTTAAAATACATAGGGAATGCTAATGTACAATCTCAATCTTCAGTTTTGTCCCAAATTCCACTTCATGCCAGATGTTATTCTATGCTTAACTTTTTGAATGCATTTTCTTTGTCCATGAAAGTCAGTTTAGTTTGTTTTGAGTTCTAAGGCCAAAGCCTGGACATTTACCTGATTGTCAGAGTTACTATACAATCTATAAAGCTGCACTGAAATCCAGTTTAGATTCCCTCATATTGTCTGATGGTACTGCACTGTTGCTGAGGATATCCTTATGTTCAGTACCACCTCAAAATGAAGCAGAAAAATAATAATAAATAAATAGACAGTATCTCTGTCAATTTGGGTATTAAAATGTTGTATTCATTTTTAGGTCACCTTATCACTGATGAGGGATATTCTGTGTCCTCATAATATGTTTCTGCAGATAAAAAACATGTTCAAGTTGAAAAAAGCTGTTCTTGGCTTGCATGGCATTGTTGGTTACAGCCTACTCAGACCTGAGTTCTGTTTACTCATTGAATTGTATTAGTTATGTGTAAAAACTGTAATGTCTAATGACGCAGTGTAAAATACACACTTATTTTGGAACAGAGATACAATTAATACATAGACTCAGTTTAGTAAAATGCTGGACTCCTCAGCATGACAAAGAAAGAGTGGAGTGCGAGTTTCTGCTTCTATCTACGCCTCATTCTGCAACCTCAATAAGGCGTGTTGGTCTGCTGTTATCAGCTTATCTAAGACTATGTGTGATCAACACCAGTCGTATTATAATTATTAATTATTATTATTTGTCAATAATTATCACTGTTAATTCTTTATGGTGTGCACCGCTGTACATGTAAGAAGATAAAATTAATATAACAAGAATGCAGAATCATATATCCATAACAAAAGCAACAGACAATTTCATCACATAAGTTTTACCCTACCTCTTTTTCTGTCACTTTTTTGCTCTTCTTCTTTATTGTTTTTTTATTTTTACTTGGCCATCAGACAATTTGAAAGAGCTTGACTTTCTGAAGTCACATTCCTTACAACACTCACCCAATTCGTCCCGGCAGTCAAAAGGCAACACATACCTGAGAGCAGTGAGGGAAGGAGTAAAAGGTGTGTGGGCTGCAGGAATAAACCAAATAGTAGAGAATGATGGGGTACCTAGGCAAAGTATCATTATTAGATGGAGCATTTAATATAAATGAGTAAATTAGTGCAGAATCTATCATATTAGGAAATCATATTATTACCCAATAGACTTAAAAAGAATACTGAAAGTTACTTTCTTTTATTCTCTCCCCTGTATTTGGCACCCCCTGGACTGCTGGGGCCCTTAGCATTTGCTTTTGCCCTATGCCTACCTATGCCACTGGCCAGCCCTTAGCAAAAAAAAGGACTATGTATGCATCAGTGATAAAAAAAAGATAAAAAAGAAGTAATTCCCTGATATAAATAATTCTGTAGGTATTTAGCTGTATGACAATTAATATTAAATATTACATCTGATAATAATAATATCTTTCCTAGTTCCCCCTTACTTCTCTACTATTTGGTGTATACCCACGCATCACTCTATCTCCCTCCCCTCACTGCTCTCAGGTATAACTTACGCTCTGGGAGGACAAGTTTTGTAAGGCGCGTAGCTTCAGAAAGCATCATGTCAAAACGTCCCACAATGTCTGATGCCCAAGGAGGAACAAAGAAAAACAGAAGTAAGAAAGAAATAAACAAAGGTACAGTAAAACTAATGTTATAACGTGATGGAACTGCCTGTTGCCTTAGTTTTTTTTTGGGGGGGGGGGGTTGGAGTAATGATAATTCTGCTCTAGTGGCCTTTATCTGACAGTAAATTGACAGGAACATGGGTTATAAGAGAGGGCGAAGACATGCATCAAAGATCAAAAGGCTGGGACTTGAACCTATGATTACACAGTACAGAGGCCTCTGAAGAAGGGTCGTACGCTCTACCCCCACACCATCATGAACAATGCTTTGATGGTTATTTTATTTATTCCATTCTCTTTTTTTTCAAACTGAGCTGAAAACTGAAATACTGTCAGTATTGCAGAAAATACTGTAAATGTAAACCAAAATAAAATCTATTTGAAAATAAGAAATTAAGAAAATAGTGTTATCTACTACACAAGAAATATGCGGTATTGACTCTCATTCCCATCTGCCTGGGATCTCCTTCTTCCAACTGGTAAATAACAACACAAACTTGCCGTCTTTTAAATGCTAATTGAAAATTTGTGTCAAGGAGTGTGAAACAGTTGCTTTCATACTCTATGTAGTTTCTAATACTTAGGAAGAGGCGATTTCTGTTTGGCTACTATAGTGAGAAAAATTGAGTTTGGACTTGTTTAATGACATCTATTTTGGAAAAGGTAGGGTAATATGTGTCAAACTAATGAGAAATGGTTCTCATGGTTTGCAAGAGGTTTCTTCTGCTCTGCTGAGAAAGTGATGATGAAAACTGAGTAAATACCAGTTTCTTCAAGGGGAACAAAGCAATGAAGAATGACTGTAGGTTTGCGAAAACAAGTCAATTGGGCAGGTTAATGTCAACTTAGCATCATTACTGTATTTCCATATATGACTAGTCGTGACTAGTCATAACAAAACCAGGAACAAGTCTTCCCTGAGTTTTTAGAGATTCAAAAAGCGTAGATTCTAAGCTTTACAATGATGTGAAACACATAGAAATGAAAACTGAAGAAGATATGACCATGAATGTTGTGTGCACAATGCAAACAAGATCAGCAAGAAAACAATCCTAAAACTTTCAGAAAATTGTCCTGACACCTGATTATACCTTGCCGTGATAAAGCCTGTTTTATTACATTCCTTTCCTACAGCCCCACCACCAGCATTGAGTGTCGACATGTATGACTGGAAAGTCAATTCGAGTTAATTTGTATATCACATTTCGGCAACAAGGATGTTCAAAGAGCCTTACATTATAAAATATAGTACAGTCACCAATTATGAAACAAGCAATAGATTTTACATTTTGTCAAATGCCATCATCAAAATCATCAAACAAATGCACATCACATATGTTGATCAATGTTCCAGGTATTTTAAATCAAAGGCAACATTAAACAGGTGTGTTTTTAGTCTTGATTTAGAGGAACTCAGTATTTCAGCCTTTTTTTTTGGAGTTTTCTGAAAGTTTGTTTCAGATTTGTGGTGCATAGAAACTGAATGCGGCTTCTCTATGTTTGGTTCTGGGGATGCAGAGTAGCCTAGAACCAGAAGACCAGAAAGGTCTGGAAGTTTCATACTGATAGGTATTTTGTTTACCTAAATACAAAGAAAGAACCACAGACAACATTTATGTGTTTTCAACCAAGCTTCTGCAGAAGGAGAAAACATAGCAAACCATTTCTCCAAGGTGTTTCCCATGCGCTCTGACTCCCTTCAGCAGAGCCTGTCTTTTTATTAAGCAGGAGAAAGAAGGGAGTCAAGAGTGAAATGTGGGAGAGTGATAAATCAAAGAATGGCTATTCTGAAACAAGGAAGAACTACATTCTACATACAAGCAGTTTAAGGAGTATCCCAAGATAAGAAGCAGCTGCACCTTCAAGGTTTAGAGAAAAAGCAAGTTTTGTCTTTCACACGGTTCACTCTCTGGGGTGTGAATACTAAACCTTTAAATGAAAAACAAACTGGTAACTACTTTTGTAAGAATGATAAAACATAATTATTCTAACACATACAAAACAGGTATTTAGTCTATTTTGGTGCTAAGCCATTTTGTAAACTAACAGCATTTTAAAGTCTATTGTCTGAGCTACTGGGAGCCAGTGTAAGGACCTTAGGACTGGGATGATGTGCTCTGTCTTCCTGGTTTTAGTGAGAATGCAAGCAGCAGCGTTCTGTATCACATAATGTTGTGGAGAAACATCATGTTCCTAGGAGCAAGTCCTAGGAACAAGCAACTTGTTTCAGTATTCATGCAATATTCATTGAATACTGCATTTCACTGTGATAATTTCAATCTGATATTAATTGCATTTAAGCAAATTCATTGTGTATTTTACTTGTACAGTACAGTAAACATACTGTACATAACCCATTTCTTATGTTTTTTACTTTATTTCTGGAATCATGCTCCTCTTTTTCTCTTCAGATGAATCGATACCTTTAAAGGACACCCCAAGTCCTTCTGCAACATCGCCTAGCTCTTCTTCTGCGTCCAACATACAGGATAATATTAATCAGGTCTGAATATTTTCAATAGTTTCAGTTTATAGGTAATTTATGGTTTGGTTAACATTTATTTTTCTAACCCAAAAAAAGGTAGTTGAGTTTATGTATAAATATATTAGTGGGATGATTGGGGGACCTGCAGGAGTTCAGGGCCGCTACCTAAAATCTCACCCAGGTTAATAGGGTCAGCAGAAACTACTGAAATTGGGTTGAGAACTATCCAAAATATTATTGAACAGTTCCACGAGAACTGTCTTACATTCTCTTGGGTCAAGAAGAGATCCTCCTTCTTTGAGAATGAAAGACCTCAAAGACTAGTCTTTAATCGTCTTTCAAGATGAAAGAAAGATGGTGAAAGACCAGTCTTTGAGGTCTGATGATATAATGATGATATCTGATAATATCCTTTGAGGATTGGTGATCACCTGTAAATGTTTGGTGACATCATCACCAAAATAAATATTTATTTATTTATTTATTTATTTATTAATTTATTTATACTTCTTAAGCTTGAGACATAGGCACAGAAGAATAAGGCACTTGCTGCAAGTAACCAAACTAGTTTTTTATTTTGGCACTTGATACTTTATATTGTTTCTAGGGCTGTTTACATGTAACTCTGAAGAATCTCATTTTTCTTTAGGGAAATGCATATACATACCAAAGCTTTGAAAAATTCCTTTGTGTGAAAACATTAAAATAATTATGCATATGTTTTCTTTCACTTCAAAGTTATTTACTACTTTCTATTTTTACAAAAACCCCAATAAATTCATTGAAACTTGTAGTTGTAATATAACTCTGTGAAAAAGGGGACAATGAATGCTTTTCCAACAAAACAGTCTGAAAAAACCTTTACATTGTTATTATTCACAGTCCATATTGTATATTCCTTTCAACATAGATATTTTTTGTTGATTTGGAAGAAATCTGATGCTTTATTCCCTTCAATTGTGAGTACACTAATTCACTGAATAGTGTGAATTAGTGTATTCATCAATACACTAATTCATGCATCCCCAGTCTGCACTGTACAGAGAGCTCTGAGTCAGTTCAGTTTCCTGCTGAGCTGTATCTCTGATGCAGAGCTGACAGTCTGCCACTCTGATCACCACCAATCCTTACAGTGTAGCAGCATGAAGGGAGATGAGATGAGATTCACTCATGGTCGTTTTATACTCTGGCAATCAAAACAGGATCTAAACATCTGTCTATTACCTTTTCTTTCCAGCAAATTTCCACGTGGATCAAGAACAACATAACAAGAAAGCAATGCTGCCCTTTTAAGAAGGATGCCAGGTGGGATGATTTGCCACTTCTTAAGCTGTGATTTTAGTTTTAGTTTAGATTCCAGTTAAAGTGCTCTGAAATACCAATATCTACAGAACTGTAGATGTTGCGTGCTTTGTGTTGTCAAAAAAGCTATTAAAAAATAGCCTTCATGAATGAGAAATAAGATCAGTCCAACAGTCTGAAATACAAAGGCAAATCAGGGTACTAAAGGATTGGTATCCTTTCCCATAAAGGACACATGTCTAAACTTCTTCTACCAACATAAACATGTGAAATTTTGCAATTTGTATTTGTATTTTTTACAGCAACAAGGAAGTATGTTGTTGTGAATATTCAGAGCTTGACTCCATTGGTAAAGCCAGCAAGCCAGAGGACTTCAAAAAGCATACCTGCAATGAAGACAAACATGTCCACGAGGTGTCAACAGATGCTTTTGGAGACATCAATTTTGGTGGTTTTTGGAAAAAGAGTAGCAAGGTAAATCATTCTATCTCAGTTTAAAGGTAATATTATTATGTCACAATACACAGGATGAATGATAACACCTCTGCAACATTTGTCTGATCCACTGCTTGTTATTTGGTCTGTTTTAATCCAGAAAAGAGCAGTTTCTCTGCATTCCCAAGTACAATGAAATAGTGTCCCTTTTTCTTCCAAGCATTTTGTGTATGTGTCTGGTATATTAATATTATACCGATTTAAATTGACTGGTGTAATATAGATTTGCATTAATCATTTGTACTGCAGTGACCTTAAGTGTGAGTTAATTGTTTGTTTGTGAGCCTTTGTACCCACAGACTGCCATTCCTCCAGTGACATTTACTCCTAGGTCTCTTTTCTAGGTTTTCAATTTGAGTGTTGAGTCTTCTGGGGAATTTAAAAGTGAGTTTTCCACTCACTATTACTGCTGAGTAACTGATTTATTAAATTAATATTTTTGTCAACCTAATTATATAATTGATTTATTTTTAAGTAATATATAAGCATTGTTCTATATGATGCAATTATGTTGAGAGTAGTTGTGTTTCTATAGAAGAGACCAAAATAACAGAACTTGCTAATGAAACTTAACTAATTTGACTGGACGTTTTTCAACTGAGAAAGGAAAACACAACAACAACAAAAATTAGATCCCCTAGTTTACTAAACAGATTATTTGGAAAAACATTCCACATAGAATTTCAATTATAAATGTCGTAATGCAATTAGTTTTTGCTATCTGATTAGAAACATAAATGCCATTTAAAATATTTAAAGATCACCAATCTTTAGGCAGTTTCAACTATTCTTCTGTGCAGTACTTCTCAAGCTCCAACAGGTTTGATGATAGCCATCTGTACAGTCATTTTCAGATTTCTCCAGAAATGTTCAGTGGTATTCAAGTCTGGACTCTGGTTTGACTAACCCAGGACATTCAGAGAATGGTTCTGAAGCCACTCCTTAGAGATCTTGGCCATCTGATTTGGGTCGTTGTCCTGCTGACAAATTAACCGTTGCCCCAGTATGAGGTCAAGATGTTGACCTCAGATTTTCATCCAGGATGTCCCTGGTAATTGCTACATTCATTTTTCTCTTTATTCTGTTTAGTGTGCCAATTCCTTCTGCTGTAAAATGTGCTATCCCATTGCATGATTCTGCCATCTCCATACTTCACTGCAGGGGTGGAATTGACCTGATGATGAGCTGTGCCTGATGCACATGATGCCTGGCATTCACACTTTAGAGTACCATCTTTGTCTCTTCAGACCAGAAAATGTTGATTCTCATATTATCAGAGTCCTTCAGGTTCCTTTTGTCTTTAATTAAGGGATGGCTTTAGTATTATGGAGACCTGCATGGCACTCTACCATGCAGGCTTGATTGGTGGATTACTGCAGAGATGGTTGTCCTTCCTGGAGGTTCTCCTCTTTCTACAGAGGAACAGTGGAGCTCTGACAGAGAGGCCATCAGGTTCTTGATCACCTCTGAGATTTGTGCCTCAAGACAATTCTCTCTCTGAGGTCTACAGACAATTCCTTTGATTTAAGGCTTGGTGTTTGACTTCTGACCTGCACTGTCAACTGTGGGACTTTTTATAGACATGTGTGTGCCTTTCTAAATCAAATCCAATCAACTGAATTTACCACAGCTGGACTCCATTTAACCTGTCGTAACATTTCAAGTACTATCAGTGGAAGCAGTTTAATTTTAAGCTTCATGGCAAAGGCCATAAATTCTTACATAAAAGTGATTTATTGGTTTTCTATTTTTATTACATTTACAAGAAACCTAAAAACTTTTTTTCACATTGTCTTAATGGGGTATTTATATGTAGAATATGAAGGAAAAATATTAATTTAATATGATTTGTCATAAGGCCGTAATATAACAAAATATGGAAATAGTGAGTACTTTCCAGATGTACTGTATGTAAATGCACATTTCTGTTTTTTCTTTGTTAAAGAAATGTATAGAAAATATATTATTTTCCTGCCACCTCACAATTACAAGCTACTTTGTGTTGATATATTGCATACAATTCCAATAGAATTATTATTATTTTCTTTTTGAAAAACCTCGTTGGGTATAAGTACTTTTATAACACACTGTAAATGTATATCTGTGCATTCTGATGTCACTTCTTGTTTGCTCATTACCAGTATGTACGAGTATTCACAGACACCAGACCTAAAGTGCTCTACGAGTTACTGACAAAGCAGTGGAAACTTCCGCCTCCCAATCTGGTCATCTCAGTGTCTGGAGGAGCCAATAACTTCTACCTGAAGTCCCACCTGACGAAGGCTTTTCACAGAGGACTGATCAAAGTGGCTCAGACTACAGGTGAAACACACAGTAAAATAGAGATAGGTGTGATTAATATCAGCCAGAAACATACACAGTGATACTTCCTCACCTCTAGGTGCATGGATCATCACCGGCGGTACCCACTCTGGTGTGATGATGCATGTAGGACAGGCTGTGAGGGACTGTGCCCTGAATAACACTACGAAGCGGAAAATAGTGGCTATTGGAGTGGCGCCATGGGGAGTAATTCACAACAAGGACAAATTAATAAATGAAGAAGTAAGATGAACACACGCTTCACATTATTCCTGTGAATAGATTTGTATGTTTCCTTCATACTTTTTTATTGTGTTTGGCTGCAGGGTTGCTTCCCAGCTCATTATGTGATTGACAAACAGGGTCAGGGTGATCTGGTCTGTCTCGACGACAATCATTCCCACCTCCTGCTGGTTGATGATGGGACCAGTGACAAAAAGGCCTATGGTGCAGAGATCCCGCTGCGCACGGAACTAGAGCAGTACATCTCAGACCAAACTCTTGGAACTAAAGGTTTAAAGGAGATTAATCTTCATTATTAAATAATAATAATAATTTTAAAAAAATCAAAAGTAAGGAGAACTGCAAGCAATCCATGTATAGTTGGCTCTTTGATTTTTCCTTCTCATAACAAAATCGCAAACAAATTAAAATAAAAAATTAAATAAATAACAATAATTATGTTGCTGTTTTTGTTTTTCCATTCTTAAAACTTAAATGTAAAAATATAAAATTGAACTACTTAAAAATCCTTTTTAGTTCAGCTATTTAAATCCAAATTAAAATATATGACTGTTGTTTTTATATATATAGCAACACAGGCGGGAAATCACCAATATGTTTACTGGAGATTATTACACCTCATTATGTTAAATAATTACTTGGAATATTAGAGCAACTTTGTTCAAGGTAAGATCATCAAATATATTGACTCCCTCTAAATAAAACAAATTTATGGTGAGCAAGAGTGACAGTATAGGGTTTTCATAAAATTGGATATTTTAAAAAACTGAGTTGACTATTTAACATGTGAAGAACAAATGAAAGCTTGTATTTGCTTTAGTCATAAAATAATTGATTTATAATTGATTTAATGTATTTTTTTCAAATTTAAACTGGGAGAGATATAAACAGTTAACAGCTTAGTGCATCTCCAAATCACAGGAATGTTCTCTTTTATACCTCCTCCCTCACAGAAAACAAAACAAAGAAGCGGAACATCTCCTTCTCTGCTCCACATGTCCAATTCCTTCATGCAGAAAATTTACCCTTCAATTAATTAAAAACCACAGTCTATCAAGAAATCACCAAAATATTCTCAGTCATGTTAACATGTTGAGTAAAATGTTACTTATCTGTCAGTAGATGATTTTCTTCTAGCATAAAATAGGTAGCAACCAATTTTAGCATATTGACTGAAATTAATACAAAATCTATATTTAATGAATCCAAATATATATATATATATATATATATATATATATATATATATATATATATATATATATATATATATATATATATATATATATATATATATTTTTTTTTTTTTATACAGTCATGTATTCTCAGATAATACAGTCTTTGTGGAATCACTCTTGTGCTTCAATGTTAGAAAATTCAGTAGGTTTCAGTAAAAAACAAAAATGCTAACTGTCATTTTATACTGCAACACCAAGTAAATGTTTATAAAGAAAAAAATCTGCAATTTATCAGCATTCCAAAGCTTCTGAGTTATAACCGCAAAAATGTAAATACAATTCTTTCCAAATGTTCTCATATCTTCATATATATGTGAGATATTAAATGTTTTTTGTACAAAAAATAACCTTTGTTGTAGCAATGTGAGTGATACTGAAATATATTCAGAAGTTTGTTAAAAGTCCACAATGCCTCAAAAATCCCAGAATATTCACGAATGACCATCATGTCCAAAAACAGCCCAAATTTCCCAATCTACCACAGTCTGAAACTTCTTTTCAAAAGAAAACTTGCCCATGTTGCTTAGCATGTATTAATTTCTGAAACACAAGGCGGAGCTCAATTCTGTCAAGGTTAGCAAACGTTTCTCAATTTTCATGGGATGCAGCTTTGTATACAGTGTGATTTCCCCAATATTAACATTTGATTTCACCAAGTTCAAAATTTAAATGTGAAATTACATATAAGCCATAACCAAGTAACCACCTCTGAGCGTGGTCTTGAGGATTTGTACCAAATTTGGTGTAAATCTGTCAGGTGGTTATATAAATACAAACTTTTTACATCACCTTGCAACAATACTGCATAAAAGTCAATACACAGTGACAACACATCATCTCCTGTTAGGATCTTGAGTATCAGTGAGGTTTTTCTACTAGAATGCTATATTATTTTTCTTCCCAGCATTTCTTGTGTTTTCTGACCTATGTGTTTAAGTGGAAGAGAATAATGAGAATAATATTATTAATAATAATAATAAAATATGTACAATTACAGAAGAGCAGGAAAATGGCCATGTTTTGCATTGGTCATCTGTTAGCTTCCGCAGGCTTTGATCCCTAATTATTAATAACTGTAAATAATTGTTTTCATTATTTACCCTCCAGCGACTACTATAAAAACCCTAGTGGTTTGTGTGGTGTTGGACGGAGGAGAAGGTACACTCAAAGTGAGTCAACAGATTCCTAAATCTTTCAGTCTTCGTGTTTCTAGTGAACTGACTCATCTTTGTCTCCTCTCAGACCATCTACAGTTCAATTGAAAAGGGCACACCGTGCGTGATCCTGCAGGGCTCTGGCAGGATAGCAGATGTTATCGCTCATGCGTCTGGATTCCCAATCAGTAGGATCACCACCACTCTCATCAAGGAGCTGACTAAGAAGTTTTTTGGAGAAGAGTACAAAAACATAAAAGATGACCAGATTGAAGCCTGGAAAAATATGGTTAGTGAAGTGATGATGGTCCAGTCCATGATATGTGGTGGTACACTGTCGTGGTTTTGTTATGGGTCAAACTGTTTGGCATTATTTGGGCTAAAACCATCTCACTATTGGCCTCTTTGGTGAAATGGTTCTTATAAAGTTGAATTTTCCTATTGGTTGCAGAGGTATGTCTTGGTACAACTTTGTCCTTCAGGTATAAAATAACTAACTAACCCTGCCCTTGTGGGGTAGCCCACAAATATGTGTCCCTCTATCACCCTGAGGCAAGAGAAGCCACTGGTAACAGGAAGTTTTTCAGCAATAAGCACGGCAACTTAAGAAAACAAACAAACAAAAAAAAACCTTCATTTTGATGGGCTCTTATTTTGAAAATAAACATCTGATCTGGATGGCATTTGCTGTGTGTCCTCTAGATGTGTCCCTCTGTCATCCTGAAGTGAGAGAAGTCACTGGTAACAGAGTTTTTCAGTAATAAGCACCACAACGTAAGGGAAAATAACATAACTTGTACGTAATCTACCAATTTTCAAGAAAAATATTTGCTTTGGCATTTAGCAAAACAAAATTATTTTACATCGCCTACTTGAAATTTAATCGGATGTGTACTGGATTAACTGATGTAGTAAATCATTATGTGATATATTTCTTCTTTAAATGTTGTGGTCTGAAAGTGAGCTTCCTAAAACAGCACTGTGGGTTTATACATTTGTCTGCTCTGTTTCCAGATTCATAAGATAGTTGAGAAGCCTGACTTGCTGACAATATTCAGAGCAAGGAAAGATGATCAGGGTGTTTTGGATGTGGCAATCCTTGATACTCTTCTAAAAGGTAACTACGGTGCCTTGCAAAAGTATTTAAAATATTATGCTACAACTGCAGTCCAGTGTATTTTATTGTTATTTTATGAGTTATTTGGAATGTAATTGAAACATGATCTTTAAATCATATTTTCAAGTATAAATCTGAAAAGTGTGGAACATATTCTTATTAAACCCTTTTACTCAAATACCTCAAAATAAAACTCACTGCAATCAACTGATTTTTTAAGTCATCCGATTTTTAGAACCACATATGTGATTATAACCTCAGTACAAATCCAGCTGGGAAGGCCTCAAGTGTTTATCAGAGATCTCTGTTTCTCAGAGATATATGTACCATTTCACTCTTTCTTCATTTTCTGTACTTCTGAGCTCCTGCCCTGTCTAACTAAACAGTTTTTTTTCACAAGTAAAAGATTTAACTTGGTATTTTTCTCCAAATTGTATGTGTTTTACTTTGCCACTGTGTCTCACTTCCTGTCTCATGCATGGCATTCTCTTCAAATTTCTGTGACACAAAGCTCAGACCAAAATAGACCCTACCTATCTTGGTCAGAGTCAGAGATGCAGTGGCAAGGAATCGCTAGCAGTCTGTGAGGCCCAATTGATTTTAACGTGTTCTAGTTGTTTTTTACATTATCCAACCCGATTGTCCATCAGATCAGTTTCCAAAATGGATCTGCTGTATTTTGAACTTAATGGATATTGCTTAGGAGAAGCTTCATGCACTAAAACAGTGTGAGTCTACATCACTGAACCCTGTTAATGCTCGTATTATGATGATTCACCTGTTTGAAATGCTTCGTCTCAAGTTTCTATTAATACGTTTTCTTCTGTGTTTATATATCATCGGATAATTGTTCTGCTTACTGAGCTACTTGTGGACTTCTACACCAATTTATGTCTATGAGATTTCTGTTTTTCTCAGCCAAAATTATTTTAGTACTTTGTGTTCTTAAACTTGTTATTTGCCTTAAGTAAAAGCTGAAAAGTGTGTGTTCTGTAGATATCCTGAAAACATTTAGCAGTAAGTGTATATTCTAGCTTTCAAGACCACTACATCACAAGAAGATATGTCCTGGAAGAAGCATCTGGAGTTGGCTATCACCTGGAACAGAGTTGATTCAGCTGAGACTAAGATTTTCACTGAGGAAAAGATTTGGAAGGTGAATTTGTTTCAGAGCACTGTGTATTATAAAATCTTACTTAATTTTTTTTTAATGTGTGACTCAGGTAGTAGCACATAAAAACATTCACAGATTGACACTAGGTGGTGCTAGAGCACTTACTCTCTTTCCACTGGACAACCTAGTGCCTTTCTGTCATATTTTATTTACAGTATTTATATTTTCATTTTATTTCTGGATTTAAAAGTACCACATAGTTTTGTCATTTTGCCCCCTCTCCTCCACACACTCACCTAAACCTGCCCTTTTGTGCAGAGGCATTCCTAGCCTGTTTGGCACACTGGGTGAACCACCCCACTCGAGCTCTCTCTCCACCTGCCCCCTGCCCCCTGCCCCCTGCCCCTAGAACTTCTATCCAATGGTGCCAAGAGATGGGGGAAAAAGAGGCTGGAAAAAAATAATTGATGCTTAAGGACCAGCCAATGAGTGTGCTGGTCCCTCCCATTGACACTGATTGACATGCAAAGTTATTAAGTTTAAGTGTCATTATGAAATAAATCAGCCATGGGGAAAAACAACATTATGATAAAAACTTGACTTTGTAAAAAGGACAATTTAAATAAAAACTGCTGGAATTCATTAAAAATGATTCAACAATTGCTATTACTGAAAAAAAGTTCATAGTGAAATAAGTAATTTTATCAAGCATATTTTCAAAAGAGAATGAAAAATATTTCACAACGATGAGCTTGTCAGATTATACCTGTTATGTATTTTTGTAGATACTTCTTGGTTTCCACCAAACTAACAAGATTCTTTTTTTCTTTCTTTAGTCCAGTGAACTCCACCGGTTCATGTATTTAGCCCTGGTTTGCAATAAGCCTGATTTTGTGAGTCTGCTCCTGGAAAACGGTGTGTGTCTGGAGGACTTTCTGGATGACAACACCCTTTGTGAGCTCTACAAAAACTTGCCCAACTGCCTTTTTCTGTACAAGCTGTTCAAGAAGGTGAAATTTACCACCAGCAGCAGGAGGAAGGCACTGGACATGAAGGGTCTTGATCAAGCACGAAAAAATATCTCCCTGAAAGATGTCTCTATTGAAGTGCGCCACCTGCTGGGGAAATTCACAAAGCACATCTATCCATCCTCCAAGGATGGAGAACATACTATGTGGATAGAGGACAGGCCGTATGTGAGTATGTTTTATTCTTAACTTTATTAAGTGGGTAGAAACAAAATCCTACAATTAAAAGTAATTGTTTTTCATAAAATGACTTGAATATACAGGCATCTCTGTTATTAATACCTTCTACAACATCTTTCTGCCAGAAAAACATCACTTGGTCTTCTGTAACATTTCAGGCAGTAATGCTACTGCCTGAAATACAGAATCCTGGGTCGTTTTCTACAGATTAAATTAGATGTAACGGTCAGGATGAGTTTTTTCTCATTTAATGCTTCACTCAAATACTGCAACTATAATCTAATAATAATAATAATAATAATAATAAACCATGCAATCAGTTATAATTCTGATTACCCAGAATAGCCCACCATTAAGAGACACATGGACGCTGAGAGAGTTGGTTCAGCATGTGGTCCTGGTACCACGCGTGGTTTCTGTTTTTTTGTGTAATTTCTTAACAACATTTCTGAGAAGGCCTTTATATCGATAAATACATCTAGGCAGTGCAACTTAATATATTTCATACATTTCTGACACTAGAGTTTAGATGTGAAATGGTGCTAGTGAACATTTAATTAAAATTGTGCTCCTTTGTGTAATTTTTACAGTGTCTAGGAAATGGCAGGACTGGAACACTCAAGTCAGTCAAGTCATTGCATTACTGACTTGACCCATATATATATATAATAGTCATACCAGCCTCCTGCAATTTCAGTCTTTCATAGCTGGGGGCACAACATAGCTCTCCTGCATAAATCAGACAATTCCAATCCGACAGCTAGCTCTTGGTCAGATCATCCTGTTAGCATCACATAACACCAACTAGTTCCTATTGCACTATTTTTGGATTCATTGCTGAATGCTAGCTTTTGTCATTTTATTTTTTTATTTATTTTAAGTAAATTGTTGAATTTCACCGGCCTGCCTCCACCCTGCAATGGGTCCTGGGATACATCATTTTATGTCTTGTTACTCCATGTGTCACAGCACAGTGTACTTTCAGGTTGTTTGGAGACTGAGATGTGTGTAGAAGAAGAAAATTTACATTTCCAATGGAAACAGAGTCGTAAATTACTAAAGAACAGTTTAGTTAAAAAATACTTAAGTTGCAATTACAGGAATGTTTAGTTGTAAAAATATATATATTCAAATTGGAAATGAAACAACAAGAATAGCACACACCCCATCCCAGTGAAAGGAAAATAAACTATCCATTTATGAAGATTCCCATCCAAACTTCAGGTCCAAATCATTTGCACATAAATATTAACTTAGACACTCTTTACCTCCTATGTATGGAGCATCATGGGATTGATTCCAGTGTTCCCAGTTCAAAATGTCGTTTGTTTCTTTATTCATTATTTCATCAAAATATTGTTTATTTGACTTTCATGAAATCACTGAGTCCACAATGTCTCCCGGCTTTATAGAGAATGTATCTGACCAGTTAACCCAAAAATCCAATCCCTCACTTTTTTTTTTTTTTTACCTGAAACTCAGAGGGACGATGAATCTAAGAGGGTTGCAGCCAGAGATCTTTTCCTTTGGGCAGTTGTCCAGAACAACAAGGAGCTGTCTAAAATCGCCTGGGATCAGGTGATTAAAAACTCCTGCACATGTTTAAAGAAAGTGTCTTCAGAGTGGTTTATGTGTGTAACTCTGCATTTCTGTGTGTGTGTGCAGTGTGGAGACTGCATGTCTGCTGCTCTGGCTGCCAGCAAGATCCTGAAGAAAATGGCAAAGGAGTCAATTGATGCAGACGAGCCTCAGGAAATGCTGGAGCTCGCCAATTACTTTGAAGATCGTGCGATTGGTATGAGGCAGAGGTAAAGAGAACATTTACAGACTGAGCTGGGATTTATTGACCTGCATGTGTTTTCTTCAGGTGTGTTCAGTGAGTGCTACAAGAATAATGAGGAGCGTGCCCAGAAGCTGCTGGTTCGAACCTCACGCCTTTGGGGCGAGACGACGTGTCTGAGGCTGGCGCTGGAGGCCAATGATAAAAACTTTGTGGCTGAGTTAGGCGTTCAGGTGAAGCAGATTTTTATTTAGGTTTTATGATTCAGGACATACGAACGGTACAGACATTTCAAACAAAAGGAAGTTCCTTTTCTTTACATATAGTAATCTGAAAAGCACTTGCATTTGAATGCAACCACTGTATACAAACCCATTCTAATGACCCTAGATAAAATCCAGTGTAAGTAATTGCCTCCAGAGTCACCTAATTAGCAAACAGAGTCAACCTGTGTGTAATCTGAACACTGGAAACTTATGGCAGAAGGTGCTCTTGTGAGACCAATACTTAACCTTCTTACCTATGTGCAAATTTGCATGTGTATAAACTAACATTGCACCTCACCCTGAATTCATTATTTTGACCTAGAAACACAGTGATGGTAACATCATGCTGTGGGTTAGGTTTTTTTTTTTTCATTGACAGCAAAATAATGGGGAGATGGATAGAACATAATTCAGGGATATCTTTGAAAAAGTCCTGATACGGGGGTGGAAGTCCTCCTGTATGGAGCCCCTATAGAGGGATTGAAAGAAAAGAAAAACTTTTCTGTGCACAAGAAAGTTAATTTTTTCCTTCAAAAAATGTAAGGCCCCATACATCTACCAGTAAGACAACTTTGTATCTACATACAATCTTAAGAAATAGCTTGTGGCTATAATGTGAAACATCATGAATACAGACCCACAAAGTGATGTTCAAAAGTCTTGTCATCCCTCATTTCTGTTTGCTGCAGTCTTTAAGATCCTTTTAAGAGAGCCAAAGAGAGCCTGTCATCTTATACCCATATATTGTACAAACCCTTTGATAAGACCTTTGTGCTTTAGGATCGTCTTACTCAGATTTGGTGTGGTGACCTTTCAGTCAACAATCCTGTGTGGAGGGTGCTGATCTGTATGGTCTTCTTCCCTCTGACCTACACCAAGTTTCTGGCTTTCAGGTGAAATATTACTGGGAGTGATTGTATAAATAAAAACTGTTGAAGTTGTAAAGCATTGCATTTCCACATTTTCCACATTCATATCTGTTTTTCCTTTTTAGATGTGATGAAGTCCTCCAGAGAGAAATCGAGCAGAAAGAGTGGATAAAAATGACTGGGGAGGAAGAGACAAAAAGCACTTTGAACAATAATTCGGATTGCTCGTGAGATGACAATCTCTGATTGATTCAATTAAAGACCTATTCAACATTTGCTGTCAAATTTTGTTCAACGCTCTGAGTTGTGGAAGTTGTATATTATCCATCCATCCATCCATCCATTTTCTGTTCACCCTTGTCCCTAATGGGGTCGGGAGGGTTGCTGGTGCCCATCTAGTTGTATATTATGAGTGAATTTTTACTTTCTTTATAAGCAACAATTCTTGATCAAATGAGTTACATTGATGTTGATGTTTCTGCCCACAGTAAGCAGAATGTGGAGCCTCTGGGCTGCTTGTCCAGACTGAAAGGACTGTACAGCGCTCCTCAGGTCAAGTTTTATGGAAACATCGTCTCGTACTTTGCCTTCCTGTTCCTGTTTGCTTACGTCCTGATGATTGACTTCCAGAGTACACCGTCTATAAAAGAGTTGATGCTCTACATCTGGTTGTTCACTCTGGTGTCTGAGGAGATTAGACAGGTGAGACGCTGCAAATATAATGGGCACTGTTTGGAGAATTATCCTTTCTCCAGCTAGGTTCTTGATGTATGAAGTTGAAGAAGAGTCAATGAGTCATGAATTCCATTTATTAATACCAAAATTTTACCTGGAAAATAACAACTTTTATTACTTTTACTTTTACTGAATACTTTTATTCAGTGAGAAAAATCAATAACAGTCACTTTAAAATAAATGAGTCTGATGCATTTCTGTTAGATGTACAATGGCGGCTTTTGATATGGGCCACATGGGCGGTTGCCCAGGGCAGCATTAATGCAAACAACCAATTAAAAATAGAACCTATTTATTCTTTAGTTGTGCTCTCAGGTTTTCTCCCAGTATATTATATGAATGGTGGTTTGGCTTTCTCAAACCCACCCCCACACGTGAGCTAAGCGTTGCTTGTTTATTTATTTTAAATAGGTTTTTTATACACCAGTAACAGTGATAGCAAAGACTGTTTTCTGCTTGGATTGTTGTTGGACTGGGCACAAAGCAGAGAGCATGCATTAATCATATTGTCTGCAACTCTGCGTTGGCTTCCTCATACGCTGTTACAGTGTCTGGTCTGTACTTCTGAAGGTTTACAACTCAGCGCAGGTTGCATGCTCCATGATTCACAAGTAACTTTTAAAGTTTAAGTTTACTACACTCATTGACTTTACATAAGCATAATTTTTTTAAACAAAATTATAGTATGTAAATGAACAACAGCTTAAAAAGTACTCAGACCTACCAACATTAACTAGGAGGGTTGATTTGCAAACTGAGCTGTTAATTACTCGACCATAAAACTTGAGAACTACTTACACTGGTCAATAACGCATATCTTAAAACTGGTTTGAGGCAGCCATGCCAGTAGGTGGCGCCTCTTAACCACATATGTAAAACTAAAGATATCCAACTTGGAAAAAAATGAATAATGCATTATCTCAAACAAAACTCCAAATAAACTTGGGGATGCTGATAATGGTCACATTTCTGTTGAAGCCTTTGTAAGAATTGAGCTGAAACAGAGACACTTATAAACACTGCGGGAAACCGGCCTTCAAGTGGTGTACTGCAGTGTGTTTCAGGTGTGGCCTTGTCCACAGGTTTATCCAGTTAGTTCAAATCTGTCAGTTAACCTATCAGAAGTGTGTGGAGGGAATCCCAAAAGATTTAACCCAAGGCATAGATTTTAAAAGACAGTTATTTTTGATACTGACCAAATGTATATAAACTTTTGAATTCTAGGAAAGTTGCCAAAAAAAAAAAGAATCTCTAAAAAATTGTCTTGTTAATTTTCTGGCATTTAGGACTATAAATAATTTGGGTAATTCTAATTGACCTAAAATAAGAAAGGCTTGGTCAGAACTAACTTCAGACAGTGAGAAAAAATGTGTGTGTCTTGTTATTCGATGTATGTAAATATCTGTTACTTTTAACCAAATTCTAATATTCAACCTCTGGAGGTTAGCGATCAAATTTAACCTTATTCAGAATAAATATCTGATGACAATAAAATTCTGACATGTTGGTTTAAATTTCTGTTTTCTCTCTCAGCTGTTTTATGATCCTGATCATTTTGGGTTTTGTGAGAAAGCCAAGGTGTACATTCAAGAGCTGTGGAACATTTTGGATGTCATCTCCATCGTGCTGTTCTGTGTAGGACTTGGATTGAGGTACTCTCTCTGTCTCTCAGAGAGACATGGAAAGGTTTCCAAGGCTCTCAGCAATCTGTGACTGACCAACTTTATGTATTTTTCACTTCAGGATGACAAAAGAGCTTTTCTATCCAGGTAAAATCATCCTGTGCATTGACTTTGTGGTCTTCTGTCTCCGCCTCATGGCAATCTTCACAATCAATCGCACCTTGGGACCTAAAATCATCATAGTTAAGAAGATGGTAAGGAGTTTGCATGAATGAAAATGGACCTCATAAAATGTGGGAACAATAGAACAATACACAACATGACATTTATGAACCTATAGTCCTTAGGCAGGTCTTTGGAGACATTTTTTTCACCAGGGTCTTCAGTCTTTAAAAATATTAGTGTTTTCCAGTGTCTCCCTTTCCAGACTTTATTCTGCATCTGATTTTCTAAATGTGATTTTCTATAAGAGAACTTATATTATTTATTTATGGTTTTTAAGATGGAAATATTTACCTGCAGTTAATTATTTTTCTGTCTTTTTGCCCTCTGATGTAATTTATGCTGCAGATGATGGACATGTTCTTCTTCATGTTTCTCCTGAGCATCTGGGTCGTGGCGTACGGTGTGGCCAAACAAGGCATCCTCATCCATAATGACAATCGACTGGACTGGATCATTCGTGGGGCTGTTTACGAGCCGTACCTCATTATATTTGGAAGTTTCCCTGAAAATATTGACAGTGAGTGGAGAAGTGCACCGTGTAGTTTTACTACTTGAGGAGAAATCATAATCTCTCTGTAGGTGAAGCCAGTATTCTTGGTGATGCTGCATGTTCTAGTTTCAGTGTTTTGTCTCCTTCAGAAACTAGGTTTGATATAAATTCATGCAGCATGGATGGTACAGATCCCATGAAGCCCAAGTGTCCTGTGCTGAATGAAAACCAAATGACGGTCTTCCCTGAGTGGCTCACCATCATCATGCTCTGTATTTACTTGCTCTGTGCCAACATATTGCTCATCAACCTCCTCATAGCCATCTTTAAGTGAGTCCTTAGTGTCATATCATCTGTCAGCTTCGGTTTAATTTCAACATAATGAATCTGTTCATCTTTTGCCTGCACAGCTACTCGTTTGAGGAGGTCCATGACAACACGGATAGAATCTGGAAGTTTCAAAGATATCAGCTGATCAAAGAGTACTACAGCCGCCCGGCCCCCCCACCTCCTTTCATCATCTTCAGTCACCTCTACCTCTTCATCAAAATGGTGCTGTGGAAAGCTCAGAAATTACAGACTGAATTCAGTAAGGCCTTAGTCCCTGATTTCTATATGTGTGATATTTACAAGAGGTGACCTCAGATCCATTGCTTTTGATGATTGTCTCCGTCTGTACTTTACAAAAATGTTTATACTACCTTTATCTTTTTATATTTACTGCCAATTCCTCATTTAGCTTATTAAAATTTCTCTTTAGAAATTGAAAGTCTTTTTTTTCAACCTTCCTGATATGAGTACTTAGTAATTATCTAGATAGAAGTAGAGACGATGTCACACTCTGTGTGAAAGAACAGTTGCTTCAAAACGGGATTTTGTAAGTGTAAACCAACAATAAATTTATTGAAAGTTGATATTTATTATATTGTTTCAAAAAGTAGCAAACCTTGAGTCTTCTACACACAAAAATAACTAACACTTCGAAGAATTCTGTTGTCAGAATTTTAGGCATGAAGTGTTCATTAATAATGAAAAAACATCAGAGTTTCTGACTGGCTGTTTCAATCTGAATGTAAGTCGATTCCAGTAAATGGATGATTTTTAGATTCCTTATCTCTAGGCTTGTTGAAGGTCTTTCTAAAATTCTTCAATTTTTGGCTGTTTTTTTTCTTTTTTTACTTGTTTTCCATCCAGATGTAGCACCTGACAAGGGTGTGAAGGACAAAAACAATTGTCAGGACTAAAGAAATACAGAAAAGCTAATTAACAGTATTTGAAAGTCTGAAAAAAAAAATCAATCACAGACCTGATTCAGAACCCCACTTTGGTCTAATCATACACTAGATAGCTACGTTTTCAGCTGAAAGCTCTATAAATCACCTTTTGTTTGTTAGAAAACATCCCTAAAAAACTGTTGATCAAGATATTCTGGCTCTTTGGAAGGAAAGAGCCAGACAGAAACAAATGTGAAAATCATGCCCCACTCATTTTTTCCAGAGGTTTCTATCCCAAAAGAGGAAGAGGAGCTGTTGTCCTGGGAGGCCTTGATGAGGGACACATTTGTGCTATCTGAACGGCAGGCGAAGAGCCAGAGCATGGAGGGGCGCATCCAGGATTCATCCCAAAAGTACAATCCTGCAGAAAGTTCTCTCTCTTCTAGCAAAATCCAGGCTATTAGATGGCTAAATACCTCTATATGAGCTTCTGAATGAAAGCCAAGCAGAATAGTCACTTAAATTACATGATGGGAGGGTTTCATATTGTAAATAGTTGTCTGTATTTCTTATTGATTTTTTTTCATAACTTGTGCCACATTTTATGATTCTGTGGCCCAGACTTTAAATTGTTTGAGTTAAACTCAATTTGAAGCTCAAATCCAGTGGTTTTGTATTCATGGTAAATCGAACTCATCTGTCATGAAAAATGACTTCAATTTGTAATCTTTGCTTATTCTATGTGAATGATGTGTTTTGTTGCATAAACCGAATAAACAATGTGATTTGTTTAACATAAAATATGAGAAAAGCATGTTATTATACGGGTTGCAGCTAATATAAGTCTCACTCACTCATGTTATTTTGTGTGATTTCTTAGGGTTACCACCTTAACTGAACGGCTGGAGAAACTAGAAGAACAGGTTATGAACTGATTTAATGGCTCCTTTAATGTTGGATCTATATCACTGTATAGATATTTTTTCCACCCTTCTTCAGAACTGTCTTTGCAGCTGGTTAAATTACTGGTTGCTTTGTGTCTTCAGTCAAACAAAGCACTGGAGAGTATGGAGGACATTAAGAAATCTCAGGGTGATTCTGCAAAAGAAACTGTCAGGTGAGATGCATTCAGTCTTTATTGTCATTTCTACTTTAATTACAGACCATGACACTAGGCCATAAATGTGTTGGTCTTTGGAATAATTAAGGGGCCAAAAATGTATAAATTTGTATTAGAAATGGTTTTCTGTGACTGATTAAAATCATTTGTGCCACATTGCAGGGTTTTGTGGCCCAGACTTATCATTGTTTGAGTTAAACTCTATTTGAATTTTAGACCCAGTATTTTTGTATTTATGATAAACCAAGCTCAACTATCATATAAAATGTTTTCAACTTATATTTGCTTATTCTGTGAATATTGAGTTTTGTTGAACTAATATAGGCCTCAGGTGCAGCTAATCGAAATCTCAGTTACTCATGTTACTTTTTTGTTTGCTAAGAGTTGCCAACTTAAGTGAACGAATGGAGAGGGAAGAGGAAGAGAGCTTCAAAGCACTGCTGAGGAGAATGGAGAAACTAGAGGGACAGGTTATTAACTGATTTAATCAATCTTTTATGTTGGATTAAATTATGTATAAATGATGTTTTATTTTCACAATTCTTCAACATTGTCTTTGCAGCTGGTTAAATTACTTGCTTTGTGTCATCCAGGTCACCAAAGCACTGCAGAGGATTGAAGACAGTCTGAAATCTCTGGGTGCTCCTGCACATAGTACTGTCGAGTAAGATGGACTCAGTCCTTGTTGCCATGCCTACTTTAGTTATTGATCGTGGAACTATATCATAAAAGTGTTAGTATTTTGAGTAATTAAGGGCCCCAAGACAGTAAGCGCTGTGTTTTCTGGTGCTGAAGCACAAATACTGATAAGATGATTGCTTCTTGCTGCAGGTTTCATGATTTCTCTGGCACAGGTAGCTATTAAGTCAATGGGTATTTTTTACTTTTTGGATCAGGTATATTAACTAATTAGAGGCTAACTGAAATACTGTATGTCTTGGTTGAATAGACTGTGATTATTGCTGTTTGTTATGTGCAATGTGGGATCTAAAGGCCAGAATAGCAATACCTGCCAATGTTGTTCATAATGATTAAATCAATCTGTGATTTCTTATTAGTAGGATCAGACTAATTAGTATCCTTTAGTTGCAGCATTAGATAAATATAACCTGGGTTCCATTAGATTAGTTATTATTTCAAGTATTGAATCAAAGTGTACTGACTGCTTCTAATTTTTTATCAAATAAAAAAGCTTATAAAATTTTAAAGAAGTGTGGACAGTCAATTATTTTGTCACTGAAATTTAAAGGTCCACTATTATGCATATCCATATGGTAGCATGTTTCTGTGCTACCATATGGTTATCTCCTGCTTCTGGAAACAGTCCAAGTAAATCCTCTACTAGTGTCAGCAAAACAGCCTGTTTCAAAAGCCTCTAGTCACAACACATTCTCACTCCCAACTCATCATATATTGATGCACAGGGTACCCCTTTCGCGTCAATATGTGACGCGAGGGATTTTACCCTATGCCTTACCATAATTTTTGCCCTAAACCTAACCAAATCGTCGGGTTTTGAAGGTTCGGCAGTGGTTGCGAGAACCCTTCGCGTCAATAATCCACATAAAACATGTGACCTACCCAAATCATCAACATGTGACGCTGAAGGACCCTGCCCAAGTCGTCAACTATTGACGCGAAGGGGGTCAATAGTTGACCCCCTTCTAACCCCCTATTTACAGAAGGGGGTACCCTTCGCGTCAATATGTGACGCGTGGTCAGAAATCGTCTCAACTCGTCAATATATGACGAGTCGGGAGTGAGAAGTCAAGCCAAGTCCAGCAGCTGGCAACCCAAGTGGAGCTCCACCCACTTCATTAAAGACCAAAGCACAATGGCTGCTGGAAAGGGAAACTGTTTTGTTGTGGGCTGTAATACAGAGCATGTGTCCAGGCATTTTCTTCCAGTCACAGAGAACAGAGCTGCATGGATTCATTTTAGTTTTGCTTGCAATATCCCTTGTGATGTTGTCAAAGAAAGGTGTAGCTTGCACAGATTAGTTTAGGAAGGAGTCCTCTGTGTATTACCAACATTACATGAGATTTACTGTTCCTACTGTTCATCACTAATCTGCAGAAGATAATGATGTGTTTTGAATTGTTGTTTGGCATGTACATGATTTGTTATTTAGCACAAGCAAACGCTGTGCTAAATGACCCTCTGCTAGCCCTGTGTCTTACATTACATTACCCACAATATCTGCACATTTGCTGTTGGAATTGTGGTGAACTGGAAGTGATAGCCTACAGAGAAAAGATACAGTGTTTGTGAAAACACGTCAGACACCTGGACATTACCAACGTTGTCTGATTTTCTTTCTTTTTTTTTTTACATGTTGTGCTTTTCCTCTAACCTCGCAGCAGCTCATTTACATAATTGTGACATAGCCCTAAAACAAAGCATTCCTTAATGAGCTCAAAAAAGGCAGAACTGACTGGGTGAAATCTCGATATCTGAGAATAATTTTGTGTATTAAATGTAATGAACATGTTTTGTATAGCCCACAGAGCTGTCCTATAGTTTGTTCAAGGCAGCATATAATCTGCCTCGAGGAATTTTAATAATCGTGGTCCTGAAATCATTCAACGACTCATTACAGCCTTAGAAGGGGGCGTCATATTTCTGGTATCTCCTCCCGCTCCGTCCAGGATTTCTGCATATGCTTATAACACTTCAAAGTTTGATGGGTGGAGAAAACTGATTCTTTGACTTTTTTTTAACCTTGGCATTGTATTAAATACCTTTTACCAGTATAACAGTCTCACCTTTATACCATTAAGACACAAATAATTGTCAACTGAAATAGTTGAAGTATTGTGTAGTATTTCAAGAACTGAAATACTACACAATATTGGTATTGAGCTTCTTGAATTTAAACAAGAAACTCGAACATACCATGTTTAAATCCATGTTGCGATTTTTGCAAATATTTGTCTAATTTAACCAAAACACAAACTTTTAGTTCTTATTTCCTCCCTCGCTACCTCATTTGTTGGTTGTATGTTGTTGATTTCTTAGAAGCACGAACACCCCGTTGTTCTGGTGCATTAATTCTCTCATTTGTATGTTAAATGGGAACAATATACGGACCACAACAAATAACATTTTCCAAGTACACAAGCATGGACAAGTATGCATTAGATGGAAGAGCCATGATGTGAAAGGGCAGAAACTCTTATGAGGAAACCATCACAACTCTCACAACCGTAGAGAAACATTAACAGAAAAAGCAGCTGCAGTGATACCAGAGACCATAACACAACAATCGACATGTTCAGACTGATAATGCATCTTGGCACAACATTTCAATGCCTGATGAAAAAGTTATTGTGGAAACTCAAATAAAAGTACTGGTGTATATCAGAATGCCTTTAAATGGGTTAATCATCCTGGGTGCCACATGTATTCTCTATGCTTAGGTTTGTTTTCAGGAGGTTTCCAGTGTTATCTATGTACACAGTGCACAGTCATATGTACAGTTAATACATTTTTTGAACTCTGAACGAAACGAGACAGTTTTAACTTAAAAAAAAAACTAGCCTAAATAATAAGACTCCACCCCAGCAAGTAGGGATTCATTTACAAGTACTTTTTATTTACGGCAGTCAGTCAGAAGAGAGATTCTAAATAAAATCATGATACAGAACCTGATAAAAAACTATTTATAAATCATTGCATAAAGTTACAGTGAGGTAAGTTACAAGAAGAACAAATAAACAACCGCTTATCAACTAAGTGACAGAACACCTTAAGAAAGAATCCTGATACTCAATAATGTAATTAAATTTAAAACTTTTTATATCTTTCCCAGGAAAAATGTTGTTTATGTTAAAAAGAGAAACTGACAGCATCCTGACAGGTTGACTGTTGTAGTATTGAGATCCCAGGCTTAATGATCCAGAGACTCAGCAACAAGCGAGGCATGACACAACCCTCACAAATTGAGCAATTTGTGTTTGGCACAGTGACTTTCATATGATTGTGGTAATTTTCCATGAAAAGGTTTCCTTACTTTCCAGTATTCTGATGTGAATATGTGTAGCAGTAAGTTGTTTCTAGTCGAAGTTGACTTTTGGGGGCAGGTGGGCATCCTGAAAGCACAAAGAAATGATTGGAGGGATTAGAGATGATGTAGATTAAATCATGCTAGAACACGTTAATGAAGCTTGTAAGATCTCTGGACACTTTATGAGAAACAGGTTCTGTTTACTTTTGCAACTCAGAAGAGATCAACTCATGTTCAGTGGTTTTGGTTAATGCAGGTACTTCCTCAGTCATGTTCAGATGACTGGGATCCAAAGTTCACTCTCAAAGTATGTTGAAATATTTTCAAACCAATAAAGGAGAAACCAACTTGGCAATGCCTTGCTTACGTGAGGTAAGTGCTCTCTTGTCAGTTATTTTCTTCTGAATCTAAGATGAGTTTCTTTGTTCTGAATCAGATCAGGCATAATAAATTTGTAGAATAACCGAGAAAAATTGCTAACATGTTTTATAAAAGCTGACAAGATACAAAAAAAGTCACCACCTGAATTTCACTGAGCAGATAAGTATGAACTTCACATTTGATTGTACCTGCATGGAGTTATTTAACTTGTTTAACCCTAGCTGATGCAGTGGCTAACTTCTCATTTCTTTAATAACCGTGCAAAATGACACATGAAATGGTCATGGAGAAGCTGCTGGTCTGTTTAAGAAGGGCCGAATCATTGGCATCGAGCATAGAAAAATATCTACGGAGGTTGCAGATTTGGACTGCCATCATTAAAAACTGGAAGGATAGTGTTTTTTTTATGTCACTGGTACTTTGTTACTGTTACTGTGACTCTTGTATGCGCGAGTGCTGTGTGTCAGGTTTGAGGTGACACACTAGCGCTGCACTTTTCATTGTTAGGGTGTGTTTTCCCACCGTCAATAAAGCTGAGTGATAAAAGACAAAAAGGAAAGCTTGTCCATTCCACACTCCTTATTAATGGCAAGTCTAAACAACAAACAGAAGTGCACTTTTAATTAACTAGTTAATTTCTTGCTCTGGATTTTATGTAGGGGAATGTCTAAACCTTCCAGAGAATCCTATGCAAAAAATGTTCCTTTCACTTCATTTATTCACTGCTTTGTGTTTTTCATAAACAACTCCAATAAAATTCATTGATGCTTGTAATTGTGATATAACTAAATTTAAGAAGGAGTACTATGAATGATTTCCAAAACACTGGGATAAATCTGAAAAAACTCAAATACCTTTATGTAATTATTACTTTTCACAATTTACACTTTGTTACATAAAATAGATAATTTTTAATGGATTTTGAAGAAATTTGATGCTTTAGTCCCTCCTGATGTCAGTAAAAGCAGCAATGCACGCAGACTGCATTGTACAGAGAGCTCAGGGTCAATTACTCAGCAGTATTTCCACCCTGCACAGCTGTGATGCAGAACAGACTGTCTGCCAGCACAGAGGCTGCAGAGACTGCTCTCCCCTGCCATGCTGTCGGCCTGGCTTCAATCTGACTTCAATCTGATCACCACCGATCCTTGTGTTATTCCACCATGAAGGGAGATGAGATTCAGTCACAGTTTTTTCTGGCAACCAAAACAGCACGTGAACATCTGTTCATCTCTCCTTCTTTCCAGCGACTTCCTTTTATCTCATGGATCAAGGCGAACATTTCAAAAAAGGAATGCTCCTTTTTTCAGAGGGATCCCAGGTAGGTTGAGTTACTACTCTTTAAACTGTGCTTGTGGTTTTGATGCAATGTTTTACTAATAATGAGAGGAAACTGATCTGACTGCAGTTAAATCTCATTTTGAGTCACTACTGTGTTTCCAATTAAAGTGCTATGAAATACCAACAACTACTTACAGAACTGTTTTGTTTTGTATTGTTACAGAAGCAACTTAAACTTTGATTTTTGTTCAAATTGTTTGATGCATTCTAAAAATGTCCAGTTGTGATAATCGTTTAATTTTACAGCTGAACATTTTAGATCTTAATTTACCTGATAGGACATCAACAGTGGCTTGATGCAAGAAAAATTAGATCAATTTATATTATTTTCCCCAATATTTCTGAAACACGGTGAGGATTGTAAAGAATACCAAGGCAGTACAATAACACCATGGTGTCCACTATGATAGTGCACTATCATAGTGCATAACCCACATGTCTAAACCTCTTCCACCAACATAGAAATGTGACATCATGTAATTTGTGTTTTTTACAGGAAAGAGCAACTATGTCGTTGTGGTTACTCTAAGACTGACCACACTGATGAAGCCATCAAGCCAGAGGACTTCACCGGGGAAACCTGGGACAAAGGAAAACATATCCACAAAGCTCCAACAGATGCTTTTGGAGACATCAGCTTTGGTGGTTTGGGGCAAAAGACAAGCAAGGTAAAATAATCCTATCTCCAACTCTAAACTCTAAAATAATCTAACACAGGGGGCTGGTGTTGTAGGCTTCATTTAAAAGAACTCTGTGTTTCAGCTGTTTTGTAGTTTTCTGGAATATTTTCTGAAGCATTTTTGTTATTTTCTCTTTTGATTTGGTCTAAACACTTTGGAGCAAACACTTTTGATTGCCTGGTGTGTGAATGTTGGTAATTTATCCCCTTAAACCTTTTCAGATTTTTTCATGATGGTACTGTAAGATTACAATACAATCATGTAATTGATTACATCAGCAGAACCAGTAAAGAAATAAAATAAATAAACCTGATTGTATTGTAAGGTTACAATACAATCGTGTATTGTAATTACATTTTTGTAATAATCTAACTTAGACCCAATCGTGAGGTGGAAGAAAAATATAGGTTAGGTGATTTTTACAATTTGTAAAAATTTTAAATGCATATCTTATAAGTGTGGTGTTCATTTGTGTTCACTTGTGATACCACCAAAAGAAATTAGATTTTAATTGCCATCCATCCTTCCATACTGACATCAACTCTTACCAGCTTTATCCTTTTCAAATAAAAACATCTCAACAAGATGATGCTGACACCACAATGTTTTACAGTGGGGCTTGAGTGTTCAGGGTAATCTGCAGTGTTATTTTTCAACTACACATTGTTTTTTGTATGTATCTTGCATATGGCTGGGATTTTAATGCATTAAGTTTGATTAATGTTTTTAAAATTTTAACACAATTAATCTTTTTTTTTACACACAGAAGTTCAAAACTGGAACTTTTGCATTCGCGTGTTTCTGTAAATCCGATGCATAACCATCTCTACATGGCTGTAGTTTGACAATTTTTTTTTGGAAAAAGTCCATGTAGAAACATTTTTGTAAGGCACTGTAAATGTATACTACACCTTCTCATGCCACTATGTATGTTTATTGCCAGTATGTACGAGTGTCGGCAGACACCGAAGCTGAGGTGCTCTACGAGTTACTGACTCAACAATGGAGACTTTTGCCTCCAAATTTGCTCATATCTGTGACTGGAGGAGCCAATAACTTCTACCTGAAGCCCCACCTGCAGAAGACTTTTCGCAGAGGGCTTATCAAAGTTGCACAGACTACAGGTGAGACAGACAGAAAACTGGAGATAGGTGTGATGAATGTCAGACAAAAACACACTCAGTGATAATTCATCCTCCGTAGGTGCATGGATCCTCACTGGCGGTACCCACTCTGGTGTGATGATGCATGTGGGACAGGCTGTGAGGGAGTACGCCCTGAGTAACACCATACAGGGGCAAGTAGTGGCTATTGGAGTGGCAACATGGGGAGTAATTCACAACAGGGATAAATTGGTACATGAAGAAGTAAGAAGAACACACTCTTCACATTATGCTTATGCATGGATTTGTGTGTTTCCTTCATAGTTTGCATTTTGTTTGTCTGCAGGGTTGCTTCCCAGCTAATTATGTGATTGACACACAAGGTCAGGGTGCTCTGGCCTGTCTTGATAACAATCATTCCCACTTCCTGCTGGTTGATGATGGAACCAATGGACGCTATCTTGTGGAGACTGAGCTGCGTGCAAAACTAGAGAAACACATCTCATGCAGAAATCTTGGAAACAAAGGTTAAAAGAAGATTAGTTCTCATTATTAAAATAAAAAAATGTATTTGACTATAAATAAGTGTTTTATTTATTTTGCCATCCAGTGAGTTCTATGACCATCCCAGTGGTTTGTGTGGCATTGGATGGAGGACCGGGCACACTCGATGTGAGTCAGCATTTTCCTGAATCTTCTTTCCATCTTTGATATTCCAGTAATCTGACCTTTCATTTGCATCTCCTCTCAGACCCTCTATAAAGCCATGCTCAGTGGCACACCATGCATAATCCTGGAGGGCTCTGGGAGAATAGCAGATGTTATTGCTCAGGTGTTTGGAAAACCGGTCAGCCAGATCACCATCACCCTCATCCGACAGCAGATGATGGAGTCTTTTGGTCAAGAGTATGAAAAGTTTGAAGAACATGAGATTATAGAGTTTACAAAAAAGGTTTGTGTACTGATGATGCTCCAATCCATAGTAGTACACTGAGACTGCTATATCAAAAACTTGATGTTTTGATATAGATCATATGGGCAAGTTTCCTGGGATGGCCACAGAAGGGCTTTTGGGGAATATGGCACTGTTGGGTTTGAGAGCAGACTCAAACCACTTCTAGGCCTAAAAAATGGCCAAGGCAGCAAAACAATGCCCACAAAAAGTGTAAGAACCATACAGGATCCCAAAGTTGCAGAGCTCTGAATCCTTTTTTTTTATATCTACTTCTTCAAAAACAAACTTTTTTTACATTTTCACAGAAAGAGATCATTTCAACTTTTCTCAACCACCAGCAACAAAGAGAGAGCGTTTCCCCCTATATGTTGCATATTTTCTATAAATTTGTTGTTGAGAGTGTCATCTTGTCTGCCATCACTTGTTGGGTCAGCAGCATCAGAACCAGGCACCTTACAAGGCTCAACAACCTGATAAAAAAGGCTGGTACTGTTCTACGGGTGACTTAGGGTGCAAAGAAGAATTTTATATGAAATCAAGAAAATTATGGACATCCACCGCTATGCTCCTTATGTCACTGTCATTGAAAAACAGTGTGTCTTCAGTAAGGCGTCTTCAGATTTGTTGTAACACAGACAACTATAGGAAATATTTCCTGCCCACAGCCATCGCCATCTACAATCACTATTTAATTAAATGAATTACAATAACATTATTTTTCCTTTGGGATCAATAAAGTAGTTTGAATTGAATTGAATTGAATTGAATTGAATTGAATTGAACTGAATTGAATTGAATTGAATTGAATTGAATTGAATTGAATTGAATTGAATTGAATTTAACTGGAATGTGCCTTTATTTAGCTCAAATAGTGTTAATAAACCTCTCAGAAGCTCATTAAGGCATCATATCACAAGCTTTACAAAATTGTTCAAAGGCATGGTAAACTTAATATATTTAAACTTCCAAATTTGAAGAAAATACTAGCAAATAGAAATAATTTTGCTAGTTCTACCTGACTTAAAACTGGAGACATATAATCTGATGTGCTTCAGTAAATCTTCTCTTAAGTCACGTTTCAATATTTGTCTTCTTTAGTAGGCTGAAGTAAACCTCCTCAAACAGCACTCTGGGTCTAGTCATGTGTTTGCTCTGTTTCCAGATTCAGGACATCATCGGGATGTCTCATTTGCTGACAATATTCAAAGCAAGCGAGGACGATCAGGGGGGAGTGGATTTGGATGTGGCCATCCTAAAAGCTCTTCTCAAAGGTAAGGTAACAACAACGCCTTGCAAAAGACTTTTATTTTAAAATCCTACAACACTTTTCCTTTTTCTGGCTTTCTACAATTCAAATCAAAGCATATTCCTGTATTAGAATGGCCCAGTCAAAGTCCACCTAAATCCAATTTGGAATCTGTGACAAGACTCAGAAATTAATGTTCTATCATGTGAGAACATGATAGAACCATTTATTTGATAGAAACAAAAATAAGCAGAAAAAATATTTTATCTCATTTTATAACTTTGCAGTTCTTTGTGTTGTCCTGTAACATAAAATCATATTAATCTTAATATACTGTTGTATCTTGTTATAATGTGGACGAAGTGTGTGAATTTTCGGAGTACTTTGGAAGATACCGTGTAAATGTCTGAATGGACTGAGTGCAGTCCAGAACCTCAACACAGCGATGAGCTTGAAGGGGAGAAGACTTGCTGCAATACACTTCTCACAGAGAGGATTATGTTACTTCTCAGAATACGCAGTCACAAGTCAAAAGTATGAAATGTGAAGTGATTGAAGACCAGGAAGGATCTTTCTGGCATTAGTGAACATTGATTATGTGGAAAGATATATGCCAATGTGTTTAGAAACATGCAATGCTTCCTCCTGGGCCTCACCAACATCCCTTCAGTGCAAGGTTAATGCATATTGTGTAGAAGACGCTCCATGCACTAAAACAGTGTGAGTCCACACCACTGAACATTCCATTAATGCTCGTATTATGATGATTCATCTAACTGTCTGAAATGCTTTCCCTCAAGTTTCCATCATTTAGTTTTCTTCTGTGTTGGCATGTCATCAGGAAACAATCCATCTTACTCAGCTAGTTTTGGATGTCTGCTATCTCCTCGTCTAACACAAAGTTTAGTCTATGTGTTTTCCAATCTTTTCAACCAAACTACTTCTCTGCTTCTTAAACAGTTTGTTATGGGGTTATTTGCCTTAAATAAAAGTGAATAATTGTGTGTGCAATAGATATTCTGACAACATTTACCTGTCAGTGAGTATTCTACCTTCAGCTTCAAAGACTGATGAATCACGAGGAGGTGAGTCCTGGAAGAGGCAGCTGGAGCTGGCTATCACCTGGAATCGAGTGGACTTAGCTAAGACTGAGATTTTCACTGAGCAAAGCATGTGGAAGGTGGGTTTGATTCAGACCACTGTGCCGGTTGGTAAAAAGGATTTAGATTTGAACTTTATTTAAAATTATTCCACCAATAAATTTTTAAGGTACTGTTTCTAATTTTAGAAAAGCAGGTCAATATGGAGTCAGAACAAACAGATCAGCAGCGATGCGGCTTTCAACACTATAGATTGTAAAATATGTATTAAACTTTTTTGTTTTAATTTAGGATTCAAGTAGTAGCACATACCTCATTAATGCAATTACATAATTAAAAGTCAGGTTTGTTGGAGATCCCATGTGGTGCACCACAAGTATTGTAGAGAAAATGGTTAATTTATGATGTTTCTTTGAGCATTCTGAGGGACCAGACTCAAACAAGGAGAAGAAAAGTGTTCAAAGTAGAAAAATTTAATTAATTCAATTTCATTCTTCCAAAAATAGTGAACAAAACATAAAGATTTAATGCAAGAATAAGTCAAAGGATAAATAACAAATTTGGGCCCAATTTAACTGAGGTCAACTGAACTCTTAACTGAACACAAACAAAACTGACCTGCAAACAAAAAACAAAAGGCTGTTTAAATAGGAGTGGCGTAACCTAAATTTACCACATGAGGGAAGCACAATATAACAAAAGAACAAATAAATTCAAAATTAACTAAAGCATCCTATGAAACAAATAAAGCAAAACTAACTTTAACTTAGCACAAACAATAACAGGTGAATAAGTGACAAAATAAACTAATTAAAATCAACTTGAAACAGCAAAGTCTCCCCCCTTTAGTCTTTCAGGAAAACAAATGGCTTCTTCCAGGTTTCTTCCTCCAGCTGACTTGTAATTGCAGCACCTCAAACAAAAGAACAAGTGTAAGTAAACCATTCAGACAGACATTAACTAAAGTGTGCACCCATTAGAAAATATAGGTCTAAATGAAATAACTAACTTAAACAGACTATAAGCTATAACTAATATAAAAACAAAATAAATACTAACACGATGTGGTGATGGTAGGAGCATCCACCACAAGCATAAATTGAAAAACCATTTGAAACTCTGCAGTTAAATTCCTACATAAAATTAAATTCCAGTCTAAAGTGAGGTGTACATCTGATTTTTCTTAATATATATATATATAACAGATAATGGTGCAATGAATGGTTCTTCAATTTATACTGTATATTTCAGACATGTTGGGTTTTAAAATTGTCTCTTTTATGACATATGACTGTTTTTCACCAACGTAAGAAAGTTCTTCCTTTCTTTCTTTAGTCCAACGACCTCCATTGGGCCATGACTTTAGCCCTGGTTGGCAACAAGCCTGAGTTTGTGAGTCTTCTCCTGGAGAATGGTTTGTGTCTGAGGGACTTCCTGAAGGATGACAACACCCTTTGTGAGCTCTACAAACAGCTCCCCAACTGCTTCTTCTTGGACAAGTTGGCCAAGAGGGTGAACCTTGCCAGCAGCAGCAGAAGTCAGGCACTGGGCCAAAGGGCTCATGTTCTGGCAGGAGCAAAGATCTCACTGACTCATGTCTCTGATGAAGTGCGCCACCTGCTGGGAAAATTCACACAGCACATCTATCCTTCATCTGCCAAGACATACCATCTTGACATGTCCACAGAGGACATCTCATCATCTGTGAGTATATTTAATTCTGAACTTTATTCAGTTTGATATTAGTTTTTCAAGCACCTCTGCTGTAAATACCTTGAAATCACATGCATTTGTCTAATACTTTGTTGATCCACCTTTGGCAGCAATTACAACCTGAAGTCCTTTGAATATGATTCCACAAGCAGTTTCGCCCATTCTTCTAGAGATCTTAGCCATCTGTTTTATGTCGTTTTCCTGCTGTCAAATTGACCCTTGCCCCAGTTTGAGGTCAAAATGCTCTTGAGCAGGTTTCTATCCTGAATGTTTCTTGAGGTTGCTGCATTCATCTTTTCCTCTGTCTTGAAAAATCTGCCAGTTCCTGTTGCTGCAAAGCATTCCCACAGCATGATGGTGTCACCACCATGCTTTACTGTAGGGATGGTACTGGCCTGGTCATGAGCCGTGCCTTGTCTCCTTCAAACACGACCCCTGGCATTTGCCTCTTGTTCATGGGATGTGATTGGATTAATTCCTGTTCAAAATATCTTTAACAGATTTATTTGTTTAGTATTTAATGAAAATAAATTTTATTTCTAAGACTTCCATTAATTCACTGACTCCTCCATGTCTGGCAGCTTAATGGAGACTACACCTGACCAGTTAACCCAAAATCCCAATTACTGACATTTTTTCCAGGTATCTAAAGATCAGACAATGATGCAGGACCTGTTGAGGCAGAACAGAGCTGAAGCTCAGAGGGATCCAGGCAGTGACCTTTTCCTTTGGACAATTATCCAGAACAACAAGGAGCTGTCTGAAATTGCCTGGGATCAGGTGATTAAAAATTCCCGTACATGTGAAATGAAAGTGTCTTCAAAGTGGTTTATGTTTGTAACTCTGTATTTCTCTGTGTGCACGCAGTGTGGAGACTGCATGTCTGGTGCTCTGGCTGCCAGCAAGATCCTGAAGAAAATGGCAGAGGAGTCAATTGATGCAGACGAGCCTCAAGAAATGCTGGAGCTCGCAAAGCACTATGAAAATCATGCGATTGGTATGGGACAGAGGTAAAGAGAACATTTACAGACTGAGGTGGAATTTATTGACCTGCATTTGTGTCCTTAGGTGTGTTCAACGAGTGCTACAATAGTGACAAGGAACGTGCCCAGAAGCTGCTGGTTCGAATCTCATGCTTTTGGGGCAAGACAACGTGTCTGAGGCTGGCACTTGAGGCCAATGATAAAAACTTTGTGGCTCTGTCAGGTGTTCAGGTGAAGCAGATTTTTATTTATATCGTAAAAGTTAATACATGTAGTACATTAAACTGTGCGGTCAGATCACAGTCCAAATTTGAACCTTCTTTTACATGGTACTGCATATTAAAGTTAAGTAATTCAACATCTTGAATACAGACCAAAATATTTTTGTTCAAAAGTCTTGCTAACACTCATTTCTGTTTTCTCCAGTCTTAAAGATCACTATAAGCAATTCAAAGACAGTCTGTTTTCTTGTACCTGAGTAATTCATCAAAAATCTTGATAAGAAGCTTGTGCTTTAGGATCTTCTTACTCAGATCTGGTGTGGTGAGCTTTCAGTTGAAAATCCTGTTTGGAGGGTGCTGGTCTGTATGGTCTTCTTCCCTCTGATCTACACAAGATTTGTGGTTTTCAGGTGAGTTATTAATGGGAGTAGTTTTATAAATGAAAACCTCATAAGTTGTAAAGCCTCACATTTCCAAAGTTATTTTCCATGATCTTATCTGTTCCTTTTTAGACGTGATGAACTCACCCAGAGAGAAATTGAGTTATGTTGATAATAAATTTTTGCACACAAATCTGTTTCTGCCCACAGGAAGCAGAATGTGGAGCCGCCTCTGGGCTGCTGGTCCAGACTGGTTGGACTGTACAGCGCTCCTCAAGTCAAGTTTTATGGAAACATCATCTCATACTTTGCCTTCCTGTTCCTCTTTGCTGTGGTCCTGATGGTCGACTTCCAGAGTACACCATCCATAGTAGAGCTGGTGCTCTACTTCTGGTTGTTCTCTCTGGTGTGTGAAGAGATCAGACAGGTGAGATGATGCAAAAGTAACGGACATTCACTGATGTTCTTTTGGTCAACCCAAAGCCCATAAAAGAAGGTGGAAACGTAGATTGACGGGTAAATTGAGAGCTCCACCTTTCAGCAGAGCTCTCTCTTCACCACGACAGAGTGCATCACTGTAAACACAGCACCAATCTGCCTATCAATCTCCCTGCCCTGTTTTTTCTAATGTCATGATCAAAACCCCCAGATACTCCTTCTCCTGAGGCAGGACCTCTTTCCCTACCCAAAGAAGGCACTCTACTGTTTTCTGGTTCATGACCATGGTCTTGGATTTGGAGGCACTGATCCTCATCCCGGCCTCTTCACATTTAGCTGTAGACATCTCCAGTGAAAGCTGTAGATCACAACTTGATGAAGCTAATACAACATATCATCTGCAAAAAGCAGAAACCTGATCCTAAGGCCACCAAATTCGATCCCCTCAACACTTTGGCTGCATCTCGAAATTCTGTCCATAAAGGTTATAAACAGAATTGGTGATAAAGGGCAACTTTGGCGGAGCCCTACTCTGACAAGCTCTGACACCAGTTGTAACCTAATGGCTACAATGGCTCGTTTTGACTCTTGCGTCAAATATACAGTACAGACCAAACTTTTGGTCTGAACTGAGTACAGACCAAAAGTTTGGACACACCTTCTCATTGAATTCAATGAGAAAGTGTGTCCACACTTTTGGTCTATACTGTATATATATATATATATATATATATATATATATATATACTCAATGCCGCATATTGCGGCATTGAGTCATAGGCTTTCTATGACTCAATGCAGCAGCTGGTTCATTTGGCCTGCCAGTTGCTCATGGAGGCCAAATATAATCTTATTCAGAATAAATATATACTGATAGACAATAACATCCTGAGTTTAAATCTATGTTTTCTGTTTCAGCTGTTTTATGATCCTGATGGTTTTGGATTTCGTAAGAAAGCCAAGAGATACATTCATGAGATGTGGAACATATTGGATGTCATCTCCATCGTGCTGTTCTGTCTGGGTCTTGCATTCAGGTATCTTCTCTATCTCTCAGACGGACATGGAAAGTCTTTCAAGATACTTAATAATCTGTGACTCACCAACTTTTCATTTTATTTTATTTTTTTACCTCAGGCTGACAACTGAGTTGTTTTACGCAGGTAAAATCCTCCTGTGCATCGACTTTGTGGTCTTCTGCCTCCGTCTTATGGCAATTTTCACCATCAGTCGAATACTGGGACCTAAAATCATCATAGTCAGGAAAATGGTGAGGAGTTTGCATGAATTTTAAATGATTAACCTGATAACAGTACAGTACTGATCTTCCTGACACTTGTGCACCTCTAGTCCTTAAAATAGTCTTTGAAGACAAAATTTTGACAGCAGGGTGCACAGTCCTGAAAAATAGAACTTTTTGCTGTCTATGAAGGCTATGAACAGAATTGGTTCATAATCTTGTTCATAACAAGATTATTAACATTATCTTGTTAATAATGGGCTACAGCTGTAGATATACTGTATGTTCTTAGATTAGTAAAAATGCCCCAAAAATAAACTGTAATTTAAGCCATTGTGGATTTGGAACCTCAAAACACTGTCCTGAGGCGTATGCAACAAAATTTCGTTCTGTATACACCCTGTGCATGCAAAATGACAATAAAGTCAGTCTAAGTCTAAGTCTATTTTAAATGAGGGCTGCACAGTGGCACAGTTGGCAGCACTATTGCAGCAAGAAGGTCCTGGGTTCAAATCCTGGCCTGGCACCCCTTGCAACTGTGTAAAGATAATAGATAGATGGAATTCAAATGAGAAATGTAAATGCATCACATCTCAGTGTTAAGTACAAAACTATTCTCTCTTTACTACTAAAAAATTATCACCTGCTGTTTACTTTAGCTAGTTTCATTCAAATCGTTCATGATGTTGTTGATGCAGAGTGTATCTATGTCTGACAAATTAATTTCACTTAAGTCCTATTGTTTCTTTTTCTGAGTATAAATTGGATTATTAACAAGTCTGTAATGGCAGCTAATCTTTTTGTCCTCTAACTGATGTAATTTTATGCTGCAGATGATGGACATGTTCTTCTTCATGTTTCTCCTGAGCATCTGGGTTGTGGCGTACGGTGTGGCCAAACAAGGCATCCTCATCCATAATGACAATCGACTGGACTGGATCATCCGCGGGGCTATTTACGAGCCGTACCTCATTATATTTGGAAGTTTCCCTGAAAATATTGACAGTGAGTGGAGAAGTGTTCTGTGTAGTTCCATTATGTCTAAAAAAATACAATATGAGGCAATAAAAGACATGTTTTCTTGTTGATACAGCGTTTTCTAGTTTGTGTTTTGTCTCCTGCAGATGCTGCATTTGATATAAATTCATGCAGCATGAATGGTACGGATCCCCTGAAGCCCAAATGTCCTGTGCTGAATGAAAACCAAATGCCGGTCTTCCCTGAGTGGCTCACCATCATCATGCTCTGTGTTTATTTGCTCTTTGCCAACATATTGCTCCTTAACCTCCTCATAGCCATCTTTAAGTGAGTCCTTAGCACCACATCTTTGTTCAAATTTGGTTTCCAACATAATGAATCTGTTAATCTTTCACCTGCACAGCTACACATTTGAGGAGGTGCATGACAACACGGATAGTATCTGGAAGTTTCAAAGATACGAGCTGATCAAAGAATACTATAGCCGCCCAGCTGCCCCACCTCCTTTCATCATCTTCAGTCATCTCTATCTCTTCATCAGAAAAATGGTGCTGTTCAAGGCTCCGATCTCATCTACTGAGTTCAGTAAGGCCATAATCCCTGACTTTTAGATGTGTGATAATTTACAAGAGGTATCCTCAGGGCCACTGCTTTCAAATATCATCTCCCTCTCCTGTGTTGTAGATGATTATCCATATTTAGTTCCAAGAATACATCCTTTCTCATAATCATTTGTAGTTATTTCTATTTTACTAAACGTAAACCAATCAGAGATTTGCATTGTCAATTTTTGCAAAGGTTTGACTTGCCAATTCCTCATTCAATTAGATTAATACGTTCCTGTCATTTGCATTTTCAAACAAACATAAAGAAAATTATTACTTACAACCAATCATGCATCAACGTCTGTTGTTTGAGTGTGCAGCACAGTGCTGTCTGTTTATATCGTATATATTCTAATGGTATTTAAATTACACCAATGCAGACAGTGACATGAAGTGTGTTTTTATGGAGGTCTGTGGAACCTTAAGGCTAAGACCAAACAGAAGAAAAGGTGACGGTGATACAAATCACACCACACTTTTTTTTTTCCAGAGAAGCAGCTTCCTCAGACAGAAGAAGAGGAGCTATTGTCCTGGGAAGCTTTGATGAAGGACAGACACCTGCTGTCTGCACGGCAGGAGCAGAGCCAGAGCATGGAGAGACGCATTCTGGATACATCTCAAAAGTAAAATATCTCTAAATACCTCTGTGTAAGCTTTTGAATGAAAGCCATGCAGAATCTTTACTGAAATTGGGGATTTTATATTGCAAATGGTTATGTTTAAGTTTCTCTTTTTTGAATAATTTGTGACTCATTTTAGGATCTTGTGGCTCAGACTTTTAAAATCATCTTCATTGAGTTAAGCTCACATTAAAGCTTAAACCCAATATTATTGAGCATCCATCCATCCATCTATCCATCCATCCATCCATCCATCCATCCCTCCATCATTTTACACACTTATCCTTAGTGGGGTTGCAACCTAGTGAGGTCATACCCTTCCCATCCATCACTGAGCATCACAGGGACAACCATGCACATAAACACACTTAAGGAGAATTTAGAAAGACCAATCAATCTTACAATCATGTTTTTGGACTGTGGGAGAAAGCCAGAGTACCCGGAGAGAACCCACGCACACACAGGGAGAACACCCCAACCCCATGCAGAAAGACCCCAGACTGGGATTTGAACCCAGAACCTTCTTGCTGCAAGGCAACAGTACTACTAGTGCTGCCCTCAATATTTTTGTATATTTGATCATTCAAACTCAGTTGTCAAGAAATTAGCATTCAACTCATAATTTTTGTTTTATCTATGTGGATAATATGTTTTGTTATATAAATTGTAAGTAAATGAAATTTTTTTAATGTAATTTACCGGTACTTACAATGATGTAAAAATTGTGAAAATTGATTTTTTATTATTGTTATTATTAATCAGCTAATCTAAATCTCAGTCACTCATGTTACTTTTGCTTGTTTCTTGAGGGTTACCACCTTAACTGAACGGATGGAGAGACTAGAAGAACAGGTTATGAACTGATTTAGTGACTCATTTAATCTATATCACCATATAAATTATATTTGATTTCCACCCTTCTTCTTCATCACTGCCTGTGCAGCTTGTTAATTTACTGGTTACTTTGTGTCTTTAGGTCACCCAGTCAAACAAATCACTGCAGTGGATTGTTGACAGTCTGAAATCTCAGGGTTTTTCTGCAAAAGAAACTCAACCACAGGGTACAAACCATTAAACCCTCCTCAGTCACACTGTTACATTCACCCCAACCTTTCTGTTCATACAGAGTTATATAATTGTTTTACTTGTTTACTGTTTTTCTTGTCAACTTTTTCCTGCAACTTCAACTATACCAGATGAATCCTCCAACTCTTTGAGGACACCAGAAAAAGAAGATGGCTTCCACGAGAAGTCCCATCAGCTTCAATACCCGGACAGCTTCCCTGTTCCAGAGGAAAAAGTACCATTCAAGATACTTCACAAACAATGCTTTGCAAAAGTTTACCCTTGAACATTTCCACATTTTGTTAAGTTACAAAGTGGTACATAATTTTCAAGAAGAAGGAAAATTATTCCCGATTTTCAGAATTTTTTGTCAAAGAAGAGCTGAAAAGTTGAAATGCATTGGTATTGCATTAAGCGCAGTGTTTGTCATTTTTATTTGTGGAGAACCAAATTACAGGCAGGAGTATTTAATGATAATAAAAAGAGGTGAGTGGGATTGAAGGAATGAATATTGCCAAATAAGACTAGTGAATGGTGCCACAGTTTACTGAGAAATTGCTCTGTCCCCAGGGAGGAGTGGACAGAGCAGCGTGTTCTGTGTGGTGAGGAGGAGGCAGTGGAGCATTGGAGGGTGGACAGGTTAGGTTGGTTAAAACGAGGAAGTGAGAAGATGTGTGGTTAGTTATCATAGATGTATTCTGCGAGGTTCTTGTATAAGGAGGCTTTAATGGCCAATCCAGAGAACTATACATCAAGTAACTAGAGAGGAAACCGCATGGGCTGACACTCAGGTGCAGAATGACTGACCACTGGCTCCTCTTTAGCTCCTGGTGATGAGCAGATTAGGAACAGGCATGCAGGTGAATGTAGATGCACAACACACTTTTATTATTAAATGTTAGGAACATATAACTACTTGTGGGTTTATTGAACATAACTGAATAAAATGCATTGCTTTTTGTTGTAATTAACAAAATGTGGAACGTTTCAAAGGTTTCCAAGGTGCCATAAAGGAAGAGCTATTCATTTTCTAAATCACAGTACAGAAAATGTGTTCAGGATTTATGGATTTGGATGTTTGTTTGTTGTTCTTTTTGGCAGGTCAGTCTCAGCTCATTCATGTCGACCTATGGGAGTTCTGAAGGTGGAAATGACCATGCAGGCAGGTATGTTATGAGACTACCCTCTACTGACCCAACCTCTTTGACCTGCTTTGCATAAACCTTTTTATATGTAATTTTCCCTTTAATCACAGATCTGGACCAGAAGGCTTAGATAATTACAGGTAGGTTAAAACATAAAGAATAACTGATGTTCAGTAACCTAAGGTTACTGCACATCATCTTGATGTCTCTTATGGATCCTGCCATCATTAGAAACCCAGGAGGGAGGACAGGCATCAAGGGAAGAGGCGCACTCAGCCGTCTTGGTCCAAATTTGAACCTGGATCTCGTGGTTACACGGTAGGTCATCTGATATCCTGGCATGGGTTTCAAATGTTTGTCTCTCAGATCTAAAGAACTTGAAATTGGATTTTTCAGGTGGCGAGACAGTGCGAGGTCTGTGCTGGAGTTCTTGGCTGTTTTGAACCAGAACCTTAGATCTTTAGCTTTGCCTGGGGTGAGTAGTTATTGGTTCACTGTTTGTTTTGTTTTAGGTTTTAGTGAGATACATTTGTTGTTCTTCTGTACCTTCAGGGTCCTGTTGACTCTGTGGATCACCTGCCTGGAAATCTAAAGGGAATTCTGGGAGATAAGCTGTTTGAAGCCCTAGATGCAAAAGTGTCAGAGGGAACGAAGGTCAGTTTGGCGTTTAAATATTTTAGCTTCAGTTTCATTCAGAAATATTACTTTTTATGAATGGAATTGTGATGTGCTTTCTACATTTAATGTAATGTTTTTATATAATCTATTGTTTCATAAATGGTTATTTTTTGGAATAGCATTATCATATCTCATATTTTAGCACCAGACATCAAGCAGAAACACACTGAGTTACTATTTCTGTAGCTACCAATGACAAACACTCTCTTTAAAGTATAAGAACTTACTGACAAAAAAGTGTTTGCAGTTTATAGTTCCATGCAAAAAATATCGATACCCTTTAAAAAGTTTTCACAATTAGTCACAGCTACAAACCTCAGTGTTTCTATTTACTGTTTTATGTATTTTACGTATAAAAAGGATCATTGTAAAGTGGATGTTTGTCAATATGTTAGAATCACGGATTTGTATTTTGCATAATTTTTCTTCAAGAAAATATTAAAAATTCAAAGAACCCTTTTGCCCTGAGTCCCACTAATAAAATTTGCATAGAGCTGCAAAAATTGCATAAGCTTTTAAAAAATGACAGTTTATATTTTTGAGAAATAAATAATATAGGAGATTGTTGTCATTTTTTAAAGAACCATAATTTCATTTCTACGTTCAGCTTGTAAAAAAAAAACATAACCTGTTATATAAATTACATAATTGATTTTCCAAAAACTTATTAGGAACCAACTGCTTGTTGCAGATCAATAATCTTGGGAAAACTAACTTGTTTGCTTGTGATCTCTGTAAAATTATCTGTTGTTTATTTGCTTATATCTTGCTATTTTAGTTTATTATTTGTGTGTGTTTATCTATGCTCCTTGTTTTGCTTTTGCTTGTTTTCTCAGATTCATATTTCATTTCTGTTTATTGTTTTAGTTTAGTCTCAAATTCAGTTTTTTGATCTTTCTGTTTATCTTTCATGTTTGTTTTGCTTTGGCTGTCAGTTTTTGCGCTCTCTATCTTCTCATCTCACCATTGCCTGCTCTCAGCTGTTTCCACTTCTCCCTGAATGACTCTGGTTCCCCTGTCATTTCGGCTCCTTCTTCAGAATGTATGTTGGCTATTCTCATTGTTTTTCACTAGTTCCTCCGGTTATGCTGCCTGTTTCCTGGTCCTCACTCCATGTTTGTCCAGCAGTCTATTGTGTCTAAGTTCTCTTTTGTTCACTTCTTCATTAAAAGCCATTTTCGTCAGCAGGTTTTTTGTGTGTGGGTCCTCGATTCTACGCTGAGCATGACAAAACCAGTCGGTTCCTGGCTGTAACAAGACTTTTATGAATCCATGTTCCTTCATCCTTTATTTTGAGTTTTGTTTGTGAATAATGTTTATTTGCTGCGTAGAGTAATGATGAAGTTTTTCTTGATCTACTCTGGATTGTGTTTCAGGTGTCTGAGGGCTATGTGGACGACTGCAGGAACACAGACAATGCCTGGGTGGAAACAACTGTCTTAAACATTCACCTGGACGGAACAAGCCAAGTGATGGTGGACATTAACAACATGGTGGGAAGGATTTTACTTTTCTTTTTCATAAAATACATACAGTTTGATAGGTTTAGGTGATACTTGACCTGTTGTCATCCACAGGTTATAAGCGGTGACAGCTGCCTCCAGTGGCAGGAGGTGAGCAGCAGAATCAAACTCAGCCCAAACCAAAGATGCTCGCTGCAGCAGGTGGCGGAGCTGCACAACAGGAAGTTCTGATAATTCTGGCCCTGTTTGACATTGTTATATTCATATTGCATTAAGACAACTTAACTTGAAGCCTGGCACATAGAAGACAATCCATGAATCACCTTGTGCCTTTCAGTGCTGCCTTTGTTGTGATTCATTTAAAGAAAATATGCAGCAAATCCTTACCTGAAATTCTGTTCTTTCTCTTCACTACAGTTAATATTGCTAACACTTCCTATCATTCCCAAACAAGTTCATGTTGTTATGATACAACTAAAAGTTCATTATGTGAATTTAGTTTAGTTGTTGTTCTACAAATGTTTCTAGAAACAGCACTCTATATATCTATTGTGCTTGATGTGATACACCTTTGACCATAAAAGTTAATGAAAACATCAATATTCAATGGAATAGTATGGTTGAGTGAATACTGCAGTCCATACAATGTCTGATAGACAAAGTATATCACAGTAATAATTTGTCTATGTAGCAAATACCATTACAATATTTATGGATGGGTTTTATAACAATGTATTGGACTACTATCGATTCATCTATTTGAATAAACTTCAAATCTTCATCATATATATACCTTTTATTTCAAGAATCCAATAAAATGACTGAAAGGCTCTTTTTTTCTTGCTGTTTTACTTATGAACATCTCGTTACTTATTAGTTGTGTGTGATTTTAGTGTGTTCAGCATGCAGGAACAACTCTGAGGACTCATTATTTCAGGTCAGTGAATTTTCAGCTCCTGCTCTGCTGCTGCTTGGTTTCGGAGCAGCTTCCGCCGCTTCTGATTGGTTGAGGGGGAGGTGGCCAGACACATGCTGTAGTATCGGTTTCACGCCCTCCTCATAATCTGTACCGCTGTTTTCATCAAATACCGGTCCTTTTTTTTAACTTATGTGTTCAGTTTAAAAACAGACATATTAGTATTGTATGAAAGCTGCACAAGCAACAGCCAGTGACTTTAATTTACTGAGTTTAAATCATGTTTTTGTGTTATTGTAACGTTAATGTAATGTTATCTATAGTTTGTACATAGACATAATAACAAATACGATTGGTAGATGTTAGCGTTGTTATGATTTTGTGTCATAAATATTGTTTGTCCGACAAGTGCAGACAAGCTATTTTTAAACACAACGGCAGAGATAAGAAAAGAAGAAGACGTCACACTCCACTTTTATTTTGTGACATTCAAAACACAGTTTTGCTCATAATACAGCCACTTTGATCCCTATTGACATTCTGTGATAATTTAGTTTACAGAAAACAAAAGATAGCTAGATTTGGAACCACAAACAAAACCTTAATTTGAGATCTAAACCCCTGTTGTTGACAACATAAGGTACTTAAGAAATGACAGAGCGTGGCTAATAAGAAAATTTAAAATGAACAGCGTAACAGTTTTTTATAGAACGTTTTTCTTTACAAATAAAACATGAGCAGGTTAGTATGCATTTATATTTACCTGCCTTTATTTTGATTGTAAACCAAATAAGTAAATTAAAGTATTAAATAAATAGTAAATAAAATATTAGTATGAATATAAATCCAGATGTTCTGTGATGTCTTACAGGGTTGTTTGAGAAGATTAATGAACAAAATGCATCAAATAGATCAAGAAACACAGCAAATAGGCTAGGAATAATATTGTGAAGAAGTTTAAAGCAGAGCATTGAGCATCTCATGGAGCACGGTTCAATATTTTAACTTTTAATCAAAAGAGCTACAAACCTACCAGTACATGGCGCTCATAAACTGGCCTAGCAGAAAACATTAAAAAGTAGTCAAGAGCTCCATCTAAACTCTAGAAGATTCAGAGATCCACAGCTTAGATAATGTAAGCTATGGATTTCTATTGTGCACTCCACAATTCTTTTCTATTAGAAAGATAGATGAAAGCAATCTATGAAAATATAAACAAGCCATTTCAGAATACAACAAAAGTGTGGAAGGTGGGGGTCTGATCAAATGGAAGAAAAAAAAATTTTTTTCAACAAAATAGAAAATGCTATGTGTGAAGAAAAACAAGCCATTCATGTCTCTGTGGGCATGGTAGTGGCATTGTAATACTGTTAGGTTGTTTTTGTCCAGCAGGGTTCCTGGGAAGCTAGTCATAATTAATGGGAAGACAGCAGTAATAAACACAAGGGAAAACTATCAGAGGATACAAAGGACGTCAGACAGGGGAGGTTCACACTCTAGCAAGGCAATGACCCCAAACGACTACAATGGAATAATTTAGATCAAAAAGTTCAGTTCATTTTTGTTTTTAATTTTAGGGTATATGTATTATTTTCTCTCTGTGTCACATTCATTTACTTATTTGTGCTGGTTTAGTAAATATTTCCATGAATTCCATTGGATGTAACTTGACAGCAAAACTTAAAGAGGTGTAATGAATAGTTTCGCGAAGCATTGCAGTGACAGATTTTCTTCTCCGTTGTCTGTCCAGAATAGACGATCTTTGCCGAGCTGTTTACAGGTGACAGTGTCCGGAAGTGACGCAGCACGCTCTCATGAGACGGTACCATTCTAGTAGCTGGATAGATGGACGGAGGGTCAGCGGCGGACCGACGTCTCATTCAGAGCAGAGAAACGGTAACTATCGTTTATATTAATGTCGCTGTTTACCGGGAATTTGAGCCTCAGTGAAAAGCTACAGACCTGCGTGGTGTTTCGAGGTGTTGGTGGAAACATCTCGGTTCGGTGCTGGGATGGAACTGAAGCTGCTGACCGAGGCAGATGTCAGAGCTGCACTTTAACTGGCTTTAGCACGACGACCAGTACCGATAATAGAACTGTTCATACGTCTTTATCGATGGACTCCGAATCTGAAAGCTTCATGTATTCTAGATGTATCGCAGCAGTAACCCACACCTGCATGTTTTCATTTATTTCAGCCCTGACAGGTGGGGAGTGAAGCAGGTCCTGGGTTTGAAAGCAGGAGTTAAAGGTTAAGACTCTTATTCTCTCTTCATTATGTAACCCAGTGAGCAGTTTTGATCTGCTCACAGACCCTTTAGTTGTTTTAGCTATTTTAACTAGAAGAAGGAGTAAATTACAGTTCTGCTGTGGGAGAGGAGGGAAAATTATAGTGTCCAGGAGAGAGATGTTTGTTTTGCTGTCCACAGATTGGACTTTTGTTGAGCATTTTTGACTACGTGGCTGGGACAGGTTGGTTTTTACTGTAAACCAACAGTTTGTTTTCATTTTGCACTTCTGGCTGAAGTGAGCTCAAACCAGTCCAAATTCCGTGCAAATGTAGTGTTTTTATTTGGTAGGAAAACTAGCTTTGACAATTAAAAACTTATATCCCATAAATTTTTAGTCTGCTATATGATTTAGTTAAATTTGAAGAACAGTTATTTATGTTCGAAAAATATTTCTATTGAAACAATTTTAAAAGACTATGGTGGTCCAGATCCAAATGTTGTGGACAATTTTTCAACTGCAGCTTTTGCAAACCTTTGAGCTTCCCAATATGTGTATTTGCTGATTTCTAGCTTGATCATCTTCAGGTAATTAGATGAAGGGTTTTGGTAATACGAATGATGATGTTGGTGAGATATTCTTTCATCGTGGTCAAATGTTCTCTATGAATACTCATGATGTAATTAAAAATATTAGAAGAATGTTCTATCTATCTTTCTAATAACATTGATTTTCAATTGAAAGAGCAGTAAAGTGTTAGATGCACAAAATGTTTCCAATCTGTTGATTTTTGTAATCTTTTGTGATAGCCATACTAATATAAAATATAAAACAATAGAAAATGACATAATTAATAATATTCTGGGTATGTTCCCAGAATATTATCTTATCTTTGGGGATTCTCAAAACCCACATATCCAGTGATTGAACCAATAACTCTTTCCTCAGACTTACTCACAAATTCCAAACAAGTGAAAATTGTAATGAAATAAAGACCACCACAGATGAAGGCCAACACATCATGCATTATTATGTGCTTTAATCTACTTGACAAGCAATAAACCAAAATGCTGAAGCTTTGGCTGCATTCACACAGCAGGAAAAAGTGAGTGAAATAATTTTTTTTTTGCTCATATGCAAATCATATCCAACTATTTCCTGGCAGTCTGAAAGGCCAAAATCCACATGCAGTACCAAATTATTTACATATTCAATAGTTTTCAATGCATCTGCAGTTTGAATAGTTATTCAACTATGATGTCATTGACTTGAAACATGTATCATAATTCTTGTGAAGTGGTAAATCTGGACGTCAACAGTTGCAAGCGGTGCCAACATTTTAGTCGCTAATGCTAATCCACGGAAAGACAACAGAGTAATTCCTGAACAACTTTTAAATTGATCCATAGGTGGCAGCACACATTATCACCTCCGTAAAAACTGCACCGCTGGATGACATCTATGTTCTGTGCATGGAGTTGCTTTGGGATTGTAAAATGTTCAAACATGAGTCTGATTGCTGTCACATTTGATTAGTAGTATGAATGACCTTGCAAAAAAAGAAAAAAAAATAGATTTCAACAAAAATTGTCATTGAGCAACAAGACCGATTTGTGAATATAGCCGATGTGTTTTTAAAACAAGAGTACTCCCTTTGAGCTTTCATAGGTGCTGCTAATTATTTCCACTTAATGATGTTGGTCTAGTTCATCAGTGTTCTTGGCATTGTTTACAGTCTGTCCAGCATACTGTTATACTGGAAAAGCTCTCAAAGAGTGGTGTGGACATTGTCATATACCATATTTTCCTGGATTTGCTCTTTCTCTTTAAGATCTTGATTTATTGATTTTATGGGTTAATAAGGGCATATTGACTTTTGTTTCACTCTGCTTGTAGAGTGACCTCTTAAAACTATAAACCTCTCATCCATATGTGTTTGCATGGTTGCTTTCCCTTTTCTATTCAAGTATATCAGTTAACTTGGGTCGACAGAATAAACTGAACACAGATGATGCCTTATTTATGTTTTCTCTGCATCCTCCCACCCTGCATGGTTTTTGCAAGCTGACCAGCTTCAGAGTGCATCTGATACAAATCAAACACAATACTTCATCTGTCCTTCATGAAGACTTCATGTCACAACAGCTTCATGGTCCGACCTCTCCTCATCTCCATCGACATCCTCTGACAGCAGAGAGAGTGTTAGACGTCTAAGCAGTGGACTCTGTGTGCGCGCACGCGTACGCGTGTGTGCTGTCAGCAGCATTGTGTTCCACCCTCATTGTGCTGAGTTTCCAGTAAGTGTCCACGTGCTTCACGAATGCAGTGCAGCCACAGTTCACGCTAGACACCAATCAGCCAAATGCAGCCTCTCTCCCAGCTAACGCTGAGTGGGAAGCAGTTCCTCTCAGGTGTTCTTAGATGAGGCACGCAAACAGATGATGTCCAAATTACACAAACACAATCAATTACACATAATTATGCTTCACCTGAACACAAGAAAATTGAGGTGATAGTTTTTCTTTTATTATTATTTCTGTCGAGGCATTAAATTGAAACTTCTGATACTTACAGTAAGACTGGTTGAAATGGCAACTTTTGCATAGAAAAATCTATTTAGGAGTAGTGCTGTTGTGTTAGTTCAGATTTTTTTCTTTTTGTAGACTTTCTTTTTTTTCTTGCTTGGATAATTATTACCTCCAGTTGGATGCAGTGCAGCTGTAAGTTAGTTTTTTTTAATTATCTTTTTGAACAATTGTTATGATTTGTAACCATGGCAACAAGTTTTTAATTTTTTAACTTTTTTTTTTTTATAATTGGGAGTAGCTGATTAGCATCTCAGAAGCTCAAATAATATCTAAAGTATAATATTTTCAATGCGTAAGGATCATATCCCCAACTCCAACATCGTGCAAAATTTATAGACCAGAGATTTGAAGCAAAAGCAAATGAGGTGGATTAGTAGAGCTTGCCAACAACTGATGGTGTCATTCAGGGCATGTCGTCTTGGAATATCATCTCTTGTGCCCTAACATTGAGTTATTAAAATGTCATTAATTAAATTAAATGTTAAATATAATCACATCCTTCTTGGCAATTCATCTATCACTGCACCACTGCTGCTCTAAAACTAAGGCTTTCTCTTTACCAAATCTGCTTCAGTATAATGCATTGCACCAACTGGTGCAGTTTTACCTTTAAATAACACCATAATTGCATTAAATTTTATTTTTTAAATATTTTAACATTTGCTGAAGCTTCAACATTGAAAGAAATAGTTAAAACTGCAAAATGAAGCAGGGCAGTCTATGTTTTGAAGACTTGCAAATATTTCCAGTTCTTTGTTGTTGACATAATAAATCATAGCTATCTTCATACTACCCTATTTTCCTTGATATAACAATATATGATCAATAATATGATCATTGCCAATACCCTATGGATTGTATCTTGGAAATGTGATTGTACCCCTAGTTACAATCACAAGCTTGAAAGTATTTTGTCTGGATTTTGTGTGATAAGCCAGCATACAGCTGGATAAAAAACATTCCCAAAGCATGATGCTGCCACCATCATATTTTAGTGTGGGGATGATGTATTCTGTGGTTTGTGGAGGATTTTCCAACACACAAATAGGCTAACAATTTCATTTGTGATCTCACTTGATTATATCTTCAAATTGCTGTGTTGCCTACGTGATTTGAGAGATTTCCAGTTTAGAATGTTGTTTTAAAATCTAGCCCTGCTTTAAACTTCTTTCATGACCTGTCTGCTGCTCTCCTTGGTTTTCATGATTCTGTTTGTTCACTAATTTTCTCTAACAAACTTCTGGGATCTTCACTGAGCAGCAGCAATTATCCTGGGATTCAATTACATGGACTCCTTTATAATTAGGTGGGTTCTGAGGGTATTTTGTTGCACTGGATTGTATTTAGGGCAGTAAAGGGGCAAATACCACATGCAACCCACACAATTCATATTTGTAAAACCTTATCTCTTTTTCTATCCACTTTTTTCCTTTTGTCTATAAAACAAAATCAAATTTTGCATGTGTTCAAGACTGGTGGAAACAAGTTGGGATGAAACAGTTTGCTCAATCCAACTATGGAGGCTGGAATATTTAATGTGAAATATTTATTATAAGCTAATCAGGCAAGCACTCAGCTTATTTTACTTCACCTTTGAAAATAAAATTAGGATAGAACTTGAAATCTGCTTATAAAGAGTTTGTGCTACAACTTTAATTAGTCAAGGATGTTTTGGTTTGTTTTTGCCACAGTTAATTTTTTTTTACCCCATTCAATTCAGTTAAAATAACCCTTTTATTTATTCCCAAAGGGAAATTTCAAGGCACATAAGTAACACAAAGCAGACTATGAAATTTAATAGCTCAAACAATAGAGATAAAAAAAAAAATCACATATACTTAATAAATATTTGAGTATTTATAAGTGGTAGTACACGTACGCAGTGTGAAGTACGTATGTAGCTTAAGTTCAGCAGTGCAGCAGGAGTTCATAGTTGGGCTGGGAGGATCAGCTGGTCCTGGGAAGACATTTAACCACTGACCACACAATCTGATAATGCTTCCTTGTCAGAGTTGGACTGCTGCACGCAGAGGCACATTCCTTAGTGGTGATAAATAGGGAAACTTCTTTATCTTGGCTAAGTCTCAGATTGGGTACAACTTGCGATGGCTGGAAATACCCAGCTCTGTCCCAAGCATGATAACCATGCTGAAAATAATCAACAGCATTTTTATTGTTTGCTTCTGCTGGTATGAATAATTATTTTGTCCTATTTTTTGCATCTTAAATCTGAATCTTAAAACTTCCAAAATTGCCAAGTTTTCTATGTGTTCTATAGGGATATCATGTAACATATAGGATTCTGTGATAACCATAAGAAGTCTAGTAAGTCCAGCAAATCTGAAGGAGTTTTGTAGGTGTTCATTCATTCATCATTGTGACAGCTCAGACCTAAATTTTGATTGTGACTTTGTGAAAACATGTGAAAATTTGTTTCCATTCCAGACTTCTTTTATCCAATCTTTAGGTGGACTAACTCATACTCAGCCTTTTCAAGGTATTACATCACAATGAGAAAAATAAAGAATACCCATTGGTTTTATCCTTTATTTAGAGTATAAGACCAAATCCCGTCTTCTTGAATAAGTCGGCCACCTTGGATGGAGATGTTGCTGCTGCAACATGGCGCTGATTTCGAGAACACCTGCACATCTGTGCAGCTGATTCCTGAGCGTCAGCAGAAGCATCAGCGCGGTGCTGATGCTGGCATCCGGACAGGAAGCTGTATTAATGTAATTGACATGTGTAACAGCAGGAGCAGTGCAGCCTTGCAGCTGGTCTGATCTCTTTAATCCAAGTTCTGGATTGTTGCCTGGCCCGTTTTAGGTCACATTAATGTAGCCGTGCTCCGTCAGGGTGTCTTTTATGTGGCTAAATGTGATTTTATGAGAGTGATTTATTTTGATTGTGTATGTTTGGGGGTCTAAAACTTCTTCATATCTCCTTTGATAATCTGGATTCTCATACAAGGTTCTATGAAATCTGTGAACCATCCGTTTTATGGTCAAATCTCAGCGGCAATAATTTTGGGCTTTATGGTAAAGTTTGAAAAGCCAATATCCAAGCAAATAGATGTTTTTTCTTGCACTGTGTAAAAATTAGAATACACTGAATGCATTTGGATTTGCATGCAACCCAAGGACGCTGAAATCTAATCTGCCAAGTCTGCTTGGACTACAAATAGAAACCAGAGAGCCTCTGTTACCGTAAATCGGTTATTCATTTGCAGATTTGTATTTAAAGAGATTAAAGCAGGATTAACTGAAAACACTGGTGTGCGAGTTTAACTCGAGTTGGTGTAGATTCTGTCGTGTGAGCTGTGGTGTGACATGTTGATTCAGTACGAGATTTGGTGCATTTAAAATGACTGGTAATTAACCAATAAAAGGTTGGATTGTAGATAATCTTTAAGGTTGTATTTTTTTATCTTCTTTTTTGCCAGGTTCATTCATTGTTACTTTGATTTTAGGATGCCATTTGTTTACTTAGTATTATTTTATTTAAAATTCTTTCACATTTTTTGAAAGCATCTAAACTTTGTTGTATTTAATTGGAATTTTATGTGAATAACACAAAGTTGCACATGGAAGGAAAACAGTTTTTCTTTCTTTACAAATACAACCTTATAAATGGGGTGGGCAGATGTGTTCAGCCTTCTTGAATTAATGCGTTGTAGAACCACCTTTTATTGCAATTACAACTGGAGATCTAACAGCTTTGCATGTCTGGAGACTGAAATATTTGCCTGGTCTTTCTTGCAAAGTGCTTTAAGCTCCTTTCCTTCACATTGGATTGAAAGTCTCTTGTAAGGATATTTCTCAAGTCTTGCCTCTGTTTCTTAATTAGATTTTAGCCTAAGGTTTTGACTGGGCCACAATAAAACATTATTGGACTTAGACAATATACATCATTCCATTGTTGCTCTGGCTGTATGCTTTGGGTTAAACCAGATAACAAATTTGGTCTCATTCGACCAAATAATCTTTTACACATGTGCTGTGTGTCCTCCAAAGGTCTTGACAATTTTCAAATGTGTCTTTCTTTCATCATTGGCATTCTTCTCGGCATGCACGGCAAGGTACTGTGCTGGTAAGGGTTTTCCCCCTGAGTACAGTAATCTGTAGTCACATCTTCTCCAGATTAACCATTGACCTCTTGACTGCTTCTCTAATTTCCTAACTACAATATTGTCACTGTTTGAAATGAAAGTTAAAGGTGCATCACTGCACTCCAAAGAAATACTGCTGTTGAAATAATTAAATTTATCTTTAAAAATCAGTCATTATGTTGATATATCTGGTAGACTGTGGCCAGATAGCTGTTATAAATAACCCAGATGTGCTGAGTGTTCATGATGCTTGCAGCCTTTGAAGAATCAGTAAGTGGAAACAACCAAATGACAAAATCTGGGCTGAAGAATGGAAGCGAAAGTCTTTCCCCTCTTTTCGTAAGTCCGTCCTCTTCCTCACTTTCTCTGCTTCCCTCAGGCCGTCTCCTCTTTTCCTTCCTTCTGACTGACATTTTGATAATGACTTCGTCTGAGCCGCTCCACAGGCCCTGCCTCCATCCGCATCCTCAGCTCTCCATGCAGGGCCTGCTCCTCTCATCACTCCTCACATCTTTATCAGATCAGTAAATGTCGGTAATGTCATCTCAGAGAGGTTAGGGAATTAAAGATGGTCTATTTTCTGGAATCGTCTTCTCTTTTAGCTTGGAGAGAAACTGTCCTGGAGACAGGCTTGCTGGACAGCTTGTTTGAGAACTGGGATTTTGTTAAGAACTGGGTTAAGCTCTACATCCTTTTATATTTGGGAAGGGGTATTACAGTTGTGGCTATGAGGGGCTTAGATTAACTCTGCATATCTAAACGAAGCTTTAAAAGTCTTTACTGCAATACCTTTTTTTCTTTGTTGTATTCTTTGTGTTCAGAAATACTGTATTCATGCACCACTCAGTTTTAAATATACTCTTCTCTCGTGATATTTGTGCTAGCCGGCTTCTATAATTACCACAGCCTGGAGCGCCTCATGGGGAGCAAATTAACACACACGAGTGGAGGAGCAAAAACCAGAGTCATACAAGATGGATTGGAGTAGCCCTGACCTCGGACGTGTGCGCCTTTAGAACGGGGACATAAACAGCAGGGATGTTGTTATTCATAGATCACAGCCATAATGCATGCTTATGTATGTGTGAGTAATGGTTGCCTGATGCAGCTCAGATAATTAGTCAATTGAAGTGCTGCACCATGTGACTAGAAAAACTGCAGCAGGAGTAAATAAGTATTTATTTATTATTCATAAAATGTCATTAGACACATTTTATTTTGATTCCACGGACTGTCCGTATGAAACATGTTTTTAAAGCGTTTCCCTTCATGTTTTCGACTTTTGATCTAAGGAATCCTAAAGCCCACATGGAGCTTGTTATAGTCTTAATTTCTTTTAAAAAATCTAAAAGCTTTATTTTAAGTGTTTCCTACACTTGTTGATCTCCACATAAAAGAACAAATTTGACTGCTTCTTAAATTACACATAAGAGCATGGCAAATTTTTTTTATGTATTTTTGTAGCAGCATCCCAGTTCTGACTACTGTCTTCCATTGTAAACTTGGAACAGTCGTGTTGCTTTATGTGCACTAAAGCCGTGGTTGTCAGGACTATTTCGGAGTAAACATGGGCAAGTACTGGTATCAATGCAAAGTTGAACTATTATTATTGGGATTCTGAGAATAAATAGTATTCTATAATGTTACTTTTTCCAATAAATGTTTTAGTTATATTTCTAGGGGAGCAGTTACCCTGCAAACAGATGAACTGTGATAAATTTGACACAGATCAAAAGTATTTTTTTTTCTCTCACATTTAATGTATAAACATTGAGGAAGCTTTACTGAGATGTTATCCCTTTTTAATTCACTATTCCATGATGATAATATTATAATTTTACATCTTTTATGTTTAATGAGATGCTAGGTGAAGTGCAGGAATTTATCAGTTCAGCAATGCCTCTTCGTCATATGTTGCTGCACACTGTCAGCTGGCTGATAGAACACTGGTAGCTACACTTTTTCTTTCCCTTAAGAAAGACAAATTTGGTTGTTTGAAATTATTTTCTCCATCAACTAATTAAATCAAATTACGATGGATCCCATGTGGGGCAGGTAGCCACAAATAGCTTAAATCTGCAAATATTTGAGACCCCCTTTAGAAATACTTAGAACTGCCTATTTTATTATTTTTCTCATCAAATACACCTTAATATGCATCAAAGTACAAAGTTGAAACCGGTCTTGTACTACTGAAGAAGCAAAGTCTTAGTTACTGTATCTCTACCGCTCTTGAAGGTACAACCAATCATCATCAACTGCTGTAACGTATTAGTCTTTATCTCATCGTCCTTCATCCTGTCTTTTTGCCAACACTGCATATGTGCAAGTTTCTAGCATCAAACAAAAAACAAGAAATGAGCCCATGATAGTTGTTGAGGCTGGTTGTCTTATCTTCCTGTCTTTGTTTAATGGGCTTATTGGTGCTGTTTGTTTATTCAGACTGACATTGGGAGCCACTAGTCTCTGCTATGGTAAGTTTGTGCGTTGAAAGCTGATAGGTTTGGAAAACTCTGAGTGGACACTTGTGTCTTTATTTCTTTCCTGTGCAGCTGTTGTAAGGTTACCTTCACAAATAGAGAGTGGTTTTAAGCACAGATAGGCTGGTCCTCAGTATTCCACTCTATTTCTAGTGATGTTAAAGTTTCTGAAGACCACTAATGGATTTTGTTCAGGTTATAAAAGCAGAATAAAATGTTTTTATGTGCAGCACATGACTGAGAAACTGGTGCACGTGTCCTGGTGACCTTGGCTCATACTGTACTCTGTATCTCTGCCCCGGAGTCCTCCCTTGTCTTTGTGCATTTGTGTTTATTGCTTTGTCCTGTGCTTCAGCACCGTCCTTCCCCAGTCCCACTAATATAATGTCATGATGACCACAACTCCAAGGTGCAAGGGGTACATATGTTCACATTCCCCACACTTTTCTCATTCTCTTATTTATTTAAAGGAAGAGGACTGGACAGCTTTGGGTGGCCTCTGTGCTCGGCTTTATGAATCTGCACACAGTCTGCTAAATCACGCTCAGGATTACCAGGTGCACGCGTTTGAGAGGAAGGGTAGTTGAAACACGCTTTGTGCCTGCTGCTCCTCATCTGTTTGCTCCTGAACATAAAGAGGAAATTAAGATATGGATTGTTGTAGTGCTGCTGGATGAATCCCACAGGGGGAGTGGAGCGGTTATTATATAATTTCCCCTCAGTGCAGATTGGTCAGTGGATGAGATGTTGGTGGCCTCAGCACCGTAGTCTCTCAAGTATTATCTGTCTCCCAACGTCAGCAGTTGTTGTGGGCAGAATTTGCTTTGTTTATGTAAAACCAAACAATCACCTGGGTTTGCGTGCAAAATAATTCACATTGTAGCCAATGAGGTTTGCTCATGACGTCAGAACATTACTTGATCTTTTGGGAACATCCGCTGGGAAACTCCTCAAATTCTAACAGAAAGAGGGGTGATAGTTGCAATAATATACTTTTTTACTAGTCCTTTGAAAAAGGATTTATCTTAATTAAATGGTTGTACAAACAGAAATATGCAGCCTCTGTCTGTTAACAATGTTTGCTTGTGCTGTTATTAAGTTACAGTGCAGATTGGGAATACAAGAAGCAACAAATCATACTGGTATTTATTGTATGATAAATTAGTCCTCTTGCTTTATAAACACAGATTTTATATTTTTAATCAAAGCAATTAACCTAAAAATATAGTGACACTCAATTAAGTGAAAAGGCATCTAAGATATATTCCAGTAAAAGAGACTGTAAAACATAGGATAAAAACATAGGAAAACAAAATAAAAACAGGAAAAAAAACAAGAAAAAAGAAAAAAAAATCAATGAATGCGGATAAAAAAATAAATTAAGTCACATTGACTTTTACATAGTTTACACATTATCATATGTGTTTACGATAAGCTGATCTTTGCTTTCTTTTTTTGTAGAAATGATATTTCATTATGAAATTAACGATTTGTTTTTGTATTTATTTTTGTTGACATTTACTGCTATTTACACAAAAGTGTTTTTCTTTTACTTTCAGTGAGAAGAAAGAGCCTAGAATATCTAAAGCATGACAGGGAAATATTTATATTATAAAGATTTATACTAGTAAATAACAGCCCATCCAAATGTCTTTACATTTCTTACTTGTTTTTTCACTTGTGACTTAAACATGTTATATTCCAGAAAAGCACAACTCCCTGTTCAAACTTCTGAGTATGTTAATGCCTTTAGTACACTCACTGGAAATACAAATATAAACATTTGAGATTTGGAAAGTAGGTTCAATGGAGATAATGTTGGAGATTTCATGTTTTCATGGTAAAAATTGTGTTGCCAAAATAATCAGATGAAAACGTAAAATTCTGCTGAAGAATGTAAAAGAAAATCTAGAGACACAGCAACTATTAGTTTTGCTTTTACAATTTACCACAAGCCACAGATGGGAAACAGCAATTAAATTAGGCAGAAATTAAACATTTTCACCTTCATGAATTGGACTACATGTAGAAAACTAAGTGTACTAACAGAGGTAATGACACATGGTGTTGGCAGCCTCTTGTTATGGGAAACATCATGTAATGTTCTTCTCCTTTATCGCTATGTGCTAAAGACACCAAGCAATCCATTAGTTTGTGGTTATCATGTGAACAGATAAGCAATATTTATCCCAGTGATTATTATTAGTAGTAATTAGATTTTAAACTAAAGGGCTCAAGTTTTAACGGTTTTTAGCAATATACTGTTGTTGGGATATGTGTTGTTGGAAGTCACTGTAATTGTTTTTTTTTTTTTTATCTAAGAGCCATAATTGCATTTCAGGTCCTAAATTACTCACCTTGAAATAATCAGTAAACACCCCGTCATTGTATTGCACCCTTGTAGCTAACAATCCTTGCAGCATTGTGTATTTGTCAGTAATTATAGACGTGTGTGTATGCCACAGCATCTGTATCTGGGCCCTTGCCTGCGCCTGTGCTGGCAGATTGGAAAGGTAAGCCGCTGAAAGCTTCTGTGTGCGATGCTGCTTTGTCTCTTATTAATGAAGGCGACACAGGAGCTGTCAATGCTGCTGTTCCGCTGCCGGTGAAATAGTAATGAGTGTGTATAACGGAGCCCGGTCAGTGTGGCTTACAGCTCTGCTGCGATTGGTTGTGAAGCAGGGGCACATGGCGCACCGACTGGCCACGCTTCACGCCGGGACCGCGATTGCTGGAGGCAGAGATGGAGATGTTTTGCAATCGGAGAAATGAGGCAGATTGAGAAACAGAGGTCAGATTCTTCTTTTGATTTTTGTTTTGGAGATCTTCATGGAAACCTCGCTGTTTACCTCACAGAGCATTAAAAAACTTTCCAAACATTGAGGAACAAATAATTTTATTCTGTAATCAGTTGCCCTAGCCCTACTTTCTCATGCTGTGATCTTTTATTGTTGCTCACGCTGAGCTATGAAACTCTGAAATATTCCTTAAAAGGTACGTTGGAAATCCTTCTTATTTTAGAAATGTTGATTTGTGTTGAAACTGGTGCATCAACATAGCTGATATCTGCTATTTATTACTTCAGTTTTGATTTTTCTATTTTGAATATTACCTGCAACAATATTTTAGTATTTTGCTTTTGTTTTTTTGTGTTTTTTATTTAAACTCTACCAGTAGACTCAAATGCAGAACAGATACATTTAAGTAGTTTAGAGTGGGCAGGGTATTTCCAGTAATTAAATTAAAAACCTTGTAATTGTTTACAAATAAAATAATAAAATTCTGAACATTTTAATCTGAAAAAGAATCTAACGTTTTTAAATTTCTAGTCTGTAACGCTGCTCTCTTGTTTCCTGTGCACCTCTGTTATTTGTTTTATGTTTTTTACTAATATTTTTCCTAATTTTCAACATAAATATGGTTTGAAATTTAATATGTCTGTAAAATAAAATAAAAAGTTATGGATTTTAATAACTTAATTGAGTGCATATGAAGACCTGACTCTCACCAATAATTTCTCCCTTTCTGAAGTTGAACTGGTTGTATACTCTTAAGCCCAAAATGATTCATATCCCTGACAGATTTAGGTAATGTTTCTTTTTATTTAAAGTAGTAATAAAATTTTAAGAATGGCAAGAAGTTCATTCAATATTAGTTAAAAATATATAACACAAAAAGTTATTAAAAGTTACCATGAATAAAAATAAAGTAATATAGCACCTGATAACGTCCTAACTTTCGATTGAGCACATTCATTCAGGAGTGGAAATAAATTTGTACCAAAATCTCTGATACCACATTTGTTGATGGCTCAATCAATTCCTAGGAAATAAAGGCAATTAATTTATTTAACTTTTATTTTTATTTTATACTTTGCTTTTTTAAATTCTTGAGAGTATCCAGAAACGTTTTAGTATTTGTTGGCATCACATTTCCCTATGGTCTTGATATGACCTGAATCTGAGGCCCATTTCTCTTAACCCAATTTAAAAATTGGAAATGCAAGAAAACATGTCATTCAGGTATCAAGAAGAAATACAATTAGATAGACATTTTTGTAATAATAAAATTGTCAAGCATGTAAATAGTGCATACTAAGTAAATATTACATATAGGTTAGTAGGAATAGTCTTGAGTGTAGTTACCTACGCTGTAATTATTGCAGTATGCTGTACAGAAAGGAGCTTTTTTTCTATTTTCTAAATATTCCTAGGAAACTTCCTGCAGTAAGAGCCTGGAAAAGGCTGTGATGAAAGTAAAAGCCAGAAAGCTGCTTCACTCACTCCCGAAAAAAAGAGAAAAGCTTGTTATTTCTACTAAAACTGGATTAAAACATTTAATTACAAAGTCATTATAGATGTTCACTCGTCTCAATTTATTACGTTTCGAAGGATTTTTATTTTTCTTGTAATAGTTGTGTTTGAATTCAGCTTTCGCTCACCATTTCAAACATGCACATACTCTCACCATCTGCTACATTAAAATTGTGAAAAGCGTTCGCCCACTCATACAGTCACTCACTCCAGCCTTGAAACAGCAGCAAAGCCAGAGCAGCTCGGCGTTCAGAGGCCAACTCAACGGCTCTTTGTCATCTTCCCCGAGCCGTTCCTAAGCAGTTTGTTTGGCATGTCGACGCGCATTGTCTCATTGTGAAGGATTTTATCATCAGTGAGTGGGGTGGGGAGGATCTATGTGCACGTGGTTTGCTACAATGCTTTGGAGGTGGTTATGTGTGACAATGAGAAAAAAAAAATACAGTTTCAGCAGAGCTTTGCTGGGTGTCACTAACTTAATGGGTTTAAAGTTGTGGCTATAAACAATCAGTTTTTGTTTGCTGCAGAGTCTTTTTGCTTTTTATTGTATTTGTGTGAAAGTTTTGAGATTTAAGGTATCAATCTTTATGTGAAGGATTCTCTGAAAGCAAAGCCTTGTTTGTATATCCAAATGTAGCAAACATATCATTGTATGAGATTCTCACAGAAGGATAACTTTGAGTAAAAATCTCAGAGTATCACAACAGAATCACACAAATCTGAGAAAGAAATGTGCACTATGATTTTATTGTTTTTATTTTAGGCAAAGCAACAATTGTTCATACTGCTGCAAAAAAAGGAATAAAATATTGATTATTAAAGTCAAATAAACACCAGTTGGTTTGAGGGCTTATTTTGCAGAATAACACAGGTATAACAAGCTGATTTTTAGCTGCTTAATTTGTCCTGATTGTTGTTTTTTTGTGAATAATATTATAATATAGTTGGCTTTTTTCAGCCATATGAACTGCAGTGAGCAGCCACAGCCCAAAAAGGAGCTGCATGAAGTAGACGGACACAGTTTGCTGGAACAAAACTGGAGAACATTTGAAACTTCATGAAACCTTTAGCTTAAAAAAAACCACAAGAACAATGAGACTTAGTGGAAAATGATTCAGACCTATTTTGTAGTTACATTTTTCATGCAAGTTGTAAAACCAAAGACTGCCTGTTTGGCTGAGTCACACATTGATATTTTTGTCTCAATTAAATGCTTTTGTTTATCATTATGTACATTTCTTAAGTGAAACACATATTGTAAAAATTCCTTTTTTATTATTATTATTTTTAGAGTTTTTTGAATTTATCTTGAGATTTATAGAAGCATCTGGAATTTTTCAACCTGTTATCACTTGCTTTAGAAATGTTTTATTTAATCCATGGAGATGTTTTCTGTATTTTGCTGTAGTTTATTGTTTTGTTTTGTTTTTCCCCACATTGAGTTGCAGCTCTTATGACCAGCTGGACTTTGGAGTCTCGGCTTCAGAGCTGGGCTCGACGTCCTCGCTGAGCAAACAGATCAGATATTAAAATTCCTCTCCTGCATGCATGTCGAGAGCTTCTCCCTCACTTTGTCAATATTTGATCAGAGCTCATTTTTTGGGAAATACCCTGCTGTACTTTATGTATGCAAGGAGCTTCTTCCGCTGTCTTTTGTACTTTCTCAAAAATGGCTTTAAATACACATTTAATAAGTGAAATTTTAAGATATCTAGCAGTAAGTGATGACTCCAGTCATTCTACGTTCACGGCCATCTGCACTGTGACTCTTTTGAAGGCCATTTCACGCCTTTTCTTGTCCCTTTGGACGCTTCAGCCAGCACGCCGCCCTGGGATACGTGCCCTCCTCCTCTGGCAGGGTCCCCCTCCAGGTGGGGCGTGGCCTGAGGATCGACCCTGGACAATGGTGCTCCCAGATCACAACACCCCCATAACGCTCCGTGCATCATTACATTCCTGCTTCTCCACCCTGCCACTCCCCTCCCCAGAGGACTAGGGCCTGAAACAGGAGCTCCAGGGGGAGCATCTGTTCCTCTCACGCTCTCAGTCAGCTAGTTTATAATCTCTACCACTTCCTTTTGTCTTGGGCACTCCCTCTTAGCTCCTACTTCTAACTAAATTTAACCCATCACTTTATGAGCTCCGTTCTTTGTGTTTGCTCGCAGGTGAGCAGCCAGAAGGAGTCAAGCCCGAGACCGGATCCCATTGTGCAGATCTCTGAGATACTCATGAACCACCCGACAGGTCAGTACACCCCACACACACCTTCAGACACACAACGAGATAAGAAACTGGCAGTGGATGTTAATAAAGTTCATCTGGAGAGAATGTGTTGACATTGGAGAAGAAAACCAGAGATGTGACCTTTTGAGAGGAATTCATCTGATTTTGACATTATGACCTTTAGATTTCTTTCTTTTTTATTTGTAGTCTTTTGAAGTTGAAATAATATTTGCAATAAACCCTCTTAAACCCTAAAAAAAGAACATTTTACTGCCAATTGGACTGACATCTCAGCAACTATAGATTTCTAAAGATTCTTTTTCTTATTAATGTAAATGTAGAAATGCAAACAGCAATGTTTTAATGTTTCATAAAATAGCATTTGTATAAAATGCTTTAAAACGTACAAGAGTGGTTATTTTATTTTTACGTTAACCTAAAACTACAGACATTTTGAAATCTTTCAGATAAAATACATTCTGAATTGGTTTAAATCTTAGCAGCCCTTATCTTGCTTCTATCTACATAAAAATGTTCACATTTTTAACTGAAGATTATTTATGTAATTTTATTGATCTTGTTTTACAGCTGATATTCTCTCTGTGGTCTCAGATTACTAAAACATAACATTTATCTTTTGGGTTTATGCATACTAAAGATGTTCTCTCCACCTTACTGAGAATAAAGACGATGTGTTGCTGCCTTATTCATCTCTCAGAGCTACAGAGGTTATTTTTATGCTTCAGCCACACGTGACTGTGAAACAAGATGTATTATTTTGACAGATTGCACACTCTGATGTTTCATTTTGCATCGTGCAACCCACAGCCGTGGGTCAGAGTCGGCTTGGACAAAAAAGTGATTACTGATTTTGGTCCAAACGGATTTTCTTTTGAGCAGAAACGGTTTGTCCTACTTACAGAGGCACCACTGCAGCCCAACCTGCTGTTTCCAGCTGGTGCTGCTTTGAAATACGCCCGACCCACCTCCTCGCCGCCGCAACCTCCTCCGTCTCCTCTTCTCTGCTTTCATTTCATCCCTCTTTGCTCCGCCCACGAATCCCCGCTTCATCCCTCCTCCTCTCTGAGCCGCGTCCTCTGCTGCGTCAGACACCTCCATTCATGAAAAGCGTGACGTGAGCAGGTCCTCAGCGACACCGAGACGGTTCACACCGCCCACCCACTCACAGCCCAGGTGCTGCGCGAGTCACAGGGATGCCTGTCTGTTTTTCCCTCTCTCCCTTTCTGGCCATTTCTCCCCCGTGTCTTCGTCGTCTTCAGCTGTCCTCTCGGGGGGTTTATAACCGTCCTCCTTCCCTGCCTCAAAGCCGAGACAGGACCATGAATCTGAGCCGTGTCTCCGGTGAGTAACCTTCTCATGCCGCGTCTCTGTAATGTGGAACTGCTTCTCCTTCTTTTCACTGATTTGGGGTTTATCTTTTGTCCAATATGCATACAAAAACAGTATTTTCTTGTGTGTACTTGAGATTTTTTGCATATGTCTCGGGTTTTAGTGTGTGTTCAGCAGTGGTGCTGCAGGAGTGTGTTGAGCAGTCGTGCGTCGGTGCGTGCATGATCTATTTTAGGCTCAGCAGTGACGCTACTGCTGCTTTTTGATGCAGTGTTATTCATGCCCTCTGAAGGACAGGTGATGTAGGTTAAAGCGACACTCACACCCCCACCTCACCTTTGTTTTTTCATTCATGGCACCAGATTTTCCGTTACTAGTATCATCAAGAATGTCTTGTTTAACCCACTTTGCCTGCTTTTTTTTTCTTGGCAAGTCACCTTTGACTTGCCTCCCCCTGTTCACCAATCTCTTAATTTACTTGGCAGCTGGAAAGCTCAGAGTGCCTACCTCTGTCCTCTGCTACTAAGCATGTTTATATAACTGTGGAGGATGAATAGCCAGCGGTTTGGCTTTAGAGGAGAGGAAGAGGAGGGGTGGAGCAGATCCATTCGTCCATTTTTTTTAAAAATGTGGCCAGAATCCTATCTATGCAGTCTGACTTCAGCTGGTTTACATTTTAGAATAACATGCATGTTTAAAGCTGATCTGGGATAATAGAAAGCTTGGAACCACTACGGGCACTAATGCATATTGATTTCCAGGTTTCCTGCTGGTCTCACTGGACCCACATGACCCATTTCTCTGCTCTTTAGCTTTGTGGCTTTCCATATTGCATCCATTTGGAAAAAAAAATGGTGTCAGTCACAGCCAGTCTCCTGCAATATGCATGTTTGTCTGTCTCTGTCCTTGTTGTTAGCGGGCCAGGCAGACCGTCCCATTAAAGGAGCACAAGGGGAGTTGTTGTGGCAGCAGCTGCTCTGGTGTTGCAGTGTTTTGTGTGAGTGTGTGAGTGTGCTGTTCTCCTGGTCGTGCAGGGCAGACGGGCCTAGTTCACATGGAGCCGACTCCTCTTGTGCCCTTTGTTGTCGCTCTGGGAGGCTTTCCCATTAGAGCTCAGTCGGTACAGTATTGTGCCGCTGGCGGCCTTAGTAGCTGCAGAAAACAAGTTAGGTTTTTCATTCATATTTTTCTATTTCTGTCTTCCTCTTGCATTCTGCTTTTCTTCTGACTTATCCTTTCCACCATCGCCTCTTTGGCCTTGATTTCTTATTATCTCTTAATGAATTCTTTATGAAAGCATCTGTATGGAGGAATCCGATTACAGAGAGCTTATTTTGTCATTAGCTACCGGGAATAAAACTGCTGCTTGACCCAAAAAGTTTATGACAAACTTGTTGTATCTGTGTTTTTCCATTCTGGATAAGTATGAGAAAATAAATTAGAAGATGATGTTTGTATTTCCACTTCATTCCGTATTCCATTTTGTAGTCAAATTAAGTTTATTTGTATAGCACATTTCAGCAGCAAGGTAATTCAAAATGCTTTACATGATAAAAACATAACACAATAAACAGGAAACCTCATTGGTTTGCAGTGACAAAATAAAGAGAAGTAATGAAAAGTTGTAATTCAAATGAAAACTGATTTTCCAGTTATTGTTAATCAAAGGCAACTCAAAACAAATGTGTTTATAGCCTGTTTACAGAAAGTTTGATCCAGATAAGAGGAGCATAACAATTCATGCAGTTTTGGTTCTGATCTCTAAATGTGTACCGATGCATCCATCTTGTGTTTTTCTATGCATCCATGTATTTCTACTGTACTGTTTCTACAGTACAGTAGAAACATAAATTCAAAGGAAAGGTTTATACATTGAAAATTGAAGTCTGGAAAAGTACAAAATGCTTCTTGAAATGAACAGTACAGAGAATGCAAGCATAGTAAAAAGAAAGTACACCCCATTTCAGTTCTAATGTGTTGTGTATCTGGATGTAATCCTCTGGTTACCAGGTTTTCAGACTATTTAAGCACAACCTCACTCAGCAGATTAAACACTGCTTTTATTAAAATAATAAGTAATTAATAATTTTTGTCAGTACAGAATGTAGTGAAAGCAATTTGCCAATCTTCTAGGGATGGATACTGCAGCAAATTTATCCCAATGTCAAACACTACAAATGCTCAACACAATTACATAAATGAAGAACTGCAGCTCATTAATTTGGCTAGCAAGTTAATGTTCTTAACAGAACAAGTTGGAAAAAGACTTAACAAGTTTTGATTGGCTGAATGCCTCACCTGCCAATAGGCATTTTTTCTATCAAAATAATATTGCAAAAATAGTTGGGATTGAATGAGACTTTCTAAAACAATGTCCTTTAGGACACCAGAGTACAGATGTTTGGAGAAAAGTACATGCAGATTATCAGCATGAACAGCATCAACTGTGATTGTAGAGAAGCAATTTCCACCATCAATAAATCTAGTAACCTTTCTTAGCATTTGATGTTTATTCTGCAGTGAGAAAGATTGTTAACAAGTAGAAAGCATTTCTGATGGCTACCGATCCTTCCAGCATTCAGTGTCTGAGCAAATTCATCCCAATGTCACAGCATGTAGTGATCAGAGAAACTTAAAACAAAAAACCTACTGCACAGCAACATCTGTCAATACAAACCTCATACAAACTATGAAGCATGGTGGCAGTGGGGTGATGATTTGGATTTGTTTTGCAGTCACAAGACCAGGACACCTTGTACTCATTCAATCGATCATGAACTCATGTGACTGCCAACATATTGGCAAAGTGTCTTTAGCTAAAACTGGGTCAGCACCAGAACAATGATCCTAAACTCAACAGAGCAGCTGATTATGAAACATCAGCTGTTTCATAATCTGAAATTCTCCATTCAGACAATCAAGAACTTGTTTAAATTAGTCCTAGTTTTACAAAGTACTAAACCATAGGATGTTTTTTTGTTTTGCATTAATTATTTTTAGATTTTTGGCTTAATCTTTGCTTGAGAAGTAATGAAAGATTGAAATCTTATTTTTTGCTTTTGTACATTTTGAATTTAATTACTAACATAGCATTTTTTGTGTACTGAATCATACACACTGTGAAAATCCTTTCTACCCCTTTTGTAGTTGGCCATTTTTTCCTGTGGGTATTTGAGTGTTCTGGCTGATGTGCCTCGCTAAGAGCCTTGAGAATGAAGCTGACGTGTGTTTTCTCCAGTTATTTATTTTCTCCAGTTCTGGCTGGTACCAGCTGAGGCTATTTGAGGCACCGATCTTGTGTGTGTTTGGAGTGCTAATGATTCATAGCCTCTCTGTGTCAGACATTTGGAGGATTCCTCCAGAACGTGACGTAGGATCGATGAGGGTAGAGAACGTGGTTTGTTTAACTCCCATCTGATGCGTCTGCTCTTCACGTTTACCCAGAAACACAAAAATCAAACTTGTACACATTATCACCACCTGGTCTTTTCCCTAGTGTTCAAGCCAAAGCATTGACCGTGTTTATGTTTGATTTCCAGTTTAACACTTAACCTGCAGCTAAACAGGTGAGGGTTATTGTGCCGTGTGGCCTTCTTTCATTCCAAACAGCATCTGAATTTGAGGGAAGAAGGATTATAGGAAAATGTCAGCTGAAAGAGATTGTGAAAAATAATTTGCTGTTCCCACACCAGCAGATTATTGCTCTCACCCACAAACAGTTTGGTGAGGCTAGAGAAGGCAACACTGATTTATTCACACATAAACTTCTAAATACCTACTAGATTTGTCTGCTTGAACAATGACTTACATCTGTGAGTTTTGTGTATGTCGATTGAGTTTTATAACTCTGTTTACTCACAGGCTGAACAGAGACCTTGAACAGTCCATAGTGTGGGGAAACAAGTACAGATAGCAGAGTTCACCTCTTCAACTATGACCGAGAAAAACACACTGTCACATGCTCGGTGGAGACCAGCACAGCTCTCACCATCTGTTTCAGGAGAGGAACCCAAGCGGGACACAAACTTTGCGGTGCTTGTATTTGTCCCAGAAATAAGCTTCAGATGTTGGAAAATGACTCTATTTGTCTGACTCGTTTCCGCCAGTTTTGCACATATAGAGTGAAACTTGTTGATTCTTCTTTTCTAGACAGCTGATGAATTTGTTTGATCTCACCCTGTCCATCTTAGCTCTGGTCTCATGTGACCAGAACACGTGGTGGCCCCTATATCCCTTGTGTCAAACTTCAAATGGTACTTCTTATGGCTTTCATTCCACAGTAACTTACCTCTTGCCACTGCTGCACAAACCCAGATATTTTACAATTACATACTCATTCACATTGTTCTATCAAAACCCTAATAAAATATATTGAAAGCTGTGTTTGTAAAACATTGTAAAATATTTTTAAAAATTAATATTTTAGAATGTTTACAATGTCAATGTGTTTATCTTAATATCAAAACACACTGACATTTGTACATTTTGCTTTTGTTTTTTTAAAGTCCAATAAGCAGATAAATCCCAAGCAAACGTTGCATGTTTCACTCAAGTCACATTGCTGTTTTTCAAGCTAGATTTTTCTCTACTCTGTTTTGTCGACTCCATGAATGTGGCCTTCAGCCTCTTCAAACCAGAGTGCTGAATGGGATCGAGCGTGACTGCCAGCATAGGGTCGGGATGGATGCAGTGTCGACATGGTAACACGTGAATGACGAGGTGGGATGGGAGGCTAAATTGGTTCTTTGTTGGAGGCGCAGCTGTCACCTGAAAGGAGGTTCTCCCCCTGGGTGGCTCCCAGCAGGCCTCCTGTTAATGAGGACGGAAACGCAGATGAGACGGCTGCTGCCCGCTCTGGTACCAGGACAAACGTTACATCTGTTGATATGAAGAATCTCCACTCTTGTGTTGATACTTACTCTCCGTTTCAGCTGTTGTTTGTAAAGATACAACAGACACCAGGCTTTTGCTGAGCGTTGTTGCAAAAACATGAGCTGCCTTCCCCGGTGGGTTGCTGGGAGTAGTGGGATTATTGGATCTTGCCAGACACGCCCAGGGCAAGTGTGTGTGAACCTGATCCCCTCCCCTGCACCATCACCAAATGCTCTACACACACACATGCATAAAGAGGGATACAATAAGTGCAGCTCCCTTGAGTTAAGTGGATCTCTAATTAAAAATATGCCCACCATGAAGGAGGGTGTTCATGGGGAAAATATGTATATAAATAATAACTAAAATATATCTGGATATGTGTTTGTTCAAGCTGCAGCCCTGTGGGGGGATTAAAGGATCAGCTCCTGATAATTTCTCCCCCCTCTGTCCCTCCCCATTCGGCTCATTCTCTATAATATTCATCCTGCTTAGGATGTGCATTGTGTCCTCCTCTGAACCAATGTCCATCTTTTTTTTAAACTATTTTTCTAATCATCAGAGGGGCAGTTGATGTGTCCTTGTTCTCGGTCACAAAGTCTTTTGGAAAGTTCTGTAAATAAATGACTACGTAAACGAAACCGTCTGTCTGCTCTCCATCAGGCTCAGAGATCTTCCATTAGAGATTGATGAACGGGAGCAAGAGGTTCCTTTCCTCCTCTTGGTGTCAGGAAACAGACATAAAAGGTTGGAAGGCACCTGCGCTCTGTGGTCATTAATCAGCCAGGATAATTGTAGAGTTTCAGTTCAGCTACAGAGGTTGCAGTATGTCTTTATGCCGCTGCCCGGCCGACCACATCCACCCACTTCAGGGTCAGCGTCAGAAGGCCAGCTCTGAGAATTGTCTGCGAGGTGGAATTACACCGCCGGCCCTCGATTTGTACGGCTCGCTTGTCTCTGCTTTGGAAGGGAGGGATTTATTGGATACCTGAGAGAGCGTTCTCTCCTTCCCCTGCACTCTCAGCAGCGTGCTTAGGCAAACGCCTGCATTATAGATGAGCTGCTGGCAGCTGCCACACTCTCACAGCGCTCAGGTTACCCCCAGTGGATACACAGAGATATACTACATGGATTTGCACAAACATGCAAACAGCAGCTACAGTTCTGGGCAGAAATCTTTTGTTGTTCTTCATTAGTTAATATTTTGCCTCCAGCAGTCAGTATTTATGGGTTCCTTTAAAATAGACTTAATTATTGGTTATTTAGGCTTTCTCAAAGTCTTTCCAACTGTTTCTTTAGACCTTTAGAAAGTTTTTAATAATAGTTGATTAAAACCATTTAAAGTCTGGCTGTTGAAAGCAAAATAGAAAAAAATAATGGAGGTTTAAAAACCAGTATCATTAATGGATGAGCTTAACCTTGTCTATTTTAAGTCCTTTTAAAAATGTATTGATCAGAATTTTGCGGTCAGTTTTTGATCTGCTATTATTGGTTTGAATCAATTCTTGGAGATCTGCTGTATAAGATATCAGAACAGTATTTATGTCATGTTTTTTCTAGTCTTCCTGACTTTAATCATTATTAAACTAATAATGATTAGTTTATTAATAATGGATATTGTCATATAATGTGTGAGGAATATCAGTAGCTGTTAAACTGATTAAAATTGCTTTTAGCATCTTATATTAATAATTAACACTGCTAGTGTTGCAAAACGGTAGCCACCAACAGTGTCCCCTACAGGATTGGCTACCCGAACTACCTTATTTATCTTATGTAATTTCCTTCTGGGATCATTGAAGATTTTTTATTTTCTAACAGATGCTAACATTTCCAAAACATAAAATGTTCCAGGAGAGACAGAGGTTGAAAGCTAAAAAGGATTTTTTAAAAAAAAACTTTGCTGTTCTCTGTTCAGCCTTCCTGTTATCTACTTAATGTCTTACTCTCTCTTGGGCTAATTTCATGGAAAATACAGTTTCACTTTAAATGGCTTCGTATATCTCTGTGCGTCTTCTCACCAATAATCAGAATGGCATCACTTTGCAACATCTCCCATTCCAAAGTGGGTTGCTGTCAGTAGCGTTTGGTTATGGTTTGTCCACTGATCAGAAAAAGATAACCATTTTCTATTTTTTGACCAGTTACTAATCGTCAACTTTTGGTCTTTAGCTAATTTCTTTCCTTTGACGACCTTTTATTACAAGTTTTTCTTTTTCCTTTTTTGTGTCACCGTCTTCTTTTTCCAGTCAAGCATGTAAAAATGTTGCTGAAGGCTAAGGAGTGAATTCATGGGTTAGAAAGTGGAGCTGCTTTCCAAAAGAGTTTTGATTGGACAATATGTGTCTCGAACGCCACTTGGAGCTTCGTCTCCTCCCTAAAACCTTTCATCTCTTGTTTGTGTTATCTCTTTCGTAAACTCTCCACTGTTTTCTGCTGCCTGTTCAAACTTTAATTAGGTTACACATTTTTTCTTATTTTGTGTAACAATCCAGCTAAAAACTCAGTATGTGCCATACTGAGTTTTGCAGCGAGTTAAAAGCCACAGCATATAAAAAAACATTTGAGCGTTTTCACTTTTGGCAGCTCCTAGAGGCAGTGTTGAAAATAACAAGACACGTAAAATCTTACAAATGAATCTGGCCTGAGGTCACTAAGTTAAAGAGCACAAAGAATGCAAACTGTGTCATTTGCTTTTAGCTTCATATTATTAATTCAATGTGGTTTTGGATTATTTTTTTCTTTTGCAGTGTGACAGTTGCTTCTTTTAAACAAATCATGTCATGTTGAGCTAACCTATTTGAAGCATTTTATTTGTGCTGGTACAATAGTTGAAATGGACGATGCAGCACGGCATCCAATTACAAAACAAGTGAAATAAGCTAATCTTAGTGTGCTTTGTGATGCTGTGGCATGACTTTAAACAGGCCGTTCCTGCTCGAAAACCCTCCAGCAATATAGAAGGCTTGTATCCAGTTATGGCAGCTGCTGGTAGAACCAGTTATTAGATGTAGGGGAATGTTCTTTCCGCGCAAGGTCATATTGGTTTGGATAGCTTTTTCGACTTTATATCAGTCCATCTGGATGTCATTTTATAGTTACATCCGTCTCTTCTGTTCACCATTTATTCTAAAGAATGCTTCTTTCATTCTGTCTTTATTATGTTTCATTCTATGTTTTCTTTCATTAATTCATTCGTTCTCTAGACATGTCCTTGGGCACAAAGGTGCCCAAAACAAAAAGGAAATTAAATAAATTTGTGCGAAGAACTAATTGAATAAGCCCAACCAGCTGCATTTGGAAAAACCTTCTGAGAATAGAGCAGATGGACGGTATTTTATTTAAGACGAGTCAATATTAACGTGCACTGAAGAAACCTCTGTTGCCAGTTTTATTAGTTCAGTTATTTTGTGTGATTTCTATCTTTAAACATTTATTTTCTTTAAAGATCCAGAAAGGCTGTTTGGTGAAACTCATTGTGTAAAGTTCTGGTTTTGGTTCAGTCCTGCAGTTTTTGTGTGGTTCTGGTATCTCAGTAGCTCTGGTCAGCACAGCTGGTTAAGCAGAGCGAAGGAGGTATGTGTGCCAGATGTCTTTGCTCCCAACCTTTAATCATTCCTGTGCCATCTCTGGGTCAGTCACAGAGATCCCACAAAAGTCCCAGTGTCATCCGTGTCTGTGTGCAGCTGGTTTGATCTAGCTGCTTGCCAAAAGTTTCCCTGGATGGTATTATTTGTATTTTCTCTGTCATGTAAAGATTTATAACCTCTCTAGAGTTTCCCACTCTGTCACGTTTGCACTTTGTCACCTGAAATAATAACCATCTAATCTGTCTCAACAGATCTGTGATAATAGATGAGAGGATTATTGATGATAGTAATTATTTACTTCCACAAATAATTACTTATTTGTGGAAGTAATTATGTGTAAAAAGTTCTTTTGGGTTTTATTAATAAAAAATGTCCTTTTTCTTCCTTCCTCTTTATTCTGTAGGTGATTTTCAACATCCAGAGAGACCAGTGCGTTAGGACGCATCCCTCTCACTGTAACTGGGCTGCCCATCCACATGCACGACACCATGGGCAGCTCCCCAGAGGTGCTTTCCTGGACCTCCTGTCCCAGTCTCTTGGTGGGGAAGCTGAAAGACGAGCTTAAGCTCTCTGTGGTTGGGGACGCCATGAAGAAATCCAACTCTCCCAATGCCCAATCCCAGCCTCCTCAGGCCCTTCCTGCTGCTTTACCTCCTCAGATTATAACAGACCTCGCCCCGCCGACCAACCTGCCCGTTCCCCTGCACACGCCCGGCCAGGACGAGGACTCCATCTTGGGGGGCATCAGCCCAGGAAACACGGCCCTCAGCGTGGACTCTACTCGGAGCGAAGGCGGAAACTTTAACAACAGCGTACTCCAACTGCAGGAGCCGGAGCAGGAAGAAGCGGGTTCACCAGCGTCCTGTGAGCACGGTGGGTGTGGGAGTGGCATGGACGAGCAGATGGGAGAAGGAGACTGTCCTGTGGACCACAGCGGCGAGGGGAGACCCAGCCACCCTCGGCACCCTGACGACATCAAGCTGCACTTCCAAAGAGCCGGGCCCGGTTCGGGGGGCTTCCTGGAGGGGCTGTTTGGCTGCCTCCGGCCCGTCTGGAACATCATTGGGAAAACTTACTCCACAGAATACAAGCTGCAGCAGCAAGGTTAGCTCTTGGTTTCATCTCCCTGCACGGTGTCCGGTTGAACAAACTAAACCCTCTCTGTTTAATTAAAAGGCTTCTGTCTCTAACTCTTCTGAGAAACAATCAAATGGTTCTGTCTTGTACTACCAAAAGAGTAACTGAATATCTTTCCCCAGCTTTAGTATGAGGCTGCTGTGTGGCTGTGCTGCTGTCAGTTAGAATTAAGGTCATGGGTAAAGGTAGACTCACCTTGCTGCAGGGCTCGCTGTGGAGACTGGATGTGCAGGCTGAAGGATATGCGTTGAGGTTAGATACAAATGAGCTGAAGCTTTACATTGTTCAGCTGAAAAGTGAGGCAGCATAACTTCTCATCATCACTGATAGTAAAGCAGCACAAAACAGGGAGAGAGCAGCATATGACTCCCTGAATGTCATTTATAGTTCATTGTGCTGTTTTCATCTGCATGTATAAGTTACTTATGCTGCACAGAAGTGGTCCCAGTTTGTGAAAATGTCATTTATAATGGTCTGATTTATTTATGTCATTAAACCTGGCATTTTAACTGGGCAGTATAGACATTTTAGTTCCACTATAATTCCAGACCTTTGTGGTTTGTCTCTTATGATGCATCCGCACCATCCCTGTTTAGTCCACTTTAATCCAGCTCTAGTTTATCTAGGAAGTACATTTCAGTTGGGGAGATGTGAATGTGTAATTATATTCTGATGTGGATCAGAAAAGTAATCTCTGGTCTGCCTGAGATCTCGGCTCGGTTGAAGTCAACTCTGGCGCGGTTCTAATGCGTATGTGAATGCCGAGCAGACCAGAGACCGCTCTAAAAGCAAGAAGCGGACTACAGTGCTAGGCATTGTGGGCAAATACAACCAAAGCAAACTTGTGAGTCTAGCGCTAGCAGGAGAAATGACTTGTGGTCTTTTGCTAAAGAGAAATCTTACAACTGGTAAAATTTGATGCCAGACCATTTTTGTTTACGTTTTGTGAAGAAGGATGTTGCACTCTTTAGTGTTTTTGTGTTGTTTCCTTTCGAGGTTCTTGGTGCAGCACCACTAAAGGTTAGGGGGTGAACTGGTTGTTCAATGAGTTTGGTTTGTTTTACACTGTAGTCTGAAAACGAAATGCACCAGGTGAAAATGTAACAAATGTTATAATTTAATTATGTCTACCAGAATATCAGGTGCGAAAACCACCTAAAAAATGATATATTTAAACTTAAAAACAAGTTCAAACATGTTTTTTTTTTTTAAATTACACTTCAAATTTCTAAAAAATGTCTCTATTTTACCTGCTTACATAGATTGCAGATATTTCCTTCTACCAGCTAACCTGACAGAATCCTTTCTCTGCATCTTATATAAGATCAATATAAATATGTTGGTCATCTCACTGGACAATGTAACAAAGTGTAGGTGTCAGAAGGATGAAATGTAATTAACCTGATTGCAGACATGTGGGAGGTCCCATTTGAGGAGATTTCCGAACTGCAGTGGCTGGGCAGCGGTGCGCAGGGCGCTGTCTTCCTGGGCAAGTTTCGCTCTGAGGAGGTGGCCATCAAGAAGGTGCGGGAGCAGAAAGAGACGGACATTAAGCACCTGCGGAAGCTCAAGCACCCCAACATCATCAGCTTCAAGTAAGCTCAAAACTCAAGACTTCTTACTGGTTACCTGATCCTGGTTTTAAAACATGTTTCCTGTTTTGTGGTTGTCAGAGGGGTGTGCACCCAGGCGCCTTGCTACTGTATCATCATGGAGTACTGCGCCCAGGGCCAGCTGTATGAGGTGCTGAGGGCCGGGAGGAAGGTCACCCCCAGGCTGCTGGTAGACTGGGCCACAGGGATCGCCGGCGGCATGAACTACCTACACCTTCACAAGATCATCCACAGGGACCTCAAGTCTCCCAAGTGAGCTGCTGGTTTACTGCTAATGTCACATGAGAGGCTTGAACACTTTCCTGAAGCTGTTTTTCTTAAACAAAGTACAGGGTTCCCACAAAAAGGAGAACATTTTGTTTTTGTTTTCAAGATCAAGAAAAAAAAAAAAATAAAGTATAGAAAATAGATGTATGTCCATCTGTCTTTTTGTCTCTCTATCCACACATCCGTCTTAAGGTCAGTTCAACTTTACATCCATCCAGACATTCATCTTTCTGTTCGTCTGTATTTACATCCATCCATGTAGTTCGTTCCTACATCCATCTGTCCATAAATTTGTCTTTCCGTCAATCTAACTTTCCAACTGTCCGTCTATCCATAGCTTCCACATTTAAAGCTAAAGTGCTGTATGAATTCATAGATACGTTTTGCATTGGTCCTTAATGGATTTTATTTAAAACATTTTTTCAAACCACTTTAGTACCTTTTGAGACAAATTGGATAAAACTAGCAGCAGCAACTCATCCCTCCAGCTCTTTACAGAGTGACATTTGCGCAAATGTTTTGGTTAATAAAGGCAAGCTCCTCTGCTTCTCCTCCTCCTCCTTCTGTCTCATCCTCTGCAGTCGTGTCTGTAGCTCTGTCTTTCTAATCAATATCATCATGCTGCAGCAGCAAGCCCTGTATTAGTCAGCAGAATGATAGCTAGCTGAAAGCACTGTAAAAGGTCAGTCTCATTTAGCTAATGGGATGATTCAGAAACACTTTTCTGAAAAACAGTTGAGTATGCTACAGAAGAAAAAAAACAAGATAAAGCTCTTTAAATTTAGTGGAATATCAGCGAAGAAGCTTAATTGACAAAGTGAATAGTTTATACTAAATCAGCTCATTTTGTAACTCTCTTCTGTCTGTATTTCAGTGTTTTGGTCACACACAACGACACTGTGAAAATTTCTGACTTCGGAACGTCCAAAGAGCTCAGTGATAAAAGTACAAAGATGTCATTTGCGGGTACGGTGGCCTGGATGGCCCCAGAAGTCATAAGAAACGAGCCTGTGTCTGAAAAAGTCGACATCTGGTGAGTAGTAGCACACCTGATTCTAAATGTATCCACATTCTATTAAAGATATTGAATAAAAAGCTTTTTTTTGCCTCTAAGAAATTAAAATCTGATGTTGGAGTTGTCTTTGGTACATTGAGACTGGAGTCTGTGTTACTTTGTGTTTTTCAGGTCATTTGGAGTTGTGTTATGGGAATTGCTCACAGGAGAAATTCCCTACAAAGATGTGGACTCATCCGCCATCATTTGGGGTGTTGGCAGCAACAGCTTACACCTTCCTGTCCCCTCCACCTGCCCAGACGGTTTTAAAATCCTCATGAAACAAACATGGTGAGTTTGGACCCGATGCTGTGACATCTGCTTTGCGTTTACTTTGAGATAAATCTTGATTCCTTTACTATTTTGCTTCATTCCAGGCAAGGCAAGCCCAGGAATAGGCCCTCATTTCGTCAGATCCTCCTCCATCTCGACATTGCCTCTTCTGATGTTTTAGGAACTCCTCAGGAGACCTACTTCAAGTCTCAGGTTTGGATTTCAGACAAAATGCCCACATAACTCAAATTTCTCTTCTCGCGGCATAGCCCCTTAAAAAAATGTTTAGACGGTTTGAACCTTTTCAGGTTTTTTCTCTATTCTTTGTTTTTCTTTGGGATTTTATCAGAAAAAAACATCACAAAGTAACATGAGATTGTGAAGTGGAAGGACAATAATGCATAGTTACACTATTTCTCTCTAGTATTATTTATTTCTCAACTGCTTTGCACATCAAAGCCCTGAAGGCAAGAGGCTGTACTGAATTTTGTTTAGGGGCAAGATTCAGTACAACCACTGTACTGAATTAGTAGTTCTTATTTCAAAATAACTACTAATATGTAGTTATTTTGAAAACTACATATTCTTGCTTTCACTTCACAATTCTGTATTACTTTGTGTTTAAACACATAAAATTTCAATAAAATACTTTGAATTCACAGCTTCAGTTTTGCATGCAGGTTTTCTAAACTGCCCATTTATGCCACAGGCAGAGTGGAGGGAGGAGGTGAAGAAGCACTTTGAGAAGATCAAAAGTGAAGGCACTTGCATTCACAGGCTGGACGAGGAGCTGATCCGTCGCAGGAGGGATGAACTCAGGTCTGTTTACCAAATAATTTATGATGGTTTTTGTTAACAGGACAATCAGGTGGAATACATAATGCTGATTTTATTTCTTTTTTTATTCCCTTTTAGGCATGCTCTGGACATCCGGGAGCACTATGAGAGAAAGCTTGAGAGAGCCAACAACCTCTACATGGAGCTCAGTGCCATCATGCTGCAGCTGGAGGTCCGAGAGAAGGAACTCATGAAGTATGTAGAAATACAAGGCGTTATTTCACTTTGGTGTCATTTCCTTACAATAGGCCTTTACTGAGTGATACTTCAATGTTGCCTCTTTCTTCAGCAATAAATAGTTCAGATTGCTCTGTAGATTCAAGACTTTTTTGTTCCTGGATGAAATGTTCTGCCTCTTGTAGTTTTTGTCTTTACATCCCATCCTGTGAAACCAAACAAAACATCTGCTGTCTCTGTAGGAGGGAGCAGGCAGTGGAGAAGAAATATCCAGGAAGCTACAAACGCCACCTGGTCCGGCCCATCGTCAGATCCAACGCCGTCGAGAAGCTCATCAAGAAAAAAGGAAGCATCTCACACAAACCTGGAATGCCACCCACCAAAAGGTCTCAGATTTAATTTTGTTTCATTTAATCTTGAAAAGTATACAAGCATAAACTGGTGGAAAACTTGCTTTACATTTATTTTCTGCCATATCAAATATGATAGTAGTGGAAAAAATATTCACCTAAAAAATTCTCATCAGTCATGAGTTTAATTGAAGGCAAAACCACCGATTTTCTTTTCTAGCCATCCTTTCCCCTCTGAGTTTACACTTTCGCACTAAAGGGATATTAAATGTATTTCCCGTCTGTCATTCCATTGTAGTTTGTGAAAACAAGAGGCATAAACTTTCAATTTAATACTTTTTGATTTGCTTTCATCAGGGGAAAAAAGTAAGAAAACACTGATTTGCAAACCTTACACAGTCCATTCATCAGTATTTTAGCATCTCCATTAAAATTGTTGGCATTAAAAGAACTTTGCTTCTGATAGGAAATTAATATAAACATTGAAGAAGCACAAAGCCATGATAAATACATCTAGGTGACTCCTCCCACTGCTGCCTTTCAGCAGCAAATAAGTCATCAGACGAGGCCGAGATGATGATCAATTTGCCTTCAGTACTGAAAAAGAAGAACTTCTCTTCACTAACTTTAACTCTGAAATAATTACTCAGAAGAAAATTGAATATTCATAAGATGTTTAGCACTTGGATTAATTTTTATTTATCTTGAAATGTTAAAAGTTTAAATTTCAGCTCATTGAAGCACTTTAGACAGTTTTAAAGAACTTTTTTACTTGATTGTTGATTAAGGATTTACAAATCAATATTACCTTAATGGGCAGAGACTTAAAATAAGGTGAACCTGTAAAACTGCTGTGTTAAATTGGGTGCACCTAACTTTTGTGTTGATGCGCTTAAACAATGGTTACTTGCAGTTCAAAAAGATATTCTAGAGGCCTGTAAAACACCTCTAGACTGAATGCAATGTTGCTGAATGCCTCTCTTGTAGGCCGGACCTGCTGCGCTCTGACGGCATCCCCAGCGTTGACTCCCTCCCCTCACCCTCGCCTCTCTCGGCCAGCCCCAAAGTCTCCACGCCTCCCGGGAAAACCCGCTACCGCAGCAAGCCTCGCCATCGCCGCGCCAACAGCAAAGGCAGCCACAGCGAATTCCCTGGCGCCTTGAAGCCTCTCACTGGAGCCCCAGAAGACACCCAGTCTCTGCAGGAGCAGCCTTTCCACCACCACCATCATCATCACCACCACCCACCAGCTGAGGGTCAGTTTCTTCCTCTGAAAGGCCGTGAGGAGGCCGTAGTTAACTGTGCCAACAATCTACGCTACTTCGGCCCTGCCGCCGCCCTCCGCAGCCCTCAGACCGACCACCTTCAGCGCCGCGTCTCTGACTCCAGTCCTGACCTCATTTCCACAGCTGTGGATGCAGACACGCGGCAGCGGACTTCATCCACCAGCACCAACCCCATACCAGGGTCCGGCGCTGTGTTGTTATGTCCCTGCTGCCAGGCTCACCCTCTGCCCGGCTGCTTGCACTGTCAAGAGACTCCGCCCACTCTAAGCCAACCAGAACTACCGCACTACTCGCTGCTTAGCACCCAGGAAAGCAACCAGTCTTCACTGGCGCCACTCAATAAAGAAGCAGCTTTAAACGGAGAGGACGGCTGCCTCGCTGCCCCGCAGGCGCAGAATCCATCCCAGTCCAAACACCCGCTGCCCTCTGCACTGCCCCGCACCCTCAGACCCCTCAGAAAGGTGAACAGCCATGAATCACTGCACAAACATTCACACACCTTGGACTTTATTCACATTTTGTTACATTACAATTACAAACTTAATCATATTTTACTGGGATTTTATGTGATAGACCAACAATGCTAGTGAGTCGTTGCAGAGTAGAATGAAAGTAAATGTTTTTTAGTTTTCTTTTAATGAAGAAAAATTGAAGTGTCGCCTCCATCTGTATTAAATACTCTTTACTCTGACGGCCCCAAAATTAAATGCAATGTTACCAGCTGCCTTCAGATGCTATTTATTTGGGAAACAGAGTCAAACTTTTGATTTCAATCTAAATTCAGATGATTTGTTGGGAAACATTAATGAACAAAAACAGCAGCATGAAGCCCAAGGAACACATCAGACCTGTCAGAAATAAAGTTGTGGATACATTAAACAATTTCCCAAACTTTGAACAACTCTTAAAGACCACTAAGTAGGTGTTCCTTCTGGACTGTATTCAAAATGTGATGTGTGGTGGAAAATGAAGACTGTGCATCGCTGTAGTAATATACGGGGATGGCAGCATCATGCTCTGGGAATGTTTCTTTATGTAAATACAGGGCAATAATAGAAGACTCACATCTGAAGAGATTTAAGACCAGGTTGAAAGGTCACCTTTCAGCAGGGGATTAATCCCAAATACACAGACAGAGCAACAGTGGAATGATTTAGATCACAACATATTCTTTGTTAAGAATGGTCTAGTCAAAGCCCACTCTGCAGTCCAACTAAGAACTTGAAAATTAATATTCACAGATGTTGTGCATCCAGTCTGACTGTGTTTGAGCTATTTTGCAGAGGAATGGACTTAACATTTTATGTGTGTAGATGAGTAAATCTGGTAGGGGCTTACATATTCCAAAAACTCACTGTTACGCTATTCTTTGTGTTCATCTTTCTCATAAAATCCCAGTGAAATCCACAAAATCCAGAACTGTGCTTGTGGGGTAAAAGTATGTGAAAATAATTTAAAGACAGTGTAAACAAAAACACAGTAAGCAAAGTTTGAGGTATTAATGTTAAAATACTCTGTAGGTGTGAATATTGGAAGGCACTGTGTGTGTATGGTGAGTACCTGCATATCAATGGCCATTGTTGCTGCACTTTTCAGGGTGGCGATGAGTCATCTGAAGAGGAGGAGGGAGAGGTGGACAGTGAAGTGGAGTTTCCACGGCGACAAAGGTAAAATACTTTGCGAACTGACTTTTACGTGTCGTAATACTGCTAAATTAATCCATTAACAACAAAAACAAATGACCCTTTTGCACACCGTAATCAAAATGAATCCAAAATTAATTAAGACTACAACTCACTCCAGAATATTTTCCTTGACTCCTACCAGACCCCATCGCTGTATGAGCAGCTTCCAGTCCTACTCCACCTTCAGCTCGGAGAACCTGTCGGTGTCGGACGGGGAGGAGGGCAACACGAGCGACCACTCGCACAGTGGACCCCTGAGCGCCAGCCAGGAGGAGCACCTGGACGAGCTGCTGTCGCACACGCCCGACATCCCCATCGACATCTCCACCCAGTCTGACGGCCTCTCCGACAAGGAGTGCGCCGTTCGCAGGGTGAAGACGCAGATCTCGCTGGGGAAGCTGTGCTCGGACGAACACAGCTATGAGGTCAGTAGCGATTTGGCTTTTGACTTAAAGGTGTAGGCAGTGTGCAGCTATTGTACTGTGGGAACACTGGGAAAAATATACAGATTTATAATGGCATAATAATACAAGTACATCCTCTCAAAGATCAATAAACTTTCATTTCTAAAGAACACCTAACTGTGGAACTGGAACACATTTTAAATATCCAAAATAAGTAGACAAACTAAAGCAATAAATGTAATAGATCGTGAGGTCTCTGTAAACAAAATTGTCCTTCAAAAAACGTTATTCATTCAGACAGGGAAACAGGCAAAACTGCCAGTTAGACAGAAAGAAAAAGAGGTACAAACTAACTGCTTTGTACTCTATCAAAAGCTTGCAGCAGTTTTCAACAGGCCACCTTTTTTTAACAATTTTAAAGGGCAGCATCTCCTTAATGACTAAATAAAACTACACAAACAAGCAGGAAAATGAAAATTATTGAGCTAATTTTATTGTATGATGCAACTAACCATAAAATAAAGCGAGCTTATTGTGCAAGGCTTATTTTTTGGCCCTAAATAGAAATTAGCAGCCACATTTTATTTGGCTTGAACGGAAACTAATTATATTTCATTTAATGACAGTAAATTGCATTGTAACAAAAATCTATATGACTTTTGGCTAAGAACCACTAGTAGTTGATTTTATAGCCAACACATGCTTCATTATTACAAACTTAAAGAAGAGCCAGAAAGATGTAAAGTGATTTTTAAAGCTGCCAGATCTTTGCTCAAGTTTTTTCTCTCATTTTGTCTCCAGAATCCACTGCAGTTCGGAGACTCGGACTGTGATTCGTCGGAAGCAGAGTGCTCCGATACCACCATCAGAAACAACAAAGTCGGTGCTCCGTCGTCATGGTGAAACTCTCCACAGGGTGTTGGATCTGTTTGTTTATTTTTTTTGCCTGGTGGCCATCATATCCATATTAGAGGGCTCCACAGAAAACACAGCAATAAGAGGACATCATAGAGAACAAAACTCTCCCTATAGCAAAGTCCTGCATAATCTCCCCTCATCCTCAGCATCATCCCCCCGGCCCACCTCCGCCTCCCATCGTCTAGCACTGCATCCAGGCAAACCCATGGCAGGGATTCCCTTTTGATTGATAATGTACAGTAGATAGTATAACATTCTTAATTTATTTTTGAGAAATTCAGAGAAGAGAAATTCAGGATTCTCTGAACAGAGGAAATAAAAACTGACATTTTGAGACCGAGACTGATGAAGCTGCGGAGGATAGGTGAGGGAGGAAATGTTGAAGCTCTGATGTGTCAGAGCATCACTACAGGTCTACATCTCACTACAGTTGCTCTGAGCATCTCTGTGTTGGTAAAACCTCACAAAAAAGAAAAAAGCAAACTCCTTGTTGTTAGTTTACAGCGCAGCGACCTGGTATCCCGCATCCTTTCACTTCCTTCTTGTCACAACTGTGGCTGACACAGGTAAACAATGAGCTCATGGAAACAGTGTCAACACCAGCATGAACAACTCGCCTTGCAAATTGCAAATGGAAACTCCCCCGAATGAAAAAAAAAAAAAAAAACACCTCTGGACTTGTCTCATTGTCAGAATCACCGCATAGTTATTAGAGCATGCTCTCAAGAGGAAAAAAGCTTTACAAGGACTGCATGAAGCAGACAAGCGGTCAGCAGAGAGGACGACTCATCCGAGAGCTAAAAACAAGCAAAATAAAGGACGCTCTCAACCTTCTCTGTGAGACACGTCATCAGCAATCAGGCGTTACGATGGGAGCTTTTGAGGACGGTGTGCGTTGGTTTGCGTAAGCCCCCCTTCCTCAACCATCAGACATTACAGTTTCAAGTTTCATCTCAGGATCGCTCGAGGACTGTGAAACTAGATCGGACCAACCATCGTGTGAAAGAATCTTCTTCGACTGGCACATGTTAATATAAAGGACTGGGGAGGCATTTAAAAACAAAAAAAAGCTCTTACAGAGAAGCCTTGGATATTCAGCCCTTTAGTGTAGGTGTTTCTATAGCTGCAGACTAAATGCAGTATCTCTTTTTGTTTTGTTTTAGATTTTCTGGAAAGTGACAGAGCGCCTCATTCATCATTTTCTTGCAGAGATTCTTATTTTTTTATTCATAATGATACAAGTGCATTTCTATAAATAAGTTTTTTCACTCAATAAAGTCAAATTAATATAATTTTAATGCATGAACAGTGAAAATTTTAATCTAAATTACCTGTTAAGTTTAATAATTGGGATGTAAAACTAGGGCATCAATCCAAAATTTAGTTTATCAGAAAGTCTCTTTAAATGTCATCATACCAATTTGTAGAAAAATAGTATTTATCATAAAGCTGTCAGGTTTAGGATTCCACTAAAGAAGCTGGTTGTTCCCAGGCTCCTTTACCTCAGCAAAACAAAAAGAAAAAATTAGTAGAGGGAAAAAGTATGCTACAAATATGTGATAACACATATGGCACAGCCTTAGGTGGAAAACAGAAATAAAGGCTTGAGTCTCTGTAGAGTCATTAAAAGGTACTAAAAAATATTTCCATTTTAAGTTTTAAAAACATGTCCAGTTTTCCATCATGAGTCTTAAATGTTATTTATGTTTTAAATGTGCTCCTATATGCTTCTTCCTCTGATTTTTAACGTTTTTTTTGTTTTATGTTGTGGTAGTAATCATTTGTCCCAGGTTTTGAAGTTCTTGACATGTAGAGTGGTGTTATGCTGTAATATTTCATTCAACTTTCAGCCTTTCCCTACAAACCCATAAAATATTTCTGCTTGTGAAGCTGGATTATAGTTGTTGGTTTAGGGAATGAAAATCACACTCTTTTAACCTTATTTATCTCCGCTAATTCTTTATGGAAATGTGTATATTTGACAAGGTGGCTGGATTTCAAATATTTGTTAAAACCTGTTATGGATAAATAGTATGAGACTTAAAATGTGTTAAAAGTGGGTAACCTAAACACAAAATGCATAAAAACATATGGCAAAGGCAAAAAAGAAAATGCAGAATAATAAAAAAAAGAATATAAGCTAAGTGTGGGTTATTGAGCATATCAGGGATTTATTTAGTATGTTTGTCTTTGTAAGTCATGTTGCTCTTAAACCATATTTGGTCCATAAGAGGTCAGTAAGTTTAAGATTGAATTTACTGAAACTTGAAGAAACTGTAAAATATGAATTTGTTTGCAATTAATCTATATAACGAGTTTCATTTTTGAATTGAATGACTAAAGTAAATTAACTTTTTATGATATTTGAATTTATTGAGATGCACTTGTAAATATTGTCTGTTAGCTGAACATCAATACCAAACAGCAGGGTAGATCTCAGGTTATAAATAGGAGAGGGGGTTAATCCAGCAGGCTGGATGTAACCATGGTTACTAGGAGTTAGAGTAGAGCAGTGAGTGGATATATTTTTTAATTGCTCCCTTTCTCTTATTTTTCCCCCCAACTTGCCTTTTTGAGGTTTGATGCTCAGGATTTGTGTTGAATGACAGCAATATATCAGCTGTCACTAGATGGCGACATTTGATTTTGCCTTTCTTCTGTGAACCTCCCACACCAATCAGTCTCACAATCCCAGCAATACAACTTTTTTCACCCAATCGTCTTAAATACAAAACCAAAAAAAAGAGATACTGCATTTACGAAAGCATTATTTTTGCTTTTGGGTCCTCGTCTGGCATCCACATTTGTAATAATCCCATCAGTCAGGGCGGTACTGAACGCTAATGATGTCAGCTCAGACGTGTGTGCCGACGGTTGTGAATCTGCATAAGGAACACAAGCCAGAGACGAGTTTGCGGAGCTTTAAGCTGCTCTTGGTTTTCACCAACCATATATCTCAGTGTTAATCCTGTACATAAACAAATGTAAATGCAATGTGATTCGTTTTTCATCCTCTTTCGTTAACGTGTGCCGAGCGGCCGGACAGGAGGAGGAGAAGGAGGTCATCCTTATATCAGTATTGAACACTACGACAGGAAGGTGAATCTTGATTCAATGTGCTCGAGAGCTTTGAAAAGGCTCCATCTACCTTCTTCTCTTCTGTTTACGTACATGTGAAGTAACCTCATGTAATCTGATCGAGCTGATAATAACACTTGTCTTCTCTGGTGTCCATCCTGTGAAGAATGACTGTTGTGAACTTTTAATTTAATTCAGATCTTTTTATTGTTGTTTTCTTTTCTCTCTCCTTTTTGTAGCTGGCCTACATAATTATTGAATTAATTTATTTGAAATGAGTCATCAGGAGTAATATTTCTTTTTAATTTGAGGCAGCTTCAGAAATCTCATGACCAACAGGTTCTCCTTTTGAAGGAAGCACAATGAATGGGTGTGGGGAAGAGGGCAGTATTTGTGTGGTTGAACAAAAGCGTTACCATATCACTGTTTAACCCTGCAGAGGGACCACTCGTCGTTTAGATTCATCATTGCAGTTTAAAGTATTGAATAAGTAGTTTGCAGAATCAAGGGTTCCTTCAGCTTTTTCCATCTTCCCCTAGGTTATTAGGAAGCAGGGTAGACGAGCCCGAGGGAACATGTAAGGAGCCAATTATATCTCTACTTCTTCAGTGATTCCTTCTTCGCATTTGTAATCATAAACTAAAATATTTCCATTTGAATTTCTGTGAAATTGTTGCCTCTTTCTGTTTAGCGCACATACTTTTTTTCTCTCATTTGCGAACCTCTTCCCTGTTGAATGGCATTATGATCAACCAATCCTGTCATTTTCCTGTATTATTCAGTGTACAGTGCAATAGGAGAATAAAATCAAAGCAAACAAACTGCATGGAATAAATGCTGATGTACTGTACCAAGAACACAGTCGTTTGTCTTGTTTTATTTAAAACAAAGTGGTTAATGCATATAAATTCAGTGCTATGCATACTAATGTTATTGTTATTTTAGATTTTATTGAGGGTTTTGTGTGTTAGATGAGAGGTGCTGGAGTTCAGTCATTAGTGTAGTGTGGTGAGCTAATGGATGAAATGCCTCCTCAACATGCAGTCACGTTCCACGGAGTTTCACTAATGACCTAATTATTTGATTCAAATGTCTAGAATCTGAGTTTTATGTAAATATTGCAGCTCTATGGCCCTGAAAAGGGCCAAGCTCCCTTGGTGAAATATTTGGTGCCTAACTGAAGTTCAGGGAGAAAGATACAGTTTTTAGGACACCTGTGAGCAATTTTTTTCTACGTCTTGACACATTTTTTATTATATTTATATCTTTACTTTGACTAAGCCATTCTAATAAGAATATCCTTAGCTGTATCCCATTGTACTTCTGACTGTATACGTTTTTGTTTTGTCACTTTGCTTTTTTTTCAGCTCATCAACTCTGACTAACTTCCTTCAAGAAAAGCTTCGCTGCAGTAAGTGCAGCCAAAGTGCAACCACTTTGTTTTACTGTTGGTATGGTGTGTTCAGGAAGATGTGACGTGTTAATTTTTCCCGCATGTAGGCTAAAAAGTTTAATTTTAGTTTCTCCTTCCACATCTTGTCTCATACATGTTTCCAAAATGTTGTAAATCATGTATCATTTCCTTTCCATTTCAAAGCATACATTGATATTTCAGGTGTTGTTGAGACAAAGTGTGGAAATGTTCAAGGGTTGTGAAAGCTTTTGTGAGCCATTTTAGGTGAATTAATTATTAATGTTTTGTTTGTTGCGTTTCCTGGGCAATGTTCCTGCATGTTGACATGAGCTCCAGTGATAATACAAAAACCATGCATTTAACATCCAAACACAGCATGACACAGTTCTGCTACAAGGCTTTAAAAAAGACAAACCTATCTATTTTTAAAAAAAATGTTGATCCCAAGATAATTTGATAAGTACTAAACATCAGTACCTGATTTCTTTTCTTCTAAAAATGTTCCTAAACATTGCTGATGGTCTAGTTGTTCCTTTTCTGTTCCATTATTTTAAAGGTTCAACATCTCCACATGTCAAAAAAATTCAGCTTGCTGTTATTTTCACTTTCTAGAGACGTTTTACTCTTGGCAACAATTCCAGACAATATGAACTACCATGATCTTTAAACATGAGAGATAAAAAGTTCTCTTATTAATTTTTCTGAATATTGCACAGTCTGACCTCGGCCAACTGACAACTGTGGGTCTATCCAGCTGCTCTAAATGATCTGCAGCTCATGAAATGCTGACTGAAGGATCGGAGAGCAAACAACTGACAGACGTCTTCACTGATACTCCTGACATATCTCAGACCTTCAAGCTGGGCATCACATGAAACAAATCAATCCAGATCCACTCAAAAGCTGTTTATTATCACCACTTTTATCCACACAAAACAATAACTCAGAAACTAAGATAAATATAAAATACAGTATATCCTTTGAGATTTCACATCACACGCTCCCACTTGGACCACGAAAAATAAATGATATTCATTGCAAAATGTTCACCTTATTCAGAAAAATGTTAAAAATGAGATTTTTTTTTTATTGGATTGTTTGAAAATCACACATTACGACTTATTTTTTCAGTGAAGTCTTTCACAGGCTGCATTCAAATAGATGTAAGCTATTTCTTGACAAGTGGAAAAATGTAACAGCAGTTGCTCCGCCACCCCTTCTTCCTGATTTTGTTCTAAATTAAGAGGATCTTATAGGAAACATTTGTTCAAACGGAAGGTGTGATCCTTTTGTGTGCTTTCGCTATACTTCCTCACTCACCCCAAGTTTACATGAAAGAAACAAAGTCTCGTCATCATCTTCTATCATTACTCTGGATGATGCTACGCTGGACTATGTTCAGCTTTATCAAACTTTATCAAATTTAAAATTGGACACAAGCTTAGCTACTGCTACATCTTCTTCAAAATGTTGAGTCCTAATCAACTCTAGGGAAATGGATCACATCTTTAATCAATGCACCGATCACTTGTTGGATTGGAAAAAATTTTAAAAACGTAGGCCTGTATGTTTGACCTAAAAACATCAGAGTGTTGCTTGTCAGGTGAACCAAATACTGTAGATATCTAAGGTCATCGTCAGGCTTGTCTACTCAGAGTTCTCGGGTTCAAAATTAAAACAAGATTAGGCAGCACTTCGTTTTTATTCCCCTCAGTTTCAGAACCTACTCCCTGAAAACCTGAGAGGTAGAGAGAACCGTGGCTTCTTCCAGTCTGACAGAAAACATCACAAATATTTTGTCTGTTTATTTTCTATTTTTAATCATGTCTTATTTGCTTGTTTTAAAGTATTGGCATTCATTGCAAGCAATGCAATTGCTCTTCCATAATATCTCCTGTTCTTTCCCCTTTATTTTTTCTAGTAAAGCGCTCCATGTTACCTTGTTTATGCATGCTGTCTTGGCTTACATTCCCGCATTCTTACTAGAAGAGGAACTAATCTCTTCTTTTTGAAGCGTGATTTGCAAACACAAACGTTACGAAGAACCACAAAGAGTGAAACTGTTCCTTCTTGTATTTTCCTGTTGCTGTTAGCGTGATATCAGTCACGTTTACACTATGCGGTCTTCTCAAGCTCCACCTTTTTACATCGATCATTGAAGGAAGCGCTGGAAGACGCGCTTCTGGGTCTCCTCTCACAAACATTCCGGCGCAGCGGGCGTCCGGGAGAAGCGCAGAGAATAGTAGGAATTCGCAGCTCCGGGCGGCGCCGGGTTGAAAAATAAACGCTCCACCGATACGCTCCCTTGGCGAATGAGGGCGGAGTCAGTCTACGGAGAGGTGTAACTGCTGAGAGGGGGGCTTCCACTCCACTGAAGTGGAAGGGTTTAGTTTGAACCCGCTGCCAACAAGGAAGCGGACAGCTGGGACAACACCGAGAAGCGACTGCATCATTTCTTTTATCCACCGAAACTAACGGGATTCTTTTCATTTTTTATAGGCGGGTTTCTCTGTTGTAAGGTGAGCAGGTCAACATGTCTTCCATGGACTTTGAGAAGCTGAAGATGACGGGAGCAGGTCGGGCCATAGCGGTGCTGACCAGCGGTGGAGATGCACAAGGTGACCTTGGAAAACTCCTCATCTGCGTTGAGGTTTAATATTTCAAACCTGTGGCTGGACGCGTGGAGCTTAAATCGTGTTTCTGTGCAGCTCTGACCCCACTGAGCGGGTTTGTTTACACATGGGCGAGCTAATTTTCGCACTCAAAGATGATCCAATTTGGATTTATGTATGTTCTCACTCATAATGTAGTTCAAATGTCCCAAAAGGCTCACAGTAGGTGTAGTATATGGCAATTACAATAGCATATTAAAAGGTTAATGGGATTCGGTTGTGAAGAGGCCAAAGTCAAGGCCCCCATGAGGCTCTATGCAGATTCACAACCCATATAACAATCCCTATTACACTAGAATCACTTACTGCACCTACTTAATACTATCATATATAATAATACAATATTTATTAGTTGTGAAATCAGGGATTTCCAGCAGACTGTGTGTATCAAACAATTACAGCTACAGTAGTACAGCTGATTCAGCTGTAAAGCAAGACTTATTAATATTTAAATAACATCAGCCCTTTACTGCATATCTATACATTTAAAGTAGCTGCAGCTTGCAAGATGGAGATATTGCAGGTTCAAGCGCATAAATTAGCAATTCGGTCCGGCTTTTTTCATAAATCTTATACTTGAAAGCCTCAAAAATTCAACTTTTCAACACTAAGCCATAAATTATGTTTATGCAAGTGGTGGTGTTTATCGACTTTTTGGCATGCAATACTAGCTCTGTAATGCAGATTTCATCACACTATGACAAAACTACAAGCCCCATAATGCAGGGATGCAATTATTCCTATTGAAGAGCTCCTCAAGCTGACATACTGTACTGCAGTTAAGATCAACAGGCTCTTGACATGTCATGCAGTCCTTCACCTTAAGGAAATGTAAACATTTATTAAGATTTGACTTGAAAATAATTTTCTATTGTTAGCTAAAAGCTGTAAGGCTAGTATCTAATTAACCTTCACCTAGAAGCTAATTCTGCTTGGCAACATTGTTGTAAAGGACCTAAAACAACTGATGTCTTTAATGAGCTGTATACTGTTTTTTTTTTCTTTGCTGCTGGTTTTTGTGGTCCATGCAATTAGATGTATAAAAATTAATTCATCTGCTAATTTGAAATTAATATGGACTGCTTGACCCTTTTGATTCACATCAAAAGTAGATGTAAAGCTGGAGATATGATTACAACTCAGACTTCTTATTTCATACATTTAGTCTAAATACAATTACATAAAACAAGTCCAGTAGTTTTACAATAATCACAGCCAACTGTAGCTGATTTGCACACACGATTACGTAATAATGGTGAAAGGCTTAAGTCTGAGCTCTCCTCCCCTTCCCCCACTTGGAACAGGCTCAGTAAGCCTTATGGGTCATGATATGTTCAAGCAAATCTTGCCCAGGATCGTTGCTGCAGTCCTCACAGAGCAAATGGCACCTTTGCCCAATAACTGATAAAGAAGTGAAATGCAGCAGCAGACACTTTAATTTCCTCACATGATGCAATAGCCTGGGTGCAAATCAACTGAAGTTGAGTTCAATGTAAGGATAATGCTGTTTTTGACCCAGGTATGAACGCCGCTGTCCGAGCCGTGACCAGAATGGGCATCTATGTCGGGGCCAAGGTCTATCTCATCCATGAGGTAAACAAGAGTTTTACAACCGCGAGTGAACATGCAGACCGACCAATGTCACATCCTGTTTTATGGCTTTTCTGGGACTGATTGCAATGTTCTTGTGACATTTCAGGGATATCAAGGCTTGGTGGATGGAGGAGAGAACATAAAGCTGGCACACTGGCACAGTGTGACCAACATTATCCAGCTGGTGGGTTGAAAGTTATTACTGTCTTCTGGGAAAATGACCATTTCACAAAGTGGAAATGGTCATGGTACCCCTGCGTACCATTTTGATGCCATCTCATCCTTTCCGTTTTATACCAATTTGCATAATATACATATATCGTTTTTTCTAGAATGCAAATAATATTTTTGTAGACTTTACATTATTCTCTATTTCTATATACTGTACTCGAGATCACTCATTAAAGCCAGTTTACTCTCATTATTTTATTCAACCAAAGGTAATTCTCACTGATGGATATTACTTAGTATTGTAAGATAATACAATTTAATGTCTGAAAAAACAATATTTTCAAATATTTTCCTAATGCTTAGGAGCATTAGGAGCCAATGCTCCTAAGCCATTGGTTTCTTTTTGTAATTGAAAAAAAGAGGGATTTGGGGAAGGAGTGAACCTCTGTAAACCTCTGTGAGCCTCGAGACTGATTTGTATTCCAAACACTGAACATTTATAAGCATATTTTCTTTGCTTTTATGTCAATCTCTCTATGTCTATCTTAGAAAATGTTAAAACTGAGACTTTTTTTAATCCATAGGTCACTTCCAAATTCAGCCTAAACAGGTAATTAAAATCAACTCCAACCACCTGTAAACATCCCCGGGCATCTTTTCAAATTTCACTTTTCAGACATAAGTTCATATAATTTGAACGGAAGACAACGCGTTCTTTTCAATCTTTGTTCAAAAATAATTTGGTCAGAATGCTACATTTATCCTGCTCCTTCCTTTAAGAGTCATATTCAGCAGGGGAAAAATAGGTGAGGAAAAAATGTGTGACCTAGCTTGTCGTTTCAGCTACAGATCATATGTTTCAGCTTAGTTTTCACTAGCGTCTTTGCTGCAGGGTGGCACGGTGATCGGTAGCGCTCGCTGCAAGGCCTTCCAGACGCGCGAGGGCCGCATCGCCGCCGCCTTCAACCTTGTGAAGAAAGGCATCACCAACCTGTGTGTGTGCGGCGGAGACGGCAGCCTCACCGGAGCCAATATCTTCCGCAGTGAGTGGAGCGGCCTGCTGGATGAGCTCGTACAGAAAGGTCAGCCACTCTCTTGGAACTGTTTATACTCTTTATACAGTATATATATTTTTTGACCCAGGATATTTGATCAGTCTTGTTTCCATGCCATCACTAGTGCTGTATAATAAATTTTAAAGAGGAAATTACATCTGTGGGTCTTCAGGAAGGATCACGGACAAGCTGGCGAAGCAGCACAACAATCTGAACATCGTCGGACTTGTGGGATCAATAGACAACGATTTCTGCGGCACTGACATGACCATCGGAGCTGACTCTGCGCTGCATCGCATCATGGAAATAGTCGACGCCATCATGACCACTGCAAACAGGTTAGACACTCCAAGGAGTTGCATTTGTATTTTACTGTGATTTTATGTCACTGAACAGCATAGAGTACAACCTTTTGCTGCGATTACAGCTATAGATTTTTTTGAGTTACACAAATAGAGAATAAATATTTTTACCCATTTTTTATAAAGCACAAGGTCAGTCAAAGCATCAATTTTCAAACTTTTTCACATTACATTATAGGTCATTTTAATCATTTAATTGCGCAAGTATTACTTCCCAAAGATTTTCTCAATTGAGGTTCCAACATTTGAGCCTCTAAATTTCTTGTTTTAATGTTTATCTAATATCTGACTAATATCTTTGAGGTTTGGCTGTTGCCTACATTCAGCTCTGCACAGAACTGTAAAACAATCATGAGTGTGTTTAATTTTGTTATGTGATCATAAGTCACCTTCCTATAAAGTGACTGAGCTTTAGTGTGTTACTGCACTTTTTGCCCCCAGCTACGTGAACTCAGCAGATCTGCTGTATCCTGCACAAACTTGCTCACAGTTTTTACAAATGCTTCAATGCATCATGCTTCTTTTTTTTCTTCCCTGCAGCCACCAGCGCACTTTTGTTCTTGAAGTCATGGGCCGCCACTGTGGGTGAGTAACACATAGATTTTAAAAATCTTTTATTTATCCTTTTATACGGTGCTAATTAAATTTGGGTAGTAACTAGCTGTATTTGAGTGACGTTTTGGAACAACTTTACTTTTAGAAGTATTTTCACTAAGCTGTGGTATTTACTTTTACTTGAGTAATTTTATTAAGTACTGCTACTGTTTCTTGAATAAAATCCCTGGATACTCTACCCACTGTGAGTAACTTTACTGAATGAAGAACAAGCTTGTTTTAACCAAAGATTAATCAGAAACAAACACACCTGCAATTTTGGTTAAAGTTTTGTGAGCTTTGTACTGAAACAAAAATATTTAGAAAATTTTTTTCTTTTGCCTGTTTTTGTTATTTTTTTAATTATGGTATTTCTATGAATTATTTTCAGTTTGGCCTTTTAATACCAAAATTTCCATATAACTTTATATTGTGGTTCATCGGAGGATGTAATTTTTAAATACATGATTTAAATACATCATTCATGTCTTGATCAGTTACTCATTTTTACCAAATACTGTTTTTACTGTTACGTGAATCCTTTTTTGGACAGCTACTTTTTACTTTTACTTGAATAAAAATATGTAATAGTACTACGCTTACATGAGTACACTTTTTGGGTACTCTACCCTCCTCTTGTGCTAATTAGTGCGTTTTGCCTGAAGGTATCTGGCCCTCGTGTCAGCTTTAGCATCAGGAGCAGACTGGCTCTTCATTCCAGAGGCTCCTCCTCTTGAGGGCTGGGAGGACCTCATGTGTGCTCGTCTGGAAAAAGTAGAGCATGCACACACACAAAAACAGTCCAGATTTCTTAAAAGCACCAGCTTCATGCTCAGGTACACCACGTCTGAAGGTTTAACCAAGAATCCTCTGTTTACTTTCAGAGCCGAAACAAGGGGTCAAGACTCAACATTATAATTGTTGCAGAGGGAGCCATTGACTCAAATGGAAAGCCCATCTCCTCAACTTACATAAAAGATGTGAGCTGTTATTTCCAGACTTGATGACACTTATAATGGCTGTCAATATGTGTTGAAGACACGTTACTTAAGATTAAGAGAGTGTATTTTATAATTCCTTCTCTTTGGCATAGCTTATAAAGACATGTTATTGTTTCTGGAGCTTCAACTATGATTTAGTTTTTACATTTTTTTTCATACTGGAGTATGTAACATTAATAAATGAGTACTTGTACATCTGTTTGAAGCTGGTGGTGAAGAGGCTGGGCTATGACACCAGAGTGACGGTGCTCGGCCACGTTCAGCGAGGAGGAACTCCGTCTGCATTCGACAGGATTCTGGTGAGCTGCATGTGATAAAAGAGGATTGTTGAATGTATGTTTCATCAAAATGATGGCATTTAACTGTTAATTCTTAGTCTAAAGGCGAACATTTTAGACAGTTGTAATAGGATAAACTGAAATGATCAGCATGGACAAGTAAATTGTATTTTTCCCTTTATTTAGAATTTTACACACCTTTTACATTTTTAAAAGGTGCGGAGCTACTCTCATCAGGCTTTTACTGGCAATATCTTTTAGAAAACCTACTGATTTTGTCTGAGGACGATACAAGACGTATTTCTCTAAACATTGTTATAACGATTAAATATTGCTACTTTAATTAAATTGGAACATGCATCAGTTCCTTTCATAGATGTAGAAGGTTTAAATCTAAAATTTAGGGATTACAAGATTACTCCCATTTAAGCATCAGAGCATAATTCCATAACCTTTTTTCTAAAACTCAAAATAATGTAAGTCAAAGTTGTTTAGTAATACAATTACAGATGGGAAATTGAAAGATTAATGAAAGTTAATGTTGCAGAGCTTCTTGCATTATAAAAAGCAGATCTGCATTTCAGTCTGATTTTTATCTACTAATTAACTCTGAAAAATCTGATAAATTATTTCTGGAACATTACTGTGCTAATAGTACCATTCAGGATCAGTACATTATAAATTTTACAGGATAAGTTTTAGATATATTTTACTTGTTCAAGTATTATTCTGAGTACATGATTTGAAATGGTTTGTTGTACCATTTAGCAGCACAGAGGTGCAGCCTAATGTAATCGTTGTGCTTAAGAAGCCTATTTGGTTAGTACATTTTAGTTTTTGACCATTATTTCTAATTGTCAGGCTCTGACTTTATGCAGTGATACATTTTTACAGATAAAAAGATTATTTTCCGATTTGAAAAACATTTATTTTTACTCTTTATTGCTATTACTAAGATTTTCACTCTATATCATCCATGTCTTTGTAACATTTGGTAAGAATAATTGTCTGCTGGAGTTATGTAATCATAGATTAAAAAAATTATGATAAATTGAGTGAAGATTACTTTAGTTTTGGAGTATTAGGTCTCCAGGCCCAGTCCCTGGAAACTTTCTATTAAACGCTTCTAGATCAGAGCATTTGTTTGTTCTCCTCTATTTATAGTTGTCTGAACTCATCGCCTGACTGGATTGTGTATACAACATTTGTCTGTTTACAGAACCATCAGGGGCAATGCCCTGGGCAATACTTAAACCTGGTTATCCTCGTCAGGTCATTGTTTACATACGAATTCAAAAACAATTTGTAATTTATTTTTATTTGATATAAATTTGACTTTTTCCTGGATTAAACTGGGTCGTATACAGTAAAATTTAATACAAGTTGGACCTGTTTGGCTAAATATACACTAAATAAACTGAATTGAAATTGGTAAACAGTACATGAAGACCAGCAAACAACCCACAAAAAATCATTTTGACAACTTTCATAATGACTAATATGCAACCTTAAAATCTGTCACTTTGCTTCTTTTAATTATTACTGGTTAGCTTCTCTAGTTGAAGATTTCCTAGACCAGCCTGCATGATTTCACCAGACCCACATTCACTTTTTTCATCTTAGTATGAATGTGTGTTTGCAGAGCACCAAGCTGGGAGTGGAGGCAGTAATTGCCCTAATCGAGGCCTCTCCTGACACTCCAGCCTGTGTCATCGGTCTCTCTGGCAACCATTCAGTCCGTCTGCCTCTCATGGAGTGTGTGGACATGGTGAGTCTGGCTCCACTCTGGGGGAACTGATTTAATGGATGGCAAACATGTGATGTAGCAGGGGCTGGTTGCAGATTAACAAGAAAATGAACAATCTTTTGCAGACCAAGTTGGTGCAGAAAGCCATGAATGAAAGGAGGTTTGATGAAGCTGTTAAATTGCGTGGAGGGTAAGCACTCATATTTATCCTGGATTGTGCTGTATAATGATTCTTTAAGGAACATTATTGACATTCATTTACACAGTGATGTGTTTGGAGTGCTTACTTTTGTTAATTTTGATGATTATCATAACAAAAACTTGACAAAATAAACGTTGCTAGTTGTTACCCGAGGCCAAATAAAGATGATTTCTAATATACAAACTGATAAGACTGCTGACTTAGCAGTTAGTGACTGTGTAAACAAGGAGGCCAATTAACAATCATTCATTTTCAATAAAGCATGATGTTCAGAGCTCTATATGCAAGTGTATACATATGGAAAATTGAGTGACAGGAAAAGGTAAATTCTGGTAGAAAAAGATACAAATGCAGCAGAGATAACTGCATGATTAAGAGGATTGTGAAGCAACACCCATTAAAGACTTTAATTACTCTTCCTGGGTAACCACAGCCACTTCAAATGACCACAATACCACTGAACTGAATTGGTCAGCAAACTGGTCTTAATTAAACCACATAGAGAATGTTTGGAGTAGTGTTAGTACGTAGATGGGAGACAGCAGAGCAACAATATAGATGAGGTGAAGGTCGCTGTTGAAGCAACTAGAGGTTCCAGACAGATTCACAGGCTGACCACTTTCACTGGATTGGAGCCCCAATCAAGGTTACACTGTACAGGATATGAACATACTTTTCAGTAGACTTTCATTTTGGTGTTACAATTAGTTTTTTGTTTCTTTGAAATAAGTATTTTGTAACAATCAAATTTTTTGAGAAACTGAATTGTGGCTTTTTATTAGCCGTAAGCCATAATCATTGTTTTTATAGAATTAAATTTACATTAAATGTGTAGATGTACACATTTAATGTGTTTCTTATTGTATTTAACACTGACAAAATACGAGTCATTGTTAAAATAGTTAAATTAACTTATTAAGAATTTACAAGTTCATGGAAAAGTGCCTACCTAACATACCTAACTATAATGTGTCTTGTTTCTGTAGGAGTTTTGAGAACAACTTGAATATTTACAAGCTTCTGGCCTTCCCAAAGCCTGATGTTACTGAGGTTAGATTGTCAGACATTAGCTTTATCTCATGTTTTTAAGCGTGAAACACTCACAGAATGTCACATGTGAGATGAACTTGACTTTGGTTCCACTTTAGAGCAATCACTCTGTGGCTATTCTGAACGTTGGCGCTCCAGCTGGAGGCATGAATGCAGTAGTGAGGTCAGCCGTGAGAGTTGCACTTGCTCACGGACACAAGGTCTACGGTGTCCATGACGGCTTTGAAGGACTCGCCAACGGATTGGTGAGGATGGCTTTTTATGACGCAAAATCTTAGCTATAATTTTGAAAAATAATTCAAAAGAAACTGTTCTCCTTTCTGCCTGCGAGCAGATATTTGAAATGGAATGGCACAACGTGGCCGGATGGACGGGTCAAGGAGGATCACTCCTGGGGACAAAGCGGTAAAAAAGAAAGTTGTGCTTTTTCAAAAATATGCCTGTCAAGTATTTGTGTACTCATAAGCAAATTCAGGTAGTAAAAATAAACTTTTACAATTGCAACACATTTGTGACATGTGAAATTAAATGTCTCAAAGTAATTTTAACACCTTTTTTCATGTTGTGTCTTTCTCAGAACCCTTCCTGATAATTTCATGGAGAAAATTGTTGAGAACATTGGCAAGTTCGGCATCACAGCTCTGCTTGTAATTGGAGGATTTGAGGTATTTGAGTCTCTTATTTTCTTTAAATCACTGAATATTATTAATTAAAGGCTTCAGACTTACAATCCATGTGTTAATTTCAAAGGCATACGAAGGTGTGCAGCAGCTGTACGAAGCCAGGGGTCACTTCGATGAACTCTGCATCCCCATGTGTGTCGTCCCGGCGACCATCAGCAACAACGTCCCAGGAACGGACTTCAGTCTGGGAGCAGACACAGCTGTTAACGCTGCCATGGAGGTATGTCTGAACAGATCTGCGCACATTTATTGGCAGCCTCATTTAAAGAAAACCTGTAAAAAAAGTTTTCAAATAAATGTATCTTTTATTGCAGTAAGACAATCTCACTGAAAAACTGAGAAAAATACAACCTTCAGTATATTTATTTAGTGGGAAAAGCTCTACCAATCCCTTTAAATGTAACAAAACTAAAACATTTAAAACTTATGCTTCACTCTTAAGGGCATTAGGAAGTTTCAGTTTGTAATCCATGATCAGCCAGCAGGCTACCTGAGAAAACATTTATCTTGCCAAGAAAAGCCCCCAAAGCTCTATTAGAAAACTGCAGTAAACAGTGGCATCTAGGGGTCAGCGAGGCTTCATAGCAAGAGTTAAACACTACAGACATACAATGGTATGGAAGAGGATTGGGGTAAATGGGGGGGGGGGGAAGAATTTTGCCTTTTTTCTCAGAATCTTGGAAAAAGTCAGAATTCTGAGATTTTTTTTCTGAATTCTGACTTTAATCTCAGCATTGAGCAACTAGCTCAGCAGAGATGTGAGTTGTACGGAAGAAAAATTAACTTTTTTTTAAAAGTCAGAATTTTTTTTTTTTTCATAAGTGGCCCTTGCCAGAAAGAAAGTATTTTGTCCCCTGTCGCCACAGTTGTTAATATGAGGGGTTAGCTAAATGCTAGTAAGACTAACTCTATCTGAGGTCATGTCTTGGATGGGACAAATATTGAACATTTCTTTTTAAAAGTTAGTGGGTGTGGCTTATACTCAGGCTCACTGAAAAGGACTTGGGATGATCTAGAGAGATTGTGCAAGGGAAGGGTCAAAGATCCTTCTCCTGTTCAAGGTAATAAAAATTGTGCAACCAGTGGTTTAGTTAAACCAATTATTTCTTAATGTGGAGTTTTTTCTCCCACTGAATAAATAAACTCAGAGTTAAGATTTTTCTCATTTTTCAGTGAGAGTTTAGGGTGCAGCATCGCAAGATCAAACTTATTTAAAGGTTTTTGTACATTTTCACCAGGGGTTCAAATAAACACAGGTTATTTGTAGGTAAAAATTGTGTTTTTGGTCCGTCTGTAGATGGGGCCAGTCAATCCTTTTTATAGCTCAGAAGGAAATACAGTACATCTTGCTTTTTAATCATCATCCTTTCTTTGGGGAGCTTTTTATGTTCTGAGAGTAATTGTGTCTCATTTTAACTTGTCTTCAGGGATGTGACAAGATTAAGCAGTCTGCCTCTGGGACGAAGAGACGAGTGTTTGTAGTCGAGACGATGGGAGGATACTGTGGTTATCTGGCCACCTCCACTGCTATTGCTGTCGGTGCTGATGCTGCTTACATATTCGAAGAACCTTTTAACATCCATGACCTCAAGGTGAAACTTAAAGGAAAACAAAACAGTTTCTGTCTCGCTTTTTTGTTCGTTTATTGCAGTGTTTCCCAACCCTGGTCCTCAAGGCACGCTGTCCTACATGTTTTAGAGGTTTCCCTGCTATAATGTGCCTGATTCAACTGATTGCAGTTCAACAAACGCCTGTTAATCAGTCATCAATTGAAATCAGCTGGATTGAAGCAAGGAAATACCTAAAACATGCAGGGCAGTGTGTCTTCAGGATCAGGGTTGGGAAACACTGGTTTAATGCATCTTCTCTCAATGTGCCCTCTGTTCATAGACCAATGTTGAGCATTTGGCTGAAAAGATGAAGAAGGACATCCAGCGGGGTCTGGTACTAAGGTTCGCAACTTTACAGAGCAATTTAAAATCTTGAGTGAAGACATTACTTTTAACATTACTAAAAACATGAAATTCAAAGTACTCGCAGTAAAGGCTCATTTTCTAAAAAAAAAGAATGGCTTCCAGTCTATCAGCTTGTTCAACACATTTCTGTTTGACTGGTTTAGAATAAAAGCTGAGAAGTGCTTAATGACCTTATCCAGTGTTTCAGTTGGCCAAAGTGCAGTTTAGACAGAACTTTGTAACAAGTTGGACATTTTTAAGTGTAGACTGTTTCTAGGTGACCTCTTCTTCTTATCAGGTTTGAACTTTTTTTTTGTCTGCCAAAATTAACTTGATGCTGGATTTCTGCAAGTTTCAGTGGGTTACATTTATGACTTTATGAAATTTTCCTAAGACCTTCGTTATTTAAAATCTACATAAATATACTTAATATCTGAAGTAAGATAAATATACGTTTGACAACTTTTCAGTCTCAGTATGTGAGATCTGCATTTTTACATCTAGGTTACCGTACTTAAAACATTTGCAGTACAGTTAACTTCAACAATTATTGATACCGGTTTTCACCAACTATTGACATTCTTGTTTTTGAAGTGTACAACTAAATAAAAGTTACGACCAACATTGTCAAATCTGGAAATACTTATGACCCTTTAAAGCCAAGATTCTGCTGATAAAATGAAACATTCTTAATATTTAGACCGACAACAGAATGACATAATTGTGTAATAACTTTGAACTACTGTTGACTATCTTCTTTTTTAAACAGGAACGAGTACTGTCACAAGAACTACACTACAGACTTTATTCATAGGCTGTATACAGAGGAAGGAAAGGGAGTTTTTGACTGCAGAGTGAACGTGTTGGGACACCTCCAGCAGGTATAGTTTTTAAAGTAAGACAACACCATTTGCAGTAGCTTTATTGTGAAAGCAAATATTTTGTATTCCTAGACGATCTATACATTGGTTTTTATTAAAATAACAAGAGCCAAACAAATAAGACCATTTAAAGATATATATAGATAGTTTTCATGTTTGAGATTCACTGTATCACTTAGGATGTGTGTTTGTGCTGCAGGGAGGAGCACCTTCCCCCTTCGATAGGAACTTTGGCACCAAGTTGGGTGTGAAGGCAACCCAGTGGATCTCCGAGAAGTTGACTGAAAACTTCCGACAAGGTAGGGTTATGCTACACTCCCAGAAAAGAAAAGTACTAAACCAAGCTGATGTAAAGCAAGCAGATGTTTGATGATGATACCATCATTTCCCTCCAGGCCGCGTGTTCGCCAACTCCCCAGAAACAGCGTGTGTGCTTGGCCTGAACAGGAAGGTCGTCTCATTCATTCCTGTAACTGACCTGAAGGCCAGCACTGACTTTGAGTAAGTATTATGAAAAACTTATAAAACAGCTTTTTTTTGTTAAAAACTTTAAACCAAATCCTTTCTGGGTATTGTTTGTTTGCTTTTCAGGCACCGGATGCCCAAGGTTCAGTGGTGGTTCAACCTGAGACCGATGCTGAAGATGCTGGCCAGGTATCAAACCAATTTTGTTGAATATGTCCCCGGAGAGATGGAACATTTGACTCGGCGCTCCATCAGCATTGATGCTGGATACTAGGCTCCCTGAGGCAAAACTTCTGTATGCAGTTTTTAACCCTTATCTATCCATCCTTTGTCCCATTTTCACTCATGAGTGAGATGTTTTGATGCTCTCCCTCATAAACCTAGCCAGAGTGCCCTAGTGGAAAATAATTCCTATTTGCATATGAAATTGCACTGGACCAACATCCACTATAGAGTGTAGATATTTTTTTCTCCAGTTGAATTCCTCCTGCCTTAACTTTATCTAAGAAACAAGAACTCTCATTCTCTTGTCATATGTTTAGATTTTTATGTTAAGCTGTTGTCACGCCTATTAGCTTGGCTTGCATATGGGCTTATTCAATACTTTTTTATGTAGATTAGAGTGAAAAGATGAAGCAAATATGTTTATTGGAAATGTGCCCCTGTGATATGTTTTGTACATGTATTTTGGGAATAATTGTGTAAAATGAACAGTGTGCTTCTTTGTTAGAACAGAACATGTTGATTTAAGCGGAAGCTAAATGATCAGTTCATCATCCCAGGCGTAAAGATTAATGCTATAAGTAGCCCAAGTGGTAAAATAATTATTAGGTGAATTATTTGGATTTATTTAAAGTCAGGTGATCTGCCATGGCAGATGCTGAGGTGAGTGAATTTATGCAGACAAAGCAAGCCACTGCTAAGCATAGCATGAATTTAAGTAAGATTATCACAATGTGGCTGCAATATTTGAGTAACATTCATGTAAATAATGTTGCAGTGGAAAATATTTACAATAGATATGATGTCTTTGCATTAGCATGACTGAAGTATAAGATGTTTTCTATTATTTAGTGTATGCCTGTAACTGCAGTTGCCCTGAGAATCAAGTTCCTGTTTCTATAAAGTTCAGGCCGCACCCTCTGAAGATCAGGCACCTTACTGTTGAATGAAAATGGGACTATGTTTCTTAAAAAACTTTTTTAGTACCTCTAATCAGTGTAATACTAACTATTTAAGATCAGGTAACATAATTTTCAGTATTCATTTATTAACTGACGCATTTAATAAAGAGAAATTGTGTACTTTCTCCCAGGTGCTTGTAAGGATTTTTTCTACTCAAATTGCTGCTATAGAACAGACAACCAGATGTGCCACCAAACCAAAGTTTTACAGAACATTTATTGAATATCATGCATTACAACAAATGAATGTAGATGCTGCAGTATAAATCTCTTACTTTTAAATCCACATATAGAAAATGCTTACATTCTGAGCCATAAGACATATAAGCAGGAGCCTTCAGTGAAAGAAATAATCCTAAAAAATTAAGTAATTTTAAAAGTTTTGTTTGTTTTATCTGAATATTTTGTGTGGCTAGTGTGATTGTAACTCAAGGGACCCTTAAGATGTTCATTTTCTGTTTTTATATATACATGTGTATATTGTGTGGTTGTGTGACTGAAGCAACATATCTAGTATTAATTCAAATTAACAGAATTTTCTGAACCTATCAAACAGTTTATTACAATGTAAAACATGTAAACTTTACAACTACTGTACTTTAAAAGAGATGAATCTATAAAGAAATATAAACTTTTGAGGTGTTTAAGTATATATTAATGACTTGATATATATCCAAGTATGACACTATTATGTATACATTGTTGTGTGATTAACCCAAATACACCTTTATATCAACAGTTGAATTCAGGGTTGAATTCATCTTAAATCACTGCCAGCTCAACAACAAAAGGAAATAAACAGGAACTCCATACACAAAATATTGTAGTGTGGTTTTTCTTTCCTCAGAAGTTGAATGAAAACGGAAACTCATCTTTGGAGATTTTCTTGCTTGACTGAGGACTCTTGCTTGTAAAGGGAAACTGGAAGTCTTCACTTTGTTCTGGTTGGTCAAACAGGAACTCGGTAGCTAGAAAATCATATCCCAAATCGAAGAGTTAATTTATTTCAGTAATGTGGTTTCAAATGTTCAATTTATATGGACACAGAATGATACATTTCAAGAATTAATTTCTCATTTTGATGGGCATGGTTCACAGCTAACAAAAACAAAATTTTATCTCTCTGGAAATAAGAATCCTGCAAAAGCCTGGAGGAGTGCAGAGGCACAAAATCGGATTTGCTTGAGGTCTAATGTGAAGTTCCCATGGTCAGTGATGTGTTGTCATCTGCTAGTTACAGTCAACTTTGTTTAATCAAGTCGTCTACCTCGGAATTTTACCATACTTGACTGTTAAAAAGATTTATGAAGATGCTGATTTAATTTTCCAGTATGATATAACACCTGCTCACATTGTCAAAAGTACCAATACCTTGTTCAGTAACCATGGTTTTATTGTTCTTGACTGTCCAGCAAACTCACTTGACCTAACCCCCATAGAGAAACTGTGCAGTAAAGACAAGAGGAAGATGAGATGTGGTTCTACTGGATACATCAGTAGAACCACAGGCTGATCACCGCAATGCTACACTGCACTGATGCAGTAATTCATGCAAAAGGATTCCCGACCAACTATTGGTATTATTTATTTTTTGTTAATCTGAGATTCTGAGAAAGTTTTGTTTTTTATTAGCTCTAAGCCATAGTTATTAAAATTACTGAAAATAAACATTGTGAGCAGAACACACTAGTTGCAATGAAACTAAACATGAGTTTCAATTTTAATTTAATTACTGAAATAAATCAACTTTTTAATGACATTTTAATTTATTGGGGTGCACCCATAGAGATAATAAAACAGCTTCTGAATAGATACTTACTGCTTGAAGATTTAGCATCTGTGGCTTTCTGTAAAGAAGATGAACAGCCCTCAGTATCTTTTCTCCAGATATAAGAAGGTCTAATACTTTGTAATATAAACCTCACCTTGTCGTTGAAAAAAGAGCCAGGAAAAGCAAAAGAGGATTCCTGAAATGACAACTAGAGTTAACTCCGAAACCAAGAAAGAGCAATTGCTGTCGGATTTAGTTTTTCCCTTCAGCTAACTTCCTACTTCTTCTTGGGATGGGCCAACATCAAATCCAAATCCAGGAAATCCAGGTGTGCTAACATTAGAGTTCAGATTCAGCACAAAAGCTGAAGATTTAGAATCGGGAGTGCCTTGACGAGGAGAGCTGGTGGGACTGAAGCTAAAACAAGAACAGAACACATCTCTTCAGGTTCTGTTTGCAACTTGACTCAAAAGCCTTGAGGAACTGATAAAATCTTACTTGAATGTAAATGTTGGAGTTGAGAAGACGGATGTTTCAGCTGAAGAGAGAGCCTGTAGATTGGCTTCTTGAGATGTTTGAGGAAAGCTATTGGCTTCCTGATCTGCATCGGGTGCTTCATCCTGCATGTTATCCTTCTGGACTTCCTCTGGTAAAGTGGGAACCTGCACCTTGTAACAAAAAATAAAAAACCTCTTTTTCAGACAATGTACATCACAATCAAAAGAAACAAAATCCAGCTTGAGAAATTAAAGCATCACTCAATATTATTATTATTCAGCATTTGTCATGTCTAATTAAACAGTTGTTGAATTTGCTGAAGTTGCTCCTTAAACCAGGCCTTTTCAGTCATTATTTATTGAGCTTCCCATGTTCATGGTGTGTGTACGTGCTTGAACATAATTTCACTTAACAAAGTAGATGGCACTGTGTCAAGAACTAAAATCATATTTTTAAAAAGCAAAACAAAATTTGGATTCCTTCTTTTTAAACTATACACTAAGTTCTTGTGCTCCATGTAGAAGATAGTTTTGTTTTATGTCTCCTGACATTTAAGTCTAGTTCCTGTTTGATTTGGTTTGTTCTGACTTGTATCAAGGTACGCTTCTAGGATACGAACTCCCTCTAGAGTCACTGCCTTATGTATTCATTCGTCTTGAACCTTTTCATGTTTTGTCATAACCACAAAACCTTATCATTTCCATCACTATTTTATACAGTATAAATTGTATTAGAACACAGTAACCTGCTGACTTTTGTGCAAGAAAATGAAGAGCTTCACCCCATCGAAGCAAAATAACTAAGGACGTCACTTTGAATCAAACCTTTCAAACTTGGAATAAGTGGAGTCAAGGGTGTAGGATTGAGTGTATCGTTGGGGGGGGACATATCGGAAACCTGACAAATCTGTAAATGACTTGAGCAGAAATGTCATAAACAATGGTGTCATCAACACGTTACTTAGTAAAGCGTTACTCTGGTCTGACCCCTTGTTTCAGTAACGAGTAATCTAACATGTTACTATTTACAATCCAAAACTCAGATTGAAATGACATATTCAAGTCACTGTGTGTTACTATATTTGTTATTTTATTTTGTAAAAACATACATTGTTGCTTTCCTCTTTTTTCTTGAGGAGTTACATCTCGTGTGTAACATCAGCAACACAAACGTAAACAATGGAGGGAAAAGAGAAATGTGCATTTTCTAGTTGATGGATGGATTTTTCATTGAGTAATGAAGTTACTTTTTTATATTTTTTGATCTCATGGTGGCAAACTAACCCCCAAAAATATCATTTTTCATTTCCTTTTGAACAAAATGCCTTGAGTCTTTAATCAACCAAAATGACTGTCATTCCTTATCATTTGCCTCACAACTAGCAAGATAAATACTTTGACAGCACACACAAGCTTGCTACCATAGCTTGCTACCATATTTAGATATATTTTACTGGTCAAAATATATCTACTGGAAATTGACCTGGTTCTGCCTCTTCCTAAAATTGTACCGGTAAGTAAAAAGCCAGGGTAAAATAGAACTCAATGGTTTAAAACTCAGTACAGTAGTTTCACCAACAAAGATGGTCTAAAAAACAATCTTTGTTCTTCTTGAACAACTGTACATCAGAGCAACAGTTTGTCCTACAAAAATAAATATATTATAAATAAATAAATAAATATACTTTTCACATTTAACAAACACCTTAGCTCCTCAATGATAACCGGGTGTGCCATTTCACTTTCCAGTCCTGCATTCAATAACTTGCCAAACACAAAACATATTGAAAAACAGAGACTGAGGCAAAAAAGCCAAAATATTTGTTTATCCTGTCATTTTCAGCCACAAACATTTCATTAAAATATCTACTGTTATGTGTTACTGTCTCTTACCTGCTGGTCTGTTCCTGTCTCTCCCTCACTCTGACTCTTTGCATCAAGCTCCTGATGTCCCTGCATAACATTCATGGATTTACAACCCTTCATCCATCCATCCATCCATCCATCCATCCATCCATCCATTTTTTAACACCCTTGTCCCCAGTGGGGTCGAGAGAGGTGCTGGTGCCTAATTCCAGCCAGCGTTTCAGGCAAGAGGCCAGCGGGGTCACGCTGGACAGGTCGCCAGTCTGTCGCAGGGGATTTACAACCCACACCACATTTCTTTAGAACTAACTAAAGAAAAAAAAAAGTGTTGTACTGCACTTAATAACCTAATCATAACTTTACCACAACCCTATGAGTAGAATAGTACAAATGTAGATCTGTTTGAAATGAAACTTATGTAACCTAAAAGTTAATCTGGGTGAAAGTTTGCCAAAGCATAAAAAAAATACAGTGACTCAGTCCACTAAAAATCAGAGAATAAACTAAAACCTGTTCCTCCTGTGAAATTTCTGGTTCCTCTGCCTCAGAGTGCATTTCTTCTGGTGGACTTGACTCTGAAAATAAAACAACAATCTGATGGTAATCTTCAGTGATGACGTCTATATATGAATAAATAATCAAAAAATGTAATTTATTTCAATTTCTAGGGTGACATATTCACCATCTGACAGCTGCAGAGACCACAGCTCTTCATTTGATTTGTCAGAGGCAGTGAAGCAGCTGGTTGGATCCTGCAGTTCGTTTTCCTCACTCATCTCTTCAGTGTTTACTTCTGCAGCAGGTTCATGGTCACTCTGTAACATTACATTCAGGATTGATATAATTTTACAGAACATAACTCCGGTACTGATGTGTTAGCAGTGACAAAATGTCAAACTGATCAATCTGAGTACAGCTGCTTGGTTGAGATCAATGTATGACATGTCAATGGAGCAATCCTCCTCCATCTGTTCAGACTGTTCTTCTGTTGTGTGGTGTTCGCCTAAAACACTACAAAGAAAATTGCATTTAATTAGTAAATGAAAAGCTTTAAAAGTTTGCTTCTTTTTTTTTATTAATTGTAAATTTTGTAAAACAAACCCATTTGGTAGTTTTTCCATGGAAGTCACATCTGGATCTGTTCAGAAATTGTTGAATATGTAAATTTTCAGCTTAACCAGTGAAAAGACAAATTACATAGAAAAGACAGGGCTACCAGTAAGATGTTCCAGTTCTTTCTTTTTCATCATCATGCAATCATCACAGTGTTTAATTTGACTCTCAATTTTCTCTATCTCAGCCTGCAGCAGGAGGAGCTTCTGAGCGATGGGATTTTGGAAATATGTCTCTTTGTATGACTGCAGTGTCTGTAGGTAGCTAGCAAACCTCTCTTCGTAGACTTCCCTAAGAAGTTGGTGTAAAATCAACAACTCAGTTTCGTACATTTAAATGCAACTTTCAACAGACCAAATTATACAATAGCCTACTGGTCATGGTCGTAGCTGCTTTTTCTACTTTCCAGTTCTGTTTTCAGCGTCTGTTCATACTGAAGAAGCAGGCTGTTGGTCACCTTCATGCTGGAGTGTCATGGATGACAGAAAAAAACAGTAAATAAAAACCCCACTACAATGTAACTGGAATAAAAATACATTTGATCATGTTGACCAGTGCACACTGTGGCACTTCATTGCTGTTACCTTTTTGCTTTTTCTTTATTCTTCATTACAGTGCTCTGCTTCACTCGAATTTCTTCTTCAAGATTCCTGATGTGTCCTTGAATTGCTTCAATGTAAGACCTCTTCTCAGTGATGAGAGTTCTGCACTCTGTTTAAAGAAATACTTCATATTACTGACTTGCGTGTATTTGATAAGGACCATGTAGCACAATGCAGTTATAATACTTTAAGTTATTTATAGCGATATCAATAAATAAAACTCACAGGCTACGATTTGTTTACTTATCAACAAGTGTAGCTTGACATACCTTTGATTTGCTTTTGGATTCCATTCTTCTTTTGAGAAGCCTCTCGAGTTTTAATGGCTAAAAAGAAGTGAAATTATTTGATTGCTTTTTATTTGTAAAAGATATCGACCCCCAACAGCTGTCAACAGTTTCCTGTATTGTCAGGTGCCGACTAGCTTACATTAGCTAAAGTGCTTACAAAAGTGCTAACAATAAAAACCCGAACAAATTTCATAAAGATATAGTTGTAAACATAATAAACTTACCAAATTGAAAAACAAGACTGTCAATATTGTCGAGTAAATGCTGCTCCTTCATGTTTGGTTGAGCTAGCTAACGGCGCTAATTATAAGTTAAGAATTTTAATTATAATGAAAAATTATAGTTTAAAGCTAAAAGGGTGATAATGTGGTAACCTAAAACACAAATTATATAGAAAAATACAGGTTAACGTCAAAATCTGTTTTTAGATTAGAAAGAATTTAGCTAAAGGAAACAACTGTTGGAGGTGTTCTAAAGATCAAGACGATCCTCACATTTCCTGGTTTAGTAACCATGGCAACCGTCAGCCACCTCTTCCTCGACGCAGTACTTAGTGATGAATTAAGTTGGCATACTGTATGCCAATGATTTCATATAGAAAAATATTTTATTCCTTAAAATGATAACATGAAGTCTCAACATTAAGACTCAAACTCACGGCGTCGAAATATTTTAACTTAAAATGACATAATTTATTCGTAATTATGGCTACATTGTGGACAACATTTTTACTATTAATTTCCAAATTTTGGACGATATGTATTTAAACAGTAGCCTACTTTTAGTGATTTTGAACGTCGTGACCAATAATTCAAAGTTGTCAATAGATGTCCAAAACTCAAATGTTTGGTTTTGAGCACCTTATTTTGTGCATGTGGTCTTGTTACCCTCATTATGATCTTTAAATTGTCACTTTGAAACTTCAAACTCATTTGTACATTTATTTAATCTGTTACAACGGAAACCCAAGCAAGATCTACTAAACAAATGACTTGTAAAAATATGAAATGCTGTTTTTATATTAACAGCATTTCATATTTTTACAATTTATAGCATTTTATATTTTATTTTTTATGTTTTATTTTTTCTACAACTACTACTCAGTGGTAGTTGTTATTGTGTCTTGTCTCTATGCTGTAACTGCGAAGTAGTTTCCCTGCTGGGATGAATAAAGTACTTCTATTCTATTCTATTTCTTGTAATTTTTCTGTCTCGCAGAATTATGACTTTGAAACTCAAAGATATTTGTGAAAAACTCAAAATGATTCATTTAAAATCAAAATTGTGGCTTTTTTCTTTATTTCATAGTTCTACTTTTTATTGCACTGAAAATTATTTTACCTTTTATCTTAAATCGTGATTTTGAATCTCTTTTTTTTATCTTAAATTTGTATATATTTTGTAAGATGTGTAAGACCATGTTGTCTTTCATTTGGAGCTACCGGGCTTCCAAAGTGAAAATAGTATTTGGTATCCAAATTCTGCAGCTAATTCCTGCTTTTTCCTCCAAAAGCAGAAGTGACGGTGTGGCTGGAGAAGGGATCAAGGATAGTGTGGATTGGTCGGATTTTGGAGGTTTTTGCGTAGGGGCGGGATTAGTCCTATTCTAGAAGCCCTTTTGCGTAGCGCAGCTGTATGCTCAGAAACACAGCACTGGGGTGTGTTTGTGTTTTCTTGCGATGTGTCAGAGAGAGATCCGCTAGTTTATTCTCACACTGTCCCAGTTTGCTGGTCGCCGTCTGTTCTTATAAAGGTAAGCCTGCATTTCATTGGAATCATTTTTAGACAGCGGCAGATTTCCACCGGCTGCTGACTGCAGACAAAAGAGAGGACATGGGTGGGATTTAAATGGGAGGGGAATCAGCTGTATGAGGGTTGCATTGTCGATTTCACCCTCTCCTATATGAATGCATTCTTACTGAACGCCCTGTTTATTTTTCGTGTGTTTTTGATACATATGTCTGTAAGGAGGATGTAAGATAATGATGATGTGCTCAGATAATCAGGACAGTCATGCAAAACAAAAAATCCTTTCTAACCTGAACAAATCCAGGCTCCTGCTTTGTTTTTGCTACATCCGGTGCCGTTTTCCCTATTCATCCATATGGAAATAGATGCCATTTCCTGGATGTAAACAGTCTACAGCAGGACATAGAGAAAAGATTAGCTGTTTTGTGTAAAATTCAGCAGAGAATACCTGTACACTGAGGATTAAGTAACAAGTAAGCTTCTACCAACTGGTCTCTCTTCCTCTCTCTTGTGTGTGTTTCTGTGCTTGGATTACCTTCCAGTAATCTACATTTAGTTTTTATAAATGCAGTAGATGGGACACATATTTCAGCCTACACGTAACACATCAGAAAAGTAGCCTATCATTCAGAGTTAATTGGTTTCAAGGAAAGGATGGCACAGGTAGAGGAATCTCACACTGAAGGGGAGAACAGCCCTCAGATGGTCTCCTTAAGATCAGACGTGGCAGTGAGCCAGGGGAATGATGGAGAAGTGGGGCCATCTATGAGGAGGAAGAGGAGGAAGAAGAAAGAGCCCCGTCCAGAGTCCATCATCGTGTACCGCTCCGAAATGGAGAGAGCACCAGGAGAGGAGCAGAGCGGAGAGGAGGGAGGAGAAAGGAGCACAGAGGAGGGAGCAAAGTTCCTGGGAACACCAACAGGAGAAGGTGAGAGGGTTGTTGAGTAGTGTTAAAGTTGAAGAGTAGTACACAAGTTACAATAACTGTACATTGCCTTGTAAAAGGTTGATTTTTAATATTTAGACACAACCAAAATCCTCAATGTATTTTATGGGAATTTTGTCTGACAGACACACACAAAATAATCCATCGTTTTAAGGAAAATTACATACGGTTTTCTATTTAAAAATACAAAAACAAACCTAAAACATGTAGTGGGCCTTTATTTCCAGCCTTTTTTTTTTAAACTTTGTTTTAAATGCGTCTCATTTAATCTCAGTATAAATACAGCTGTTCAAGATAAGTTGAAAAATATGCTGTTTTTTTTTGTACTGTGCATTGTATGGAACCTATAATCTGAAAATTAGCCAAGCCCTAAACCATGCACAACTCTATTCTACCTTTAATTCCAAATCTGGATTACTTGAACCCTGCGATTAAAATAATTACATAACTGATTAATAAATGATTTGTATATTTGACAGTAATTCTATGTTTTTATTTATGGGAAATGTCTGAAACTTTAGCTTTTTGTTAGATTTTTTTTATGTAATACATTTTTTTTTATTTCATGAAGTTCCTGCTTGTTTAAAATGTGCTTTTGATTGCATTACTTGATTTACTTATGTTCTGTGGTAATTTAAAGATCAATCTGTTGTTCATCTCAAACCTAATTTTAACTCTGAACAGAAAGGGACTGGAACCTTCCTCCAGACAGCCGCTACGTGACGCTTACTGGCACCATCACTCGAGGAAAGAAGAAAGGCCAGGTGGTGGACATTCACGTCACTTTGACAGAGAGAGAACTCAGGGATCTGGCCAAGTCAAAGGAGCGTCTTGATGCAGAGTGTGAGGCTGGGGAAGGGTACAAACGCAAGTGTACCTTAGGAGTGTGCCAGGGACCCCATGTGGTGCTGTGGAGCATCTCCTGCGCTCCTGTGGTTTTCCTCCTTTCCTTCATCACCTCCTTCTACTATGGCACGCTCACCTGGTACAACGTCTTCCTGGTGTACAACGAGGAGCGGACGTTCTGGCACAAGATTACCATTTGCCCCTTTCTCATCATCTTTTACCCTGTGCTCATCATGCCATTGGCGTTGTCTCTGGCTCTATACTCAGCCGTGGTGCAGGTGTCCTGGGCTTTCAGTGAGTGGTGGCTGGCGGTGCGAGACCTGGAGAAAGGCTTTTGTGGATGGGCCTGTGGGAAGCTGGGGCTGGAGGACTGCTCCCCCTACAGCATTGTGGAGCTGCTCGACTCTGACACGGTTTCTGGGACTCTGCAGAGCAAGGCACCCAGTGAATTTGCCCAGACGTCATCAGTTTGAGGGGGGCATTGCTGATTTGCTGAGCTGTGCAACTGTATTCAAAGGCCTTTTTCACATTTTATCAGGTTACAACCACAGACTTTAATGGATTTTATTTGAGTTTTATGTGATTAACCAACATAACGTCCTCCTTTTGTTGCACTTAAAGCTGCAAGTATTGTATATGTTAACCGGTTTTGCATGTCTAGAGACTTCAATTTTTGTCAATTCTTAAAAAATTAACTCAAGCTTAGTCCGAATAGACGAACATTATCAGTGAATATTTATTTTCAAGTCTTGTTATAGATTCCTTGTTAATTATACCGTTTGGACTTTGACGTCACTCTGACATGAATATACTGTGATCAGAACCATTCCAGCTCTGACTGTATGTTTATGAATATCAACCTGCTCTAAAAGGAACCTCTGCCACAGTGTGAAATGTTTTGCAGCTTCTAGCAAGTTTTCTTTCCAGGGTTATTCTGTATTTAGCTCCATTCAGCTTTTCATCATCTCTGACCAGCTTCCCTGTCCCTGCTGAAGACAAGTATCTCCACAGCACAATGGAGATGGACTACATACGGCTTCAACTCTGGTTTTCTTCTTGTTACTCTTTCAAATTTAAGCCAGATTTGTAACAGTTGCCTGGGCAACAGATTTCCCATCCTGAGCAGTGGATCTTCTTTCTATTTGTTCACTAATGTTCTCTAATTTAGATTTCCCCAACTCTTTCCCTGAAGGCACATTGCCCAGCATTTTTAAGTGTTTCTCTGCTTCGACAAGCTTGATTTTGATTTATAACTGATTTACAAGTGTTTGCTGAACTGCAATCATCCCAATCTGGGGCGTTAAAAGCAGGGGAACATCTAAAACATGCGGGGTTGTGTGCCTTGAGTACCAGGATTGATCTAACTAACATCTCAGACCTTTAAATAGTTGTTAAGTTTATAATGAAATTACAGTAGATTACTCAGAACTGAAACTATTTATCAATTCTGAATACAGTTTTATTCATGGGTACTACAGTAAGCAGGCATGAATAAAATATATGCATACTTTCAGGTTTTTAAAAATTTTGAAAACATGTAGTAATACATTGAAGTTTGTAGTTGTTATTTGATCAAATGTAAAACAATTCAGGAGATTAGATTTTCTTTTTACAGGGCCCCCTATTTATGTTGGCTTACATAAAATGCTGATGTCATTTTAACTTTTCATCTTAGTTTGAAGACAAACATGTGGTAGTTTTAATATGTCAGAAGATATATTTACAGATTTTGGAAATTGTAATTTGACATAATTTCTCCTTTTGGTTATAAACATATCACTTCATTTGAATCTTATATTTCTTTAATTAAACTGAAAAAGAAGAAAGAAGATTTTCCTCATAATTATTATTTTGTTTAGACAAAAATGCTTAAAAGCTTTTCAGCTACATTTCACTGCAAAACATAACTCAGTATGCACTGCCCAAACTGTCTTTAGGTGCTGAATTATTCTTGCAAACTCTTATTAAACTATAAGCATAACTGGTTATCAGGGTTTTTTATGGTTCTCGACTTGTATCATTAAACAGCTACCAGGGATTACTAAACCAATCTCAGAGACTTTTCACTTCATGTTGTCCTTGGCTCGGAAAGCCATGCTGGAGATCCAGTAACACAGAAAACTCAACATCACAACCAAGTTTCACTTGATCTGTAAATATCTGTAATAAACATTTGTGATTGCTGTGCAATGACTTGTGTAACTTCCAAAGCAGCACTCAGTTGTTTAAGTCGCTGTAATAACTTGGATGCTATAGAAGAAGCCTCTTACTTAGGAGGCTCTGCATGAACTGTTCCAGTGGGAAAGGACAGTATTAACACATTATTGACTGAAAGATTATTATGTGTTTTATAGAGTCTGTTTGCCACCATTGGTTCTCTATTTTGTGATATAACTTTTTTTTCTGTATGTTGTCAGTCTAAGTGTGTACACCTAGCCTAGTAAAAAATATACTTTCCATGTCCGTTTTAGTATCATAGTTTAGTATTATTTAACTAGTTTGGACAGTTTTGTTGCAAATTAATGCTCAGTCAACCCTCCTATGCATAGAGACACCTCAATGTTTACCGGTGTAGTTTTGAAATAAGACAAAATTTTGGCTTACTAGTGTAATAATGAGTATTGAGTGATCACTGATGGTCCATGGGAATATGGTGTTATATATACGTATATACTGTATATATTTTTATCCCACTTGCATTCAATTCAGTTCAGGAGGACGTCTGGAGTTCCTAAAAATACTTTAAACACGGGGATATTCAAAGTGAATATCCAAGAAGGTTTTGTTCTTGAATATAACTGAAAATAAAAAAGGTTACATTATTATTTTCATTAAAATATACATTTATCTGCTTTTGTCTACACTCATTTATGCATTTTGGGGTTTGGTGATGCAGTAACCGTTGGAAAATAAGGAAGATTTTAGTTACCATGCACTGACTGAAGAGGAAAAAAAACATCTGTATTTCACCTGTCAATCACTGGTCAAAGTCAATCAAGAAAAAATAAACAGATTTATCAGCCACTACTTTTAACTTCATTTAATTGTTATGTTTTTGCTCAGTCTAAGCACCATGAAATGAACTGTGTGCGATCAGAATCTTAGTGTTTTGTTTCATTTGTACTTTTCTAGTTGAGAAATCTTGTCAGATTCCCATGTATTCAGATTTTATATGTTGTCTCTTTATTTTCTGATTTATTTCTGTTATCCGTTGACAAGTTGTTTAAGCTACTGTATGTGTTTTACACTCCAGCACTTTGACATAAACTAGGTGAATAGATATTGGGTTAAGATGAATCAGATTATTTAAATGCTTGGTGAGTCATCTGTTGGGGTGTGTTTGAGAATATGTAACCATGTATGGCCTCCCCTTTCTGGGTATGCTGTTTTTGTTTACAATTTAAAAAATAGATGTGGTTTGAGACTGAATCTGTTTTCCACATCACTTTTTGTAAATCCACATGATGGAAAACAAAGAATAAAAGTAAAACAAAGGATAACATCACTACATTTCAGTGGTGGGATATTTTCTTAACCTATTCCTCCCCTCCTGCTGTAAAACAGCCAATACTGTCCAGCTCTTATTTTCTGTAAATGCATGTAGACATTGTTATCTCTGCTGCCTCTCAGCAAGTAGATCCTGGGTTCAAATCCAGGCCACAGCTTCCATTTTCACTGCTATTTGGCTTCCATGTTAGGTTAATTGGTCACTTTAAATTGCCCTCAGGAGGAACTGTGTGTGTGTGTGTGCACATGGTTCTTTGTCCTGCATATTTCTATGTTACCCTTTTATCAGCTGGCAACCTGCCTAGCCTATTGACTGCTTCCGAAAGGCGCCAGCCTGCAAGGATTAATGCGTGGATGGATTAATGTATTCACAAAGAAAAACTGCCGTATTTCACTTCCTTCCACATATGGCTGAAACGATTAATCAAATTACTATACTTTTGTCTGCTAATCTGTTTCACTGACGTGTTTATTTACCAGGATTGATGAAATGCCTGTCTGGCAAGTTGAGATTTTTTGTAGCAGTACAAGCAGAGCTCCAACATGTGTTTCCCAAACCTGATTCTCAAGGCACACTGCCCAGCAAGTTGTAGGTATTCCCTTGATTCAGTCCGCCTGATTTTAATTAATGGCGGATTATCAGACTTTTGTTGAATTGTCATCATCTGAATCAAGATTATCAAAGCGGGTACACATGCAGCACATTGTGCCTTGAGAATCAGGGTGTAGAGAGCCACATGAAACACAAGAGGGCGTTTGACCTACATCTTGATTTCTAGTAAAAAAAAAAAAATACTGTACGTAAAAAATACGTAAAATATTGTTAATCTTTACTGATATATAAACGTCCCCTCCAACATATAAATAATATTTTTGGGCCCAAAACCTATATTTTAATATACGAAGATTTAAAAGACGAGGGTAGATAGGAACTCTCTGAACCGCTAGTTGTTGCCTTCCGGAATAATAACACAGTGACACCCTGTGACTTAAAGAGGGAAAACGAAGAGGATGGCCGGAGCAAAGGTAAGTTGTTTTATATTTAATGTGTGTTAATTTCTTTAGACCAATGTTAAATGAATGACAACAGGAGGCTCGTGTTTAGAAAATACTTTCGGGTATTTTTTTTTGGTTTGTTTTGTTTTTGCTGTTTGAAAATATTAGAAGCTGCTTGTGTTCGGTCAGGTTAGTGTGTCCATGTTCAGGCATGTCTGAAAATCTTTGGTCACGCCTCTAGGTTCAATTTGCTACTCATTTTCATCATGGCGATGTCTTGATTTTATGACAATATGTGGTTTTAACATATCGAAAGAAACTTCCACACCAGGTTTATGCTTGAATATCTGATTAAGACGAAACAGTGCTGGTTTAGCCATGGTGTAAGTTCACCTGGGGAGGAGTTTCAGCAGTTATTGGCATCTTTATAATGACATAATGAATATGTATTTGATCTGTTATAATAAAAAACGGGGTTTATAACCATTGCGGTGTTTGCTCTGCAGTCAGCCCTGGTTCTCTGCATGGATGTGGGCTTCTCCATGTCCAACTCAGCCCCTGGTGAAGAGCCTCCATTTGCACAGGCGAAAAAAGTCATCCAGAAGTTTGTCCAGCGCCAGGTACAGCAGCACAGTCATCGAACAAGGTATCATCCTCAAAAATAGGCCTCTTATCTTTATCCAGTGTTTTTCTGTCAGGTTTTTGCAGAGACCAAGGATGAGCTGGCTTTGGTTCTGTTTGGCACGGATTCCACCAAAAACTCTTTGGACCAGGATGGGCAATACCAGAACATCACAGTGCATCGTCATCTTATGGTGCCAGACTTTGAGCTGCTGGAGGAGATTGAACATCAGATCCACCCTGAGAATCAGCAGGCTGACTGTATCCTTTGTTGGACTTATTTATAAATTTTGTACGGCTTATTGTTAATGAAATCCCAAAATGGAGTTTCTGAGAAGGTTACAGTGCTGTGAAAACCTAGTAGCTCCCTATTAATGTTCCTGTTTCCCCCATTAAATGTTTCAGATCCTTCATTGTCTATACCTGCTTGCCCAGGTCATGGGGGGCTGGTGCTTATCTCCAGTGATCGTTGGGCGAGTACAGCCTGAAAAAGTTGCACAGGACAATCGACCCTGCATGGACACAGACACACACTCACACCTAAGGATACTTTAGAGAGACTGAAAGACATAAAATACTTATTGCCAGTTATCAAACACTCGATAGGAGAGGCCGCTGCCAAGTATGGCACAGGCTTTGGGACTAATTACCATTTCATACTGGACCGGGTTAGTTTGGAGAACTTTTTTCTCTCATTAAATAAAATCCATAATTTTTAATGACAAAAACAGAAAAAAACTGCAAGGTATGAAATAGTTTTTCATTGATCAATTAAAAAATGTTATACTAAAATGTCAACCTGCATTACATGCATGAATAACTGAATCAATGCAAAATTTTATGTAGATGAGCAGCTTCTTTGCTTTTTCTTTCAAAAGTTCTTTAACTAACGTTTAACAGGGCTGGATGCTCTTGTAGTTTCCATGGACCTTCTCCAGACAGAAACCAAGTAAGAAGCAATGTGTATCTCACTATTTTAAAAAAGTAAAGGAAGAATCAAAAACCAACATTTTTGGGTGGATTTCATTCTTCATTATGTCGAAGAGACTAATTGATTGTGACTTTTATTTCTTTTTAAGGGGGAAGAAATGTGATCGCTTAAACATTGTTCTCCTGACTGACCTGAACACGGAAGCCAGTTCAGACAAGCTGGATGTTATTATTGAGAACTTGAAACAAGCTGGAATCACCCTGCAGTTCTTGTAATACACAGTTTTCTTTTGTAAAGCATGTTCATTTTCATATTACTGTAGCTTTCTACTTCTCAAGCGTGAAGCTAAATTTCTTCAAATTTGTTAAATTTGAAGAGAGAGAGAGAGCTTGCTGACCTTATATTGTTTTGCCTTTGCCAACTTGTTCATTTCCAGTTTGCCTTTCCCAGTGGAGGATGAAGAAGAGGGTGAAGGAGATGAGGACAGAACGGGTTCCGGTGACCCTGGTAGGGGCAAAGGTCTCTCCAGGGAACAGCGAACTGGCCTGGAAATGGTTAAAAACATCATGCTGAGTCTGGAGGAGGAGGAGGGCCTGGAAGAAATTTACACATTCAGGTTGAAGAGTTTCAAAGATTTTTCTCCAATTCAAATGTTCTTTCTCACTTCTCATTGGTTTTTGTTCTCTGTTAATACTTTCATCTCTGAGTCGCACCATCTGACTGCATTTAGGAGTAAATGATCCTTGCATTAGATATTTGTCACATGTTTTTATTTTCATTTGCCTCGATCCTGTTGCAGGAATGCTGTGGAGCAGCTGTGTATGTTTAAACGCATTGAGAGGAGACCCATGGCCTGGCCCTGTCAGCTCACCATCGGTAGCTCTCTGTCCATCCGTATTGTTGGCTACAAAGCAGTAAGTTCACTAAAATGTGATTTGTTTTTTAAAAACTGCAGGCACATTTGTTTGTTTCAGTTGGACCATTTAAAGCAGTGCTTTTACATTTCATATATTCTTTAGCTATTCTTAAGTGTTATTCCACCTTAATAATAGTCACATAAACCTCACTGTTAAATGTTGCATTTCTTCTCCAGGTGACTGAGGAGAAACTGAAGAAAATGTGGATCACAGTCGATGCTCAAACCAACCAGAGAGATGATGTGAAGAGAGAGACTGTTTTCTGTCTGGACGATGACAATGAGACAGAGGTGCAGAAGGAAGACATTATTCAGGGTGAGGACAATCTAAAGCCTTGAAGAGTGGAATCAAAGCATAAAAGAAAAAAAAGAGCCAGAAGAGATTCTTTTTTCGTCCTAAAATCTGACTAATTTTATGCTTAAGTTCAAGCCCGCCTCTTTTTTTGTTGCCAGGTTTTCGTTACGGAAGTGATATTGTGCCTTTCTCCAAAGTGGATCAGGATCAGATGAAATACAAGCATGATGGGAAGTGCTTTGCTGTCCTGGGCTTCACTAAAAAGAACTTGGTATTTTTCTCTTATTTTTAATCAAGGCCATGACTCAACTTAACAGCTGAAGCATACTGTTACTAAATTAATCTCCATCTGCAGGTTCTTCGCCATCAGTTCATGGGAACACAGATTGTCAAGATATTTCCTGCACGGGATGATGAGGTAGGGATGGACAGCGCTGATTGTTAAGTTAATGACCACAAGTTGAAATTGATCTGGTATTTTTGTTTTGTTTTATTTCTTTTCTCTCTGAACAGCATGCAGGCGTGGCCATGTCGGCTCTGATCCGTGGTCTGGATGAGCTCAACATGGTTGCCATCGTGCGTTACGCCTACGACCGGCGCAGCAATCCTCAAGTGGGGGCTGCATTTCCATGTATCAAACCTGATTATGAGGTCAGGTCATAGACAAAAATACTTTTTCTGAGTTTGTTCTTCAGCAACTCTCCTCATATACTTTTAAAATAATGTCTTTGCAAACACACCATCTTTTTTGCTCATGCTTTGACATTTAATTTACACTTTTCTGTATTTGTTGGGATATCCAAATTTATAACTATTAGTAAATAATTTGGAAGACTTATTTGTGCTCAACAATAAGGTCTTTGTCCCTGACTGCATTTCCAACCTGTGACCTGTTGTTTTTTATGTGACTTTTTGAGGTAGTGGCTTCTTCATTGCTGAATGGTCTTTCAGGTCATTGTGCAAAATGGAAATCTTGATTTCTTTTGTGGTTTTGACTTAAAATACATCACCAGGTGAGCCTCTAATTAGCTCGCTTACAAAGCAATGCTATTATCTTCTAGTATCTGGAATCATATGAAGTCACAGTGAAGGGGAAAAATGATTGTGTCTTTTTCTACATTGCATATAAATACTTGCATTCAATTTTTTGTATCTCCCTCTGCAGTGCCTCTTATATGTTCAGCTACCCTTCATGGAAGATCTTTATGGAAGACAGTTTACATTTCCTTCTCTTGAGAACAACAAGAAGATTGCTCCATCAGGTGCGGCACACACAGAAAGATATACTTTTGCACTTTTAGATCTTTTCTTCAGATTTTCAAGAGCAAAAAATAAAAACTGTTTCACACTCACATTTCCTTGTCAACAGAGAGCACAGTTCCTATCTTGTGTATTTGAACTGCTGCAGCTAAAATAATTCACTTAAGGCATGTAACTCCTCAGCTGAACAAGTTGAAGCTCCCAGTCAGCAGATACCTTTTATTAATTTTTTATTAAATTTTGTGTGAGCTTGGAGGAGCTCTTGACACTGAGGAGATTTTTTGAAACTGATTATTCAGAATTACTGGACACTGGTACTGGACACTTGTGGTAGTACAGCTCAACAGTTATGTGGATACAGACTGCAGCCTGTTTCCTTGTGCTTCACTTATACAGTAATTCTTTGAGGTATTAAAACACAGAAACATTTTTAATTTATGGTGACTCAAGTGTCGCTACTCAATTCCAGATTTTGTATTGTTAGATGAAGATACTATAATACTTTATTCTCAAACCTTTTCTGTCCTTTGTGAGACATACTGTATATACTGAATAATTTACCTCAAAACACCAGGAAACCTGTTTGGGGGAATTTAAAAAGAAAAAAAAATTAAATAACCTAGTTCTACAATTCTACAAACTCTTAAATTAGTACTTTGTTGCTGAGCCTATTGATTTATTTATACACTCAGTCTTATTGGGTGTGCAGCATAAATCACAGTGAATTAGGTGACATTTTAAACTGACAGTATTATATGTTTTCCAGGCACATTCTGCCAATTTATAACATTATCAAGTAAGTGTTACCCTAAGCTGCTGTAAAAATGCTGTGTATATCAAACAGGACTTAAAAGAAATTTGACTTCAAAGTGAGCAAATATTCTCAACTCCAATAGATTCCAGCCAAACAACAATTAATCCTAAAACTCTATTAAAATGTGCTCTGATGATGTAATCATTTAAGACTGTGCACACATGAACCAATTTTTTTCCCATCCCCCCAAAAATTGTTTGGTTTTTAGTTATTTGCGCCACATTATAGGTGAACAACATTAGAAGTAATTATCATTTCTTTGCATGTTATAAAAATCTGCCGTTTCGATGGGTGTGATGTAAACACTTCAGATCTGCTTTATTTCTCCTTTAGTACATGCACATTCTGAGGCTGGTGGGACACTATTGTTGCTTTATTTTTAAATCACAAAAAGGAACTAAAAATGTATTCTCACAAAAAAATGATTCTGTATTTATATTTAAGATCAACTGTTTTGTTAGAAAGTGTTTATTTAGATATTTTGTTGTTCTTTAAATCTGAATGTGTTAAGTTGCGTATGAAAATCTAAACTCTGTGATTTCTTTTTGTGCTTTACTTCCTGTAGAGACGCAGCTGTCAGCCATCGACTCTCTTATCGATTCGATGATGCTTGTAACAGAAGACGAAGATTTGCTCAAACCTCACCATCTTCCCAACCCTGCTTTCCAGAGACACTTCCAGGTTTGGTAACACTCAGTTTAAAAGACAGAGCTCCTACACTGTCATGAAGAAAATATGGAATTTGCTCCTCTGAATATCCGGGTCTGTATATGGGGAGGAAAGAAAAAAATTTTTGCATGAATGTTTGATAATTGTTTTTTTCTGTTTTTCCCCATCTACCATTTTCTAAAGAACAAATGTCAAATAATGCCTAAGAAGTGCTTTATCTGTGATTTATTGAATCACATCGATTTAACATTTGCCTACCAATTTTGGGGTTTTTCATTAATTGACTGAATCCACACACTTTCAGAAAAAAAACAATTTAACTACCAGTTTTGTATCTAGGCACCTTTTAATTCATGGACCTGTGGTACCTAAAGTCTGCCTAAAATGCCTAGCAAAGCCCTAAAACTACTATTTCTAAGTATTTGTTCCAACAATTGAGGAAGGTACCGAAGCTTTAAATAATCTGCATTTAATTTAGGATAGTCTATTACTTATTTCACAGGTCCAAGAGGTTTTATTTTTAGAGAGATTCTAAAATATGTTATCTAAGATAGTCCAGATGCCACAAAAGCAGTGACACTATAAATCACCCCTAAACTCTGAAGTTCAGTTATTTTACTGGCAAACCTACAGAGAAAATCTCATAACTAATACTGAAGCAAGTTAATAATTAAGACTTTTGACTGAAACTCCAGAAATGTCTTTTAAAAAAATGCTAAAAATATTCAACAAATGAAAAAATATATATAGAGAGAAAGGTTTGATTGAGTTCAGGAAAAAGCTTTAAGATTTTATATTCTTCTGCAGACATGTCTCACTAAATCTTTATCACTTGTGAAGTGTTGCTTGTTGTTCTTTGATGTGTCACTTTTTATGATGAAGCTTCAACCTCTGGGAGTTTTCCCAACACCTTTTCTTCATGGCTAACTCAGGACTTTTTTCTTGCTCTCTGCCTGAGTCAGAATATTATAGTACACATAAAAAGTGAGTGTGTTTCAGTAATTCAGTGTAGAAAGTGAAAATCAAATCTAATACATTAATGTGGAGATATATTGCAATCATGTCTTTCTGTTAGTTATGCTGAATATGGCTTACAGCTAATGAAATGTGGTTTTACAGAAAATTAGAATATCGCATAAGAATAATTAAAAGAAATGAAATGATGCTGTAGACAAAAGATTGAAGAATGAAGAGGTCAGAGTTCACTGTTAGCTTCTGGTTTTGTTTCACAGAGTTTCAGTAAGTCTAAAGGCAGAGCAACCATCCATTAGGAAATCTTAGAGCAGCTCATCCCTCCCTCTGGATGAACTTTATAGAGATGCTGGTTTCATTTTCCAGAAAGACCTAGAACCTTCCCACAATGTTAGAAGTACCAAAACTTTCTATTGTTATGTAATATTCTAATTTCTAAAACTTCCATTGTCTGTACGACAGACATACTTATCAATATTAATAGGAATAAACTTCAGATTTTAGGCAAAATGCATTGTTTGTGTTTATTGTCAGGATGATTTTCCTATTGGAAGGAAAACCTTACCCAGCTAGTATCTGACAATGTTTATCCTGGTTTGGTTCTGCCTCACTGAGTGCTGGTTTCAGCTTCTCAAAATCATTTTATTATTTCAGTGTCTGCACCACAGGGCTGTACACGCTGACTCTCCTCTTCCCCCCATGGAGCCGTGGCTGGAGGCTGCTCTCGATCGCCCTGAGGTCATCCAGGAACGCTGCCAAGCTCCACTGCAGGAGATAAAGAAGTTGTTTCCACTCACCGAAGTAGAGAAGAAAAAGAAGCTGAAGACAAGCGCTCAGATTTTTGGCAAAGAGTGAGTCCTGTTGCAGTCCTGTGTGCAGATCGGTTGTAAAACCTTTGCAGAGTAACGTGCATGGTATTTTTCACGTCACAAGAAGCAGTGATGGATTGTAAATATTCTTTGTGATTCATAGCTCTGAGGAACCAGATGCCAAAAAAGCAAAAGAAGACGAAGAGGAGGATGAGTATAACCTGGCAAACATTGCTGAAGGATCTGTTACTTCTGTACGTGTCAGAGGGAACTGGCTGAGTCCTCACAGGCCACATAGGGGTCATATATAGAAAAGTTTACAGTAGCTTTTATGTCTGTATAAATATAAAAAACTAAGGGTGTAAAAATATTTTTATTTCTAGACTCGATTCTTGTCCCATTGTCTAAATGTTGAATTCTTCCTTTCTTTTATCTTTCTTGCTATGTGTCCTTTCTTTCCTTCCACCCTTCCTTCTGTATTTTCTTCTTTGTGTCCTTCCTTATTTCCTACTTGGCATCCTTCTGTCCTTGTGTTCTTCCTTCCTTATTTGCTTCCTTCCTCCCTTCTTCCTTTCCTCCTTCCTTCCTTCTATTATTGTCCCTCTTTCCTTCTTAGTATTTTTGTCCTACTTCCTTCCTTTGTTATTAGTGTCCTTGCACTTATTGCACCATATCTTTTAATTCCCTCCTTCAACCTTTTATGCTCCCTATCTTTCTGTCTGTCCTTCATTTTTAATGTTTATCTCCTCTATCTTTCCTTCCTTTCATCATTTCTCCTATCTCTCTGTCCCTCCATTTGTCTTGGTGAACTTCTATCATTGTATCCTACTTCCTTCCTTCTTTCCTTGTGCCCTTCCATCTTTCCTCCTTTGTGTCCTAATTTCCTTCCTTATGTCCTGTCTCCATGCCTTCCTGCTCCTACCTTCCTTCATGTCCTGTATCCATCCCTTATGTCCTACTTTCCCTCTAGTTAAAGGTTTTTCTTCTTGCTTATTTAAAGCCTGCCCACTGTAGAAAATCTGACATAAACCAATGGTGCAGTTTATTATTTTGTGTTTTAAAAATGAACAAAACAGATTCTGGAACATTGAATCTGGAAAGCCCAACAGATGTGTCTTAAATGAATTTCCACCTCCAACCAGGTGGGAAGTGTAGATCCAGCCCGGGACTTCCGCGCTCTGATCAAACAGAAAACTCTTTCGTTCGGAGAAGGTGAGGTCCCGGCTTCCTGTTATTTCTCTGCAGAGCTGATCAGACGAAAATCGGTGTAATATAAACCACCGTGACTCACACTCAGCTCCTATAATTACGTTTTTCTCTCTCTCTGGTTGTGGTGACCTCTGTCTTTTCAGTCTGTCAGCAATTGACTCACAGGATAGAGCAGCTGCTTAGCAACAAGAACACACACTACTACATGAAAAGCATCACCTGTATCCAGGCTTTCAGAGAGCAGTCTGTAAAGGTAAATAAACATTCACTATCCGACATTTAGGAATGCACGACTATGATGTTCTTTCAACGTTTGGTTGTTCTTCTGAGATTATTAGTCTTGAGATTAAAATGAGTCTGTTTCTTTTCTTGTGACTTGAGCTGAGGCCAATTTTCATAAGCATGTCAGCATTTGCGAGAGCGCTAAATGGAATTTGAATATTTTATGTCTTCCATAATTCAGCAGGGGAATGCTGATCTGTTCAACAGTTACCTTCAGTCCCTGAAAAGGAGTATTCCCAGCAGAGGCCTCGAGGTCTTCTGGGACCTGCTTGTTCAAGGTACGATAAGCCTTCTTTTTAAGAGGCTGCAAGGTTTCCGTTCAATTATTTTCCCCTGGGAAGAGATGAAGCCTCTACATGATTTGAGTGCCGAACGCTGCTTTAGTTACAGTACAAGTCTACTGAAGAGTTCAGCGTTTGACTTCTTTGTTTGGGCAGACGCTGTGACTTTGATCAGCAAGGACGAGGTTGAAGGAAGCGCCGTGTCGAAAAGTGAAGCCTCTCAGGTGATTTTAATGCACATTGATATTCATATTAATAGTGTGGAATACTACTGAGAAAATAATTTATTTCAGTAAGTCAATTCAAAAAGTGAAACACAAAGCAACATATATAAGAAGTACTTCTTTTATTTTGTGGATTATGGTTAACAGCAAATGAAAAACAATACCCCATTTGGCAGAAAGTAAATTTTTAATATCGGCAATGAATAACAAACGAATCAAAAAAAGAAACTTGTTTTTAAATGATGATTTCAAGAGAAACAACTTGTCCAAATTAATCTGACCCCATGTGGAAAAGCTTGATTACTGCCAGACTTGCAGAATCTAGAAATCACTTATGTAGGACTTTTCTGACAACATGAAGTAGGCTGTCTACCAAAATTACTCCCTGAACACACCAGTGACTCATCCAGGAGGTCTCAAATAAACCACCATCTAAAGGCCTCACTTGCTTTCCTTAATGTTTGAGGTCACAATTCAACAACAACAAAAAAACTAGACTTGGCAGAAACAGCTTCCATTGGAGAGTTCCAAGTGGAAAAAGCTTTTCGGACCAACAGGAACCCAAATGTTTGAATCATGAGTTCTGCTCAGGAGGAATCAGTCCATGACCTTAAGTTCAAGGACACTTAAACTAAGTAGCTGTAGGTATACTTCTGAATGGCTTACTAAAAAACAAGGCAATGGTTTTGAAGTGGCCTAGTCAAGGTCCAGAGTCTTTTTGTGCATCTAAACGTTCCGATGTGACTGAATTAAAACTAATTTACGAAGAGCAGCTAAAGGTTGAAGTCACGCTGGACTTTCTTCCTGTTAAAAAACAATTTTCCATTTATTCCATAATCTTCCAATTCACAAGAAACTAAATTTCAAGTTTTTATATTAGCTCTAACCCATAATTACGAAACATAGCAGAAATGGACCCTTTAAATATCTTACTGTGAGATACATCACTCTGTTCTAAATCTCTAGCATTCAGATTTTGTGTTGAAATGCTGAAATATTTAGTTTTCCAAGGATATTTTAAAGTCGTGCAAGTTATTTAATATTAAGGGCTAAATAATGCCTTACTGCTAGCTCTGAATCTTACTTTGTTTGCAGTTCCTTTTGGCTGAGGAAAAGAAAGAACAAGTTGCTCCTGAACCTGTGGAAGACACTGGCGATGTTGATGACTTGGTGAGTGTAAAAATGTGTCGTCCAACAACAATCTATGTTCTGTCTTTTTATATAGATATATAATTTAGGAATTAGATTAGTGTTAGAACTGTTTCCTCTGCGGTTTTCATGTTGTTCTTTGAGGAGTTGAGCTTTTAGTACCTCATTATAAGCTCATCAGGCTCATATCCCTTCTCTTTGCTCTCTTCCTGTGCAGCTGGACATGATGTAAGAAAAGAAGCAGGAGGAGTGTTGGCAGAAATCTAAGGAATGTGGTGTTTGAACCCCACCCTAAGCAAACTAGTTAAACCGTCCTTTGTCCTGTTCCTTCCACTGGAGATTCCCGTCACTGGGTGTATTTTAGTTAGCTGTACTTCATTAAACAATTGACCAAACAACTTACAGAAAACTGCTTAGATCAAAAACTTTGTGTTCACTTTTAAATGTAAAATCACTATCATTGTACGAGTCTTTTGTAATTCATTTTCCAATGATCTAGTGTACCAAAAACTGTAACATTCGGAGTACTACAGGTTTATTATGTGAAATCAGTGATTTATAATATGCTTAACAGTAGAGCTTGTGTTTTTTTGGGTGACAAAATATATTAAAACTTGATGCTTTGTGATAATAATTGCAAATTGTAGAACGCACAAGTAATAAACAAATATTTTCTTAAAATAATGAGTGTATTTCAACGTTTTTGTTTGACAGATAATGAACACCAACAGACACTTGTGTTTTACACAAAAGCCCTCTAAATCACTGTTCTTGAACCGAATTATTGTACTATATGATACTGTGTAACATATTTGTTGAACAGCTCTAAAAAAGTCCTTAATAAATGTAAGCTTGCTAGCACCACATAAAACACTTAAAAGCTGCATTTGTGTAACATTTACTTCTTAAAAATGAGACGGTACTTCCTTAGTTTAGGAGACAACCTTTCAAAATAAAAAGCATAACATATTGCCCTGGATTTATTGCAGACAACGAAGATTCAAGTCTCTATCATTTACGGTAATTTGATTTACCCAAGTCATTAAAGCCCTAATCTTAAAATGACATCACAGCCAACTTTCAAAGGTGTTTATGAATGTCCAGGTGTGGTTCTGTTAAAAAGGTTAAAAGCAGTTAATATCTTGCTTATATTGGATATTTTACATAGTTTTCAATTGGTGGGAATCCATATTAATTGGACTTAGAGGGTGAATTTAATGGCTAGACAGAGAAAGCACTAGACCAAAACTGATTTTCACCATCTCAAAACAACTGTACTCTTCAAAATGTTATAGAGGTTCAAAATGCTGGGGCTGCAAAGGGGTTGGTGTCCATCTATGGCGCTCGGTGGGCAAGATGTCGGGTGAACCTTGGACAGGTCGCAACTCATCATCACAGGGAAACGGAGAGACAATTATGTGCACAAGCACTAAAAACAGCAAAATTTTAAGTGACCAAATAACCTGACATAGATATTTAGCCATTGACGGAAACATGTAGGCAAAATCCATCCAGAAAAGCCCAAACGTACAGGAGGTGGTGCACTGCCTCCAAACTTCGCTTATTGAGAAAATAATATTCAGCTTCTTTATAAATAACTCTTCTATACATGGATGATTACAATTTACAGGTTGATGAAGCATTAACATTAGTTGTCTTGGTCTATGGCCTCTCGGATTAGCCTTTAGCTTCAGCCTTTTGGGCCAACTACCTGGGTTTTGCATAGCGTGAAAACAACGGGAGTTTCTGCTAAGGAATAACTGCTTATAATCTTTTAACAGAATCACTTAGCTTCAGTTGCTTGATGAAAACAACAATAGAATTTGCTAGTTGTGTCATTAATGGCAAATTTAATTAAAGTGGCACATATTTCAGTGTTTTATACATTCAAACTATTTAGAAACATATTAAAGACAATATGTGTGACTGAGGAGGTATCACCATAAATCCAAAAAACAAGGCATACATTTTTTGTTACATTTGAAGCACAAGGCAGCCATATTGGATTTTGAGTTTGTGAAGTAAATAAGAAAGTTGGATTTCTGAGTACAAATGGACCACACCAAAGTGCTCTTGGTTTCAGCTTGGTATGATATTACCTAATTTCGCTGTATAATTAGTGTTCATGTCTGGAGATGAATTTGCAAGCATTTGGAAAAATAAATTGCTTTACTGGCTGTCAAATTAACTTGATGGAAATCTTTTACCCTTATTTATTTTGTTTTAAGTTTGAGTTTCTTGCAATTGGAAAACTAAATAGACCATTTTACAAATAAATCGAAACTAACCTAATTTAATATTTTGGTACAAGAAAAAAATGTTATCTGGAAAATGTTCACTCAAAACAATCTGGGTAGACAATATAGAGGTACCTAAAGTCTTTGCCAGTTATCTCTCACCATTGGCTCATTTCTTTTTTGTTTCATATTTGAACACAAAGAAAATCAGTGCTGGTAAGAACTGAGTTCTTTAGAAACCTCCTCCCCAAATATTTCAGGTTTTGCACATTATTGTTCCTGTTAATCTCTGACGGAGGTGAAATTAGCTGACCTTAATCAGCATTTTTGAGAACAATACAAGGGTGAATTCAACTTGGATCAACTGTTAAAATGGTTAAGTACAGAGCAGTAGCACCAGTATGACACTCACAATGAGGACAGTCTCTAACACACCCACCTGACAAAACGGTCAAAGAAACTAGGCTGTAACAGATCAGAAAATTTCTGACTCTTAAAGATGGCAGTCTGGTCACCCATAGCCAACTTTGTTAGGACTTCTTCATCCACATCACTTCCCGTAGCAATCACAGTGGAAAAGATGTGTTCCCTGCGCATTGCAGAAGCTGCCTCGTCCAGGTTGGTGATATTAGTAATACCGTCTGTGATGAAAACAAATGAGACCTCGGCACCACGTCTTGTCTTGCGAGTGGGTCCTTTACCCAAAACCTCATTGATGGTTTTGAAGATGGCAGGCCCCACTGCTGACGAAGCATCAAGATAATGTAAACCTGATAGACCAGAAGTGATAGCCTTCTGCTCGTGTGTAAGAAGAAAGGCCACTTGGTTTTCATTCTCATTGCCAAACTCTGTCAGTGCCAGACGAGCCCCGTTTTGGTCATTTCTGTTCTTGGCCATTGTCAATGCATTTGCAACCATTTCAACAAAATGACGTGCGTGGCCAAAGTTTTCCATCCCGAGGCGCTCCGAACCGTCGAGAAGAAACACCAGCTCTATGGGTCGTCCAACACATGGAGCTACAGCAAGTTCTGTAATGAAAGAGGACCGCTTACTCAATGACATTCTCGTCATTTTACCATTAAACCAGTAACCTAACCATAAATAAAACCCACCAGTTTTACAGGGAAGATCTGGACACTTAATCACTGGATCTGGAAAAGTAAACAGACATTCAGTGAAGTTTAGGCAGATGCCAAGAGGAGAATGGATGGAGAGACTTACCAGGACAGAGAACTGTTTCCATCTTCTGAATGAAGTTATCAGCCACTAAGTCTGTGTATTTCTTCATCTCAGTGATGCGGTTCTTGTTGTTACAGGCTATTGATACTAGGGTCTCGCTGTCATGTTCCTTGTCAAACATGTCACCAACCCCAATGGCATTCACCACCACATTGGGGTCATCGCAGAGGTACCTGAGTTTACTGTCATCATCACGAGGGTCAAAGCGACCGTCTGTAACTACCACTACCGATACTTTGGCACGGGCTCTCTTGCTGTCCCTTATTAAGTTATCATAGGCAAACTTGAGTGCAGAGGGTGTAAATGTGCCCCCAGCAATCCACTGAAGATTCTTCACTGCTGTCTTGAATGAAGACATGGAGTCTATGGAAGGGTCATCGAGTCGTATGACCTCAAATGTTCCTTTGTGACTGAACTGTACCACTCCAACTCTCGTACCTAAAAAACACAGTAACTGTAGATTAATTGCAAGTTGCTAGTATACAGTAAGTAAATGGTCTTTTTTTAATGATAAAACATCTTTAACTGTTTTGTCAATAAAAGGCTTAATTTTTTCAATTGAACAATGCTAAAAAGCTACAGAGTTTTCCCAAATCTCCGACCCACAACTGTGGTAGATTGCTGCTGTCTCAGAAGTTGAAAACCGGATCTTGGGATGATGCCACAGCTAAGCTAGGAGGTTGCAAAACTTGTTAAATTTGCTAAGTATTTTATCACTAACTACAATTAGCAAGGCAAGATAATTTTTACAAACAAAGATTGTTTGGCAATCAGCAGTTGTTAATAAGGTAGAAAAGAGTCAGCAGTGCAAATAAACTGTTTAATCCTGTAACAACTTTCATTATATTTCTGTGGAAACCATATTGAATCTGAATTTGGAGTTAGCGGGAGACCTCTAATGTTCAAATCCAGGATTCTCCCTTCAGGGTTCATTCTGTTTCATTTTTCATGCATGAAACCTGGAAATTACAACTTCTGAGTAGAACTCCAATGTAGTGTTAAAAGTGAAAAAACCCAAAATGCGACACACATTGTTGTACTTTTGATACAGAATGACAAAAAGCTACAATAATTTGTACAAAAAGGCATGTTTACCTGAAAACTACTCCTAAATTTAGCTTTTGTTGCACATTCAAAATAACCTATCAATTTTATATAAACCGTCATTACAACTGTAACAATCAATATGTTGATTGTTACATCACTGAAACATTCCCAACAGTTTGACACATGATCGCTGTGTTGATTTTCCTTTAGAAAAGGATTGAATGTTATTTTTGTGGACTGTACCCGTTGGAGATGTGGGGTCAGAGGCCATTGATCCCAGCTTGTTGATGGTGTTGATAACAAAGTTCTTTTCCAGGGTGAAGTTGGTCATCCCAACACTCTCAGAGCTGTCAATTACAAAGACAATGTCCAGAGCGCCGCAGTGTTTCTCACAGTCTGAGTGAAAAAAAAGAAAAGAAAATGCAACAAGTGGCTCAGCATGTTTAAAGATGATAACTGCAGAGCTGTGTTGGAATGAGGATCATGTCTCTCTGCCTACCACAACAACCACAGGTCTCCCTGATGTACGTCATAACATCACAGTCCTGGAGTAACATTAAGACGGTTTAGAGACATTCAGTTTCAAAGAATATAAAGAGCCTACTTTTATTCATGGTATTTCTCAGTTTGACTTACAGTGAGCCCAGGATCCCCAGCTGGCCCTGGACCCCCCTGCACAAGCACATGACAAAGACAGAGTGGCGATATTGGATCTGAAATCTTTATGCATGGTCAGGTGATTACTGAAGTGGTTTCGCTGATGCTTCTTACATCTTTTCCAGGGTCTCCCTGGGGTCCTCTCTCTCCTGGCTCTCCTGGCTGGCCTGGTTCACCCTGAATGCAAAATATTTTTCTGGTGAAGTGACTCATACCTCATACCAAGCATGTTTTAAGTAATAGTGACTCATTCTCTGCATATGTATAAAGTGTTCAGCTATAGTCTTTTTTTTACAGAAGGTGGGGCGTTGTGGTCATTGATTTTGCTCCTTGTTTGAAGAAGTACTGTACTGTCCATGAACTACACATGGACAGTACAGAAGATAAACTGCATCTGTTTCATTGCAAAAAATATCACAAAGAAACAGATGGCAGTAATGATAATGATGATAATGATGATCTCTGGGGCTCCTTTTTCCATGTCTAAAAAAGAAGCTCCACAGTTTTTTCTGCCTTTTTCAATGACTATTTTCTGTTTCTTCTTTCGTGATAATATTTAGGTTTTCTATTTCCACCTGAGTAATCCTCACAGTAAAACTTGGTTTCTAAAGAGCCTGTTTCCCCAAAAATGTCTTGTGAACTATTCAGCCAATTGTTGTAAAGATGATGTTTTTAAAAATTCACAAGTTATGTGAAAAAGTATTTTCCTCCCTAAAGACTTCTTTAACTTTTTTGGTTAAAATAAATGTTTCAGATACTGAAACCAACCCTGATCTATGTGATAAGATAACTCCTCCTCCTTTTACATCACAAATTAGCTGACAAAATGGAATGGAATTCAGAAATCACTTAAATAGAAACTGCATGACAACATGAAGTAGGCTAAAATATCTCAAATAGTAACACATCAATCTCTGATATAAAGAAATTCAATAGCAGAGGACTCTGAAATCTATCAATCTGGGAATGGCTGCAAAGTTATTTTTTAAGTCTTTGAAACTCCAGTAATGGACAAAGGATTAATTGCACATTTTGCCAATAGTATTAGTCATAATTAATTGATGTTAGTAATATTTTTTTGCTTGTAAGATTGTCATAAAGGCCAGTCACGAGAGTTAAAATACTAATTTTGTGATCTTATAGTGGTTGTCCAGTAGGTGGCTGCATATGGAGTGACTAAGTAAAGTCCAGTAAAGTAGTTTTTGTGCAAGTCTACATCAGCACCAAACGAGATGATGGCCTTTGACTAACTGGCCACTGTAGTAGCTATTCTTTAGGAAAGATGTATTTAGGCAACCTTTTAAGTTGAAATGAAGGCAAAAGACATTTTATTGTGGTGGATGAATCTTACAGAAAAATGTAACATGAATACTTTTGAAAAACAGAAAAAAGAAGACCTACTGTAACTCAAGTCTGTTTTACAAAACAGTAGCTTCTTCAAGTGTGTACATTTTCCTATTTATTAATTGTTTTTTTCTTTTATGTAACTTTGATGTGAAAGTAGAATTTTCATGAATATATGCATGCAAACATTCAAAGTTATCTTTAGGGACTGATCAAAAAACGACAAGGACAAAGACGACTTAATTAAGGATTAGTTAAACTTTACAAAATAAAATAAATTCACAGATTTAGATGTATTTGGTGCAACAACATAGGCTAATTAATGCATTATCAGTTTTAAAGACTTAATTTAAACAAAATCACTTATTGAGTTAAAATACTTAACATGGGCCTGAAAACTTGACTGTTACACTATACATAGTTTCATTTAAGTACTTCTTCTGTTGTGTGCATTCAGCAATCCAAGTGCTTGAGGCAGAACAGTCTGCACAGCATTCGTTTTTGAGATAAGAGTTTTTCCCTGTTTCAGCAGAACCGTATAAACATTAGTTTCAGCTTATCTGCTCAGCATCTCTGTTTAAACCCTAAATTGCCCTTCCATTAAAGACATTGTGTCTTTATTCTTACAGGCTCTCCTGGTGCTCCTTTAGCTCCTGGCTCCCCTTTTGCACCACATTCACCTCTGCCCCCTCTGGGTCCTCTCTTGCCTGGATCTCCTCTCTCTCCCTGCAAAGCACAGAATTCACTTTTACTCATGCATCTAAAACCTGAAGGATATGATATGAACAGAAAAAAATCATACTGTTGGTCCTCTTGGTCCAGGGTAGTTGAATCCTGGTCTTCCATTGTCTCCCTTTAAGCCAGGACAGTGTTGAATGTTAAATATTATATACAAAGATTAGGTTTTGGTTATTAATGTCTTACAACATCACTTCATTTCTCCAATATAAATAAAAAACTCACAATTAGGGATTTGTTTTTTGTTGGGGGGGGGGGGTTTCGAGTAAATAAGTGACATTAGAAAATACCAGAGGGCGATAGTGAACTAGTTTCAGAGGAGAATTACCAAAACAGAATTTTGTCAACAGAATCGATTTTTCTAAAGAGAACATTCTAAAAGGATATGTTGCTACTTATTGTAGGAATGCAGTACAGGATGGAGTGAACACTCTTGTGTTCCCCAAGGTCCCAGCCATGCTGAAAAATTGAGTCAACTTAATGAAAATAAGGTGTGGGAACTAATTTTACTTGCCCCACTTTTCGTCACAAGATTATGAATCTTTTGCTGGATAATCGTGACTTTAAATAAAGCATCACACGGGAAAGAGATTATTATAACCCCTCGGTTCAAGGAGTTTGACCTATAAGTCAGCAGTCAGACCCTATAACAACCATGGATATAAGTGATGAGTAGACATCACTTTTTAGCATCAGATGCTAAAAAAAAACCATGTTTACATGTGAAATTAGCTGAGTTTTGAAAATATAGATTTTTAAAAAGACTGACTATTTATAAGTATCTAACACTCAAAACTAGATTTGAAAATCCACCTTAGCAACATGCCCAGTCCAAACTACTGCCTCCAGAATTTCTCCTCCTCACTGGAAATATAACCACATACATTTTCATTAAATGAGCTTAAATTTAAGCCAAAGTCTCTTATTTCTTTCTTCCTGGTGGCCAATGTGATGGGAAAGTTTAAGTCTTCCTTATGCATATACAGTATATACTAGTTTTTCAGAGTGGTAAATATCTGAATACAGTTTTTGTTGATTTTGATTTTAGACCTCCAAATAAAACTGTTAAAATGCCGTTGAATTTAAAAAGTGTAAAAACTATTACATTTAGAGTTAAAACTTGACCTACTCACCTGCGGTCCACGTGGTCCAGGGTCTCCTCTCAGTCCGGGTTCTCCAGGAGGCCCCACTGTGCCCTACAGTGTCAAAGGTTAATGGCTCCATCAGCTCATGAACTTTAACTATTAATCTGTTAATAATAATGATGATATTATGAACTGCACACATTTCCTCCAGTGCTGCCTGGTTCTCCTGGCCGACCCCTTGGTCCTGGTAGTCCTTGGTCTCCCTGAAAACATTAATGGAAATGCTTTCACCGGACTTAACCTTGACTCTAGCCCCCACACACAGAATTACTCATGTGGATGGGAATTTGGCAGTGGACAACGCAGGCCAAACCATTTCAAAAGGATTGTGTTTTCCCTGGAGAAAGACCTCTTTTTTCCTGATACAAGACTCAGCTGGAGTTGTTTTGGCTGATCCATTATGCTTGAAGGCGTAGCTTCATTATATGATGTGTAACAAGGCTCTGGGTTGTCTCTCCAGCCAAAGCCCACCCACTCACCTTCGCACCCCTAACTCCATCTTCCCCAGGTCGACCTCTGTCCCCTGATGCTCCTTGATCTCCCTTCAAAGAAATATTGCGTGAGAATTTTAAATTATAAATAATTGGTTAATCTGAATAAAGAAATTGGAGCAAAACAAGAATCTTCCTCAGAATTCAAAGAAAGTATCTGATGCATTGCATAACTAAATCATGACAGGAGGGGGTTCTGCTCTCTGGGGCTGTAGAGTTGTGCAGAAAATGTGAAAAACATGATATTTTCTGTACTTCTACAGCTGAAAATTCATGTCAACAGAATTTCATGCTGTTTGTCAGTATTTCAAAAGATTAACCGAGTTTCAGATCACTAGCAGAAACCCTCCTTCCTTCATGATCTTTGCATTTAAAAAAAATAAAAAATACTCCATAGTTTACCAAGACACCCTGCAGTAGAAGTTCTCTAGTACGGTATTTACTTTTGGTTTTAGTTTCCTAACTTTTCTCAGTTTGAAAAAGGAATAGATCTGCTTTAAAAATCCCAAACTTTAAACGTCATCAGTAGATGACAACTGATTTTTTTCAATGTAAAACTCACCTTTGGTCCTGGGGCCCCATCTTGTCCTGGCGCCCCCTTCCTTCCAGGATCTCCCCTCCTGCCCTGTTAATGTTTGATAAAATATGAATGTCGAAATTTTACAACTCAAAAACAAATCTTTTAAATAGTGATTGAAATACCAGTTCGCCCCTCAGTCCTGGTTTGCCACTGATCCCCTGAAAGAAATGCAAATGTACTATAAGTGTCATCACTCTACCAATAATTTATGTTGTAGGACATTCAAATAAATCTATGATACATACAGGAACCCCTCTTCCTCCAGGTGATCCTGGATTTCCAGGATTTCCCTTTTCACCCTAAGAAATGGTAAGTCAGGTTAGTGGCTGTATTTTTTTCATCATTCTGCTGTGTTTCAAACTAAAGCTTACCTTTAGTCCTGGATTTCCCACAGGGCCTGGGGGGCCTATCTTCCCTGGGAGACCTGTATCACCCTGAATCAACAAAGACAATGACACAATTAGATTTAAACACTGGACATGGACATAGAAAATACTGAATATGGATGCTTGCTTTAAAGAACTCATTTAATCATGGTTTGAAGGTGTTGAAATTTTTAAAATATAAAACAATAAATAAATCACATTCTGCCTTTCCTTTGGTTTTCAAAGCACAAAATTTGTGTTAAAGCACACTTTTATTGTCTGACAGAAAAGAGCTACTTGAGTCATGCTCACAAAAACAGGAAGATGCTACCATATATGGGGAGAAGATGTTGTATTCTTTCCAGCTGCAATAATCGTCTCTGTGCACGTAAACACAGGTGAGAAGGATGGATCCTTCCTTATATGCCCAAACAGTTAATAATAATTAGCATAGTAAAATTTAGGAACATTGCTTTTTACCCAAGTCTGAGCCAAGGGAGCCAGATAAGAAAAAAACAGTTGATTGCAGATGTTATTTTTTTCTACCCTGGGACATTTCAGTGAAACTATTATAACCTTGGTTTCCAGATTCCTTCAAAAATATGTTTTTGCTAAGTTGTGTGTTACATGAATAGTCAACACTGATTTGTCGCTCCAGTATGAGATCTATTTTGCGCCTGAATGATCTAAAAGTCAGAGTTAAGTGGATTGAAAAATAAACAAAACATTCCTCCCTAAATGATCAGAATCTGGACGTAAAAAGCAACCAAATTCCAATGAAAAACTCAGTAATACCTTCAAAACCTTATTAAAAAATATGAGCCACACAAAAGTATTGAAGGATGTCACCAAATGTACAATATCATACTGTACATGTGTATAACGTTTTAGAAAACACATATATATGCTATGGATAGTTTATACACAGAGCTGAAATCTGTAATTGAAAATTTGAAGGTACTGAGTCGTATTAACAAGGTGAAATCCTGCAGGTTTGCAGGAATAATTTTGACAGCTAATTAAGTTGTTTAATTTGAGACATTTTTTCTGCTTCAACAGCTATAATGCATATATTTGCAGACTTTTTTTCTCTTTTTTGCTGCTTGAGTAAAGTATTAACATGCTCTTTTTGCTTTATTACACTGGTTTGCTTATGTGACACATCCTCTTTCAAAAGTTGTGCTCAAACTGGAAATTTCCTTTCTGCCTATTAAACAAGTGAAGATCCCCCATAAAAAGCTGATGGTCCAGGCTGCTATTCCAACATCCTGACTGTTTCACTGTGAATCCAGCAAATTCTGAATCACTAGCCTTGCTTTATGTTACCTATGCATTTTTGAGCTGTTCTTTTTTTATTTTATGTTTTTTACATTTTTACCTCGTCTTTCTCCAGACTAAAATTGTATAAACTTAGACTTCTTTTTCCACACCTTTTCTCCCATTTTTCCAGATAATCCAGAGTCACCAGGGTCTCCTGGGTATCCATTTGGTCCCTTAAAAACAGGCATTGAATGAGTCAGACATCTGTGGGTGATTAATGATAAAGTTTAACACCATCTGATTGATCTATATGTGCAACATGGTAGAAATGATTGTGTTCTTTCTTGCGGTAACTACGACGAGATCAATATTCAAAAACAGATTTCAGTAAAAGCATAAGACTCACTTTTTCACCTGGATCACCTTTGCAGCCAGGAGCTCCAATTCGACCAAATTTACCCTGAAATTTCCACAGGTCAGTGAACATGTCTCCAGTATCCTGTGCCTTGAAAACGTAACATGCGTCTCCAGTTACCTTTTGTCCATCTGTTCCATTCCTTCCTGGTGAACCCGCCGCACCCTGCAAGAAACAACAAACACAATTAATTTTCGGAGTCTAGAAACGAGTGGTGTAGCCAAGCATTAAAATGTTGCTCTACCTTTGCTCCAATTAATCCAATTTCACCCTGTTTGAAAGAAATAAATTTATTGCAGCTGGTATTTTCTTTTTCTCACTGGCACATAATCAGAAAATTTTAGAAAATCGCACCTTTTCTCCTTTAAAACCAACTTCTCCCTGAGGGCAAACAAGAATGAACAAATTATTAAGATAAATAAATGAAAAACGTATAAATATTTGGTGAGCTTCACCAAACCTTTAGACCAGGTCGTCCAATTGAACCTTCAATCCCAGGATCACCCTGAATTGGAACATTTTATTTAAAAGTGAGCTGTCGTTGAAAATTTAAAAAATAAAATAAAATCACAAGTTGTTTTTTTTTGTTGTTTTTTTAACTAGATTTGACGTATTCTCAGGCATACCTGGTTACCTTTAAGACCTTTTGGTCCTTTGATGCCTCTGTCTCCTTTAATGCCCTAAAAAAATAACAGCAAAATGAACGTTTTGCAAAACAGGAGACAAAACATGAAAACTAGCATAGCACTAGTCATACTGACTTTTTGACCTGAGGCCCCTTTTCGTCCCGGGATCCCAGGGACTGCAAGGCATGTAGGTTTATAACACTGCAAGTAGAAGAAGAACAAAAATAAATTGATTCATAATAAATAAACAAAACATTATTTCAAAATTTAATTTCAAAATTAAAAAGAATTAGACACCGTAGCAGATTCTAAAGGTTTTTGTTTTAAGGATTTTCTGCATTAAGCATTGGTTTGTGTGCTTATGGGGGATGGATGTTTTGCTTCATAGATAAAAAATTACCTAGTATCTCTACTGTTCAATTATAATAATAGAAACTAAGTAAATGTTTCCACATTAAATGTTCTGCATCCATTTATGGTTTAATTCCTGATTAGAAACTATGTTCTCTCTTTTTTCAACAAATATGAGCAAATAATCCACAAGCAGGTCTTGGTGTAGGTTGGCTTTTGTGAAATGCTCTATTATTTTCTTCTACAGACTCATTGCATGTTTTTGTTTTGAATCTGAATATTTGAACATTTGCAACACACTGGCTGGCAGAAGAAACCTCTCAGGGCAACATGGGGTCAGTGCTGATATGTAGCTCAAAAAACTGTTATTGCACTGAGGCGCCATTGCTTTTGAAGGACATTGTACTAAACAATTTGAGGTGATAGATTGCTGGATTCATGTCAGTTCATGACCAGACAGAGCTTCGTCAACAGGTGGACGAAGAGTTTGTGTCAGCATGTTTGATTGCTTTGTCTTATACATCACCAAATGAGAACCATCTTTATTGGCCACATTTGAGCACAGAAACAAGATATTTAATTTTGGTTCCACTTTCTAAACAATATACAAACATTTCAAATGTGATTATGAAAAAAATATGGTAGAAAACAAAAGCAGTCTTCTAAGTAAATATTTGTATGTTTTTTTGAAAAAAGAAAAACACTGTACATGCAAATTATAAAACACAAGAGGCCTAAACAAACACAAAATGTTTGATTTTGTGAAAAATCCTGTTAACTCTTTGAACTATGCACTCTTGTTGTGAATGGTGTATGTGTATTGGGATCAAGGATGTGGAAGTCATTGCATCCTGCTGCATCAGGATGGGGTATGTTTCTTCTTCCTGTGATGTCACCCTCTAGTTTTATTTTATTAATACTTTGGAATTATTCAAATATCTGGGAATGAAATGTCATTATTTTGAAAGTAGATCAGGTCCTTAGTTTCAGTTTCAAGCATATGGCACACTGAGGTGATAGAAATCAGCGCAGACAGCACAGTGTGGTGAGAGATTAAACCATGCTGAGTAACAGTTGCGTGGATTCTCTCGAAGTTGCAAACACATTAAATGTACATGGCGTGTGTGACCCGCAGTGCTTGTGTAGAAGAATTGTTCAACAAATCCAAAACCCTGTGGCAGCCTGGGTTTTCTGGTGATCATATTGTGTCTCCTACATTGTTCAGTGCAGAGTAAGGTGATGCTGATGTGGTGTTTTTCTATGGCATCACATCTTCCTATGCCATATGTTTTAAGATTTTAAAGAACTAGCTCATTTGTGAAAACAGCGGTGATCCCATTTCAAAATGTTTGACCAACCTCATTAATCTTTGATGCGCCTTGAACAAAAGAACAAATGTTTCATGAGCATGGTGTAGGGTAAGTTAGTCTAAGAAACTACTTGTGGATTGAAGCTTTCATTGTTTATACATTTAAAAGCACATTGGATCTTCTGTGACTTTTAAGTAGAGTTATATATTTTTAGCGTACAAGCTGTAGCTATATCTCCAAGGACAAATTATTATTGCTCAAAAAATTAGTAAAAAAAAAGCAAATGACATGATGAGATGAGTTCTAACATCCTTTTCAAGGTCATTAAAGTTTTATTAATCTGTATAAATATAACAGATTCAAATCAAAGCATAATGACTCTAGTGAACTCTAGCAGGTAGTTAGTTAAGTTCAATATTAGGGGAGGGATTCAAAATCATTAGGTAAACAAGTAAAGGAACAGTTTCTTCAAAACCTTGGGACTAGAACAAATGAAGTGACGTTTTAGTGGATCAATCATTATTTTTTAAGATGTCTTACCTGTAGATATGCTTGATATTTCTGCAAAACAAAAACAGCAGTCAGTCAGGCAAGTTTCTTCTACCAATAAAATCTTAAAAAAGTATTTAGAAAAAATAAGATCTCAGATCACCATGACTTTGATGATGCGATCAATAGTTTCAGTGTTCATCCTCGGTCTTCCATTAACGATCTCCATGACTATGTAATCGTCTCGGTACACCTCTGTGGGTGAGCCGACTATCTCCCTCATCCCTAGTTCATTGATGCGTCTGGAGGCTGCTACTGAAAAAATGTGGATCCCTTGATCCCGAGCCCTGTCGCCTGCCACCTTGATCCCCCCACATGGACTCCCCGTCACGTGACCATCTGTGATGACCACTGAGAACAGGACAGCCTGTGTCCCTAAGTACGTCATCTCGTGGGTCATATTTGTGAGAGCGCAGTCGATGTAGGTGCCTTTGCCCAGGTATTTTATCTGACTGAGATTCCTGATGAAGCTCTGTTTGGTCGTGAACTGACTGAACAACACCTGCTTCTGAGAGAAGTGCAATCCCCCTAAGGACCAAGTGATCTGGATCTGGCCCCTGTACTCCTCATTTTCGAGGTTCTGGGCGAATATCTTCATGAATTCCTTGATGCTCTCCACCAGACTCCCGGGCGGAGATTCCTGCAGGGCGATGGTCTCTGAGGTGTCAATGGTGAAAAACAGCTTGATGGGACAGTCGATGATCGTTGCTGAACAGGAGGATGCCAACAAAAATGTAAATAAGTTGCAAATGTTTTTTGTGAACATTATTGAGTGATAAGGTACAAATAGGGCAAGATGCAGTATAGTTTTTTATACTCTAAAATTTTTTTAATTAGAGTTCCTACACACTTTTTATATCAAAATTGCCCACTTTTCCAGACCAAATATTCAAAAATGCAAAATTCTTATATGTAAATGCAAAAGTCAATAGTAAATCCGTAGCAGATATGTTTTCAGTGGTCAGAATTTGAACATATAACCTGCAACAAAAAAAGACTAGACGATAAGAAACAATAAACAAAGTATAGCAGATGGTGGGAAAACAGATGTAGTGATGGATAGAATAATGAATGGATTGATGATTAAATAGCTGCATGAAAGAATGACAGATGAACACATTATGTATAATTATTAGTACCATGAACAAACATGGCTGATGGAATGAGGGAACAACTGGCAGAATGAGACAGAATGAAACCTGAAAATCCAATTATTTTTCATGTACCATAAAATTCCTAAATTTCACTTTCATGCCTTTTCATACTGCTGGGCTGCATAGGAAACGACACAGGCTGTCCTGTTCTGCAACTTTTATGTTATTAAGATTTTTTGCATGAAAATGAAAGTGCATATAATGCATGTAATGATTTGAAAAGGTTCATTTTCATTGTGAGTCTTGGAACATCAGTCTGTACAAAACAAGCTTTGTGTTCCTGGTTTAAAATGAGCTCAGCCTCAAGGTGACAGAGCATTACATGCTGCTCTTAGGCATTAGTGTGAATCATCTAATAAATTATAGCACAAATAAAGCCTTTCACATTCACATAACTCAAACTCTTTTGTCTGGTTAAATTACAGCAATTTCACATCCATAGAGTGCAATTAATGCTGTTTTGTAATGTATTATAGAAGCAGACGAGCACCTCCTTCATCCTTCTTTACTATCTCTTTTTCATGTTCAGTCGTGCTCGAACTTTATTGCACTTTTAACCCGTCTACGTTTTTATTTCCACTGGATACTTCCAGCACTGCATATAAAACAGGCAAATTAAATATAAATCAAAACGACCTCAAGTCCTTCAAGGCAAATCCAGAAAAGTGGATATTGCAGTTTCCTGACCTAAAATTAAATTACAATAACTCACTCTCACAACCTTCTGGTCTTGGTGTGGGCTCTGGCGGCAGCGGAGCCGGTGTTGGTTCCGGACTGTCACCTCGTCCAGGTATGGGTCTGGGTCCTCGAGGGGGAGCAGGTTGAGGCGATGCGGCTTGGAACACCATCAGAATGATGACCCATAAAATCATTGGCGCGACTGAATTGATTCCAGTCATTTTTCCTGAAACACAGCAGCTGCTCTGTGTCATCTTTCTAATCCAAAGCGCTGTTTCAATGCAGGAAGTTACTGTCAGAGAGGTGAGATTCCACAGAGGGCGACTCAGCGGAGCTTACAAATGTTTATTGCAATTTCAGACAGTGTTAACAAAATGTCTCTTGATATTTATATCTACATTTATCTGTTTTGAGAAAACAGGAATTCCTTAACAACATGGAATTCTGTTTGAAAAAAGTCTCAGCCTGGATGTACTGTCCGATAAGAGTTTATGAGTAAAATGTGGTGAGGAACATTTTGGCTGGAGTTAAGTACTATGATGTGAGTCAACATCAACAAGCAACAAACAAAATAACGAGCTGATGGGAGGCTGTTGCATTTTTTCCTAGTTTTCTGTCAGAACAGATGTTAGAAAGTCAGATGATCAAACTGATGGTGGTCAAAGTTACAAGCAAAGAACTAACAGATGCAAAAGCCTTTTCTGTGTGTTCACAACTTGAGTATTAAATCACTTTTATCGCTCAACAGAATCTTCTGTTTTTAATTGCTTGAAGCATGATTAAGAAAATACACACTCACATTCTCCAGCCAATGTTCTGTAACCATTTTAATCTATGGTCAATTGCTTCAAATATAAACATTATTTCTTTTTGAAAATACTTTTCTTTACAGAATAAAAAAAAAAAAAAACACGATTGTCAGGAAACAAGTAAAGATGTACCACAATAAAATGTAATAAATATCTAGTTTACACAGTCACTCCATATTTCTGAATGTGGCAGAACAGTGAAACCCTAAACCTTGCTAAATTCTGTGAACTCTTTAGATCCCCTCTAAAACACTTGGATCTGTCTTTTTTAATGGATAAAACTCTGAATTAACCTTAATATCCATTAATTATGCTTTAGCACTACTAACGAAGCTAACATCAACAGTTTTCCTCTTATCTGCTCTTGAGGGTGCAGCCAATCTGCATTAAGGAAAATAAATATCACTCCTGGATTGGTTGTTTTCAAAACATCAGCCAAAAAAATATTTCAGATATGCTCTCTTAAAAGAAAATCCATTAATAGACAGGTTTTCCACAAATTAGATTAGAGTCACGTTCCACAGAAAAATCTGCAAATACCGAACAGGTGAAGGCTGGGAGAACGATTTCAGCAACACCAATGTTGAAAACTACCAAACAAGCCCACAACAGTGAATTACAGGCAAAAACTCCTCAAACAGGAAAAAATGATAAAGAAGTCATAAACAATCTCAACTTTTCAGGTAAACAGACTCAGTGAGTTTGCTACTTTTCTAACTTCCTATAACACCCGGCTGTGGTGCAGTGTTAATGCTAGCATATAAACAAACAGGAACAACAAATTATACCACTCACTTCAACAATCGCCTCTGCCAGCATGTTCATAGAAGACAATCTAACAAATCTGGTGACAAATTAACAATTTGATAAAATTTGCTTCATTTTTTTTTTACCTGATTTCTGTAAATCTCTATTTTGGTAACATGAATCAAGCAGATTTCTCCAGCCTGACCACACCCACACTTTGTTGCTCGCACATAAATACTTTTAAACAAAACAAAAACGTAATCAGAAACTTAATTATGACAGAACAGCAAGATTTAACAGTGCAATCCCTAAAACATCATTCCTGACTCTACAATATGGGCTCTTGTTCCCATAAGTTGTGACCTTATTTTCTGAAATTCAAATGACCTTTTTTCTCAGTTTCAGTAGAATAACATAAAATGTATTCACTCACCTCTCTAAGATAATCTTTATTAATAAAGTTGCCTCTGTGCTTGTATAGACTCAGTTAAACTAGTCTAAGCAAAAAACCAAAAAAACAGTAAGATAGGGTAAAGACTTCTTACCTCGGCAACAGCACACAAAGAATGTAAACTCCAAACTGAGTCAGGAAATTCAAGCAATCTCCACAGACTGCAAAGTCCAGATAATCATCTCAATCGGAAAGTTCCCATATCAGCAGATTCATCCGGGGTCAGCCTCTGGTTGGGGAGAGCTGCACTGGAGAGAGACGTTTAGATGAAAGCTTATTGTGTGGGACGACAGCTGGACAGCGACAGCAGCACAAGCTGCAACACAAAGACTCAGTTCTGCAGACTTGAAGTGGATTTGGATTAATACAGCATGCTGGAGCAAACCATCTATCAACAGAATCTGATAGAACACGTGTCAGATCGCAGACTGAATCTCTCCAAAGAACATCTTTTTTTACAAACACATCAACTCCCACTGCTGCATATCCTTACATGGAGAGAACAGCTCACACTCACTCCCTGTTTATATCTCTATGTTAAACAGCATGGGAGATGTCATCCTGGAATTCAGGCGCTGCTGTAAAAAAAAGAAGATAAATTACAGATTAAGAAACTGTTATTTGATTAATCAGTCTAGATGCGCACACAAGCACAAAAGTATTTTGACTTTCTGAAATAATTTTTTGGAGCATAAAAGTTTTATGTCTTATGGACAAGATAATATTTTATGTCCTTTTTTAAATATTGTGAAGATATTTTACATTTTGTTCTGTACAAGTTAGGATGTAATCATCTCATTTGAAATATCCCAACTTGTAAGGCTAAAGTCAAATGGTTCAAAATAATTTTGACATTATAATATAGCTTAATAAAAATATAAACAAATAATACACAAGACATTGCTTACTTATTAAGAACTGAATACAATCCTTATGTGTACTTGTAAGGGCCTTTTCTTTATTGATTATTACTTTTAGTATTTATCTGTATCAGCCTCTAATTTAAATATGATATATGTCTATTATGAATAGTTGTTTTGTGTATTTGTTGATGTAGTCTTAATCTCCCCTAAATGTCTTTTCCACATTCATATTAAGGTTCAAGAAATATATGTTAGTTCATATATAACAGGAATTTAAACTTCTTTTTTTTTTTTTTTTTTTACAATAATGTGTTAGGCTGACCAAAACTGAATTCCTCCAATACCGCTACAAAAATGTCAAGGGACTCTACTTTAGCTGCAGCAGCACAAGCTTTCTTCTCACCTCTATAAGATATGACATCAATTTTTCATTGTCTCTTGAAGGACACTTTTTTTTTTTATTCACAGACATACTCTGTGGAGAGATTAATACAGATGACCTGCCTGTATTTTCATGCCCCTGTGATTTTATTCATAATTTAATGAATCAAGAATGAATCAAGGGCAGGGACATGTCCTCTCTGCAGAAACTGCGATCCTCCGTTGTCCTTCGTAGATTGAAACTTTGTGCTTCACTTAACCAGAGTACTTTAACGCAATTACAGATGTGCTCTGGTGAAAGAAGCTATAAGAAACACTCAGACTCTGGAGTGGGTGAGTACGCAGTGGACTTTCTGAACTCGGACCTCTACCATTAGGATGATCATTTCACACTGAAATTCTGGGGTTAATCTGAAGAGACAGAGCGTCTACATGTAATTACACACTTATTTTAGCTACGGAGAAAATGTTAGGAAGTTTGCAATCATAACTTGAAGAAATACTAGTTCTGTAGAAAAGCTATTTTCCAGCAGTTTAATGCATTTCAGTTAAACTCATTTCTGTCAGAAAAACTAGTCCCATTCACAATGCATTAATGTTTTGTTTTCAAATGCTTAGGTTCCTGTCTAACAAATATTTATTTTCCATCAGCAGAATAACCAAGGCTACAGCCATAGAGCAGGTGATTGTAGTGAAAGAAATCAAAGGGGAGAAAGTTAAAGGAAGGGAGCAGAGGCATGTCCTTGATAATGGATCAGTTGCTTTAAGGCAGCCTTATTTAATTATTTTCTTTGCTTTTGTCTTTTGCTTAATTCTTTCCGAAGTTAATTTCTCCAAGTTGGGGTGAGGATGACCTTGGATAATATGAGCAAGATTATAGGTGGCTTGTGATAAAAGAGAAGTTGCATGAGCAGTCAGCTGATCATGATGGGAGGCACATACAAAAACAAAAACTCTGTTATACAAGCTAAATAGAAAATAATAAAACAAAAGAAAAATTCAGGAACATCAATATGAAAATAGATATAGATACTAACAGCAGGAAGAAGCAGTTGGTAAATGCCAGACTAAATAGTTTTTTTTAAAATAGTCCAGCGAAAAGTCAACCAAACAAAACTGTGCAGCAAAGCTTTTTCACAACATGGTGGCTACAACTGGAAAGTCTTGATCTCCTTTAGTTATCTGTACTGAGTTATACCACAGATGAGTAATAAACCTTTATTACTTGAACAGAGAGAATGGGAAACTATTTAGTTAGACGTTTAGTCAGATAAACTGCCTAACCAGTCATTGTTGTGTAGATGAAGAACTAATGTTTATCTTGATCTTTAGTGGTTGAAAGCTGGCGAAACCATTCTGTATATTCTGTAGTGGGATTTTAAAAGGATCATTATTAGACAATCCATCTTTAACTTGTGTTGGCAATACCTTCAACTAAATGATGAAGACGTAATATCTGCTTACAGATGTATATAAGATGAAAATAATCATGGACTTCCCCACATCTCATTTATTGAGCTTTAGGGAACCGTACAGGTTAATGAAACTTTCACAGAGGAGTACTTGTTATCTTTTAAAACAAAATGTATATACCATAAAGAGAAGGAAATCCAGTCCAGTGAGAATACAGAAACAAGAACCAGATAATCAAAACCCTGCTGTCCACAGTGTCAAATGCTTCACCGTGGTCAAATAGCACAACAGTACATTGATCTCCTCATTGATGGCCATCAATAGATACCTTTTATAAACCAAACCAAGAAGCATCATAAATTCACAGTCAGGCACATCAAGATCTAATCTGCCTTTCTTGCCCTTTTTCCAAGCTTCTGTTTATTAATGGCCACTTTGAAACAGGATGCAACAGGATCCAAAAGTTAACTTATTTTTTATTAAAGCAATGATCTCTGTGTGTGTAGCCCTGCATCAAAGAAGCTTTAACAGTAGTGAGCAACAAAGGGAAAGCATTGAAAGAAGATTCAGAGATTGAAGCTGGAAGAATCAAAGGAAGATGATGAGTGTGTTTCCTGCTAGCTATGACTGACAATAGCTCATTAAGGGAATCACTGACTTTGGAAGATGCATTGATTTTTTTTTTCTTTTTATTTTATGTGTAAATTTGCCCTTAATACAGATGCTAAGAATTAAACTTAACATAATACCTGCTTAAATAGTTTGTCTCTTATAAATGTGTGAAAACCATAAATGGAATAACTTAGAAACAAAAATTATTTTCAGCTTACAACACAATGTGCTAATAATTGTTAGTCATAGAAAAACTATTTCCATCCTGGGTTCTAGCATTTTCCACCAAAGGACTCAACTACCAAATACTTATCAAGGTCATTCTTAAAGTAATATTTTTTCATATTTAAAAAATATAAATGTACATATCCAAGCTAATAAATATTATTATGAATAAACACATACTTCTCATACTGGGTCTTTCATCCATAATTAAAGAGACAGTGCTGATTAGTTCATATCCTTGAATAATTAAGTATGATGACTATCCCACACAGCGTTTGATAAGCAAACTCATGAGCAACAAGTACTTATTTCCAAGAAATACCTTCATACTTATATTTCATTACATTATTAGCTGGAATTTTTTTAAGAAGTTTTCAAGATCTTCCAATAACAAAATCACTTATTGCATTATTAACTCAAAAACTATATCTTATTGTTGGCTAGTCATGACATTATTTGCTTTTTCATATTTAAAATGTCCACAATTATTGAGTGTAGCTTCAGGCCTATTTTTGTTGGGGATACGTCTACACTGAAGACCTTCATCACTACATAGCCACAATTTGCTATTTTGGTCACTGTGGATCTCCGGCTTTCAAATCGCAAGCAAAACATAGCTGACATGTTACGAGAGGAGGGAGCTGCCTTACAAAACTGGAAATTGAGAAGCATGTGGCCTACTTTAGGAGATGTCTCTAAACAGGGTCACTTCATAAAGTCTGATGTTTGCTAACTGCAGGAATGCATCCGTCTGTATCGATGTTCAGAGACAGCGCGCTCAGGAAGTCTCTCATCAGGGGCGCAATTAGAGAAATGCAGCAATACTGACCTGCTGGAGCTCTGCTGCTGTTAATAGAGAATGAAGTATGGGTGTGTGTGTATGTGCATGTATGGAGGGTGGGGGTGTATTTCCAATGGGATGCTGAGTGAGCACTGGAGCGATTAAGAAAGAAGCAGACAATCGAAGAGCCTTTTACCTGGACGACATTCCCTTACACAGCTGCTGCATCCAGATGAAGACTCACAGCAGAACAACTCCACTTCAAAACACAAACAAGATCACTGTAACAGCCTCTGACTAAATGGAATTTTTAAAAAAAATCTAATAACAATAACATAGAAAAAAGATATATAATTAGTTATATGTTTTGCATTTATTAAAACCTTCATCTTCTTTTGCAGGCAAGAGTTATTTCCTGAAGATTGATTGTATATCTTGTGCAAAGCTACATAACACAGGGAATTGCTTGCATAAAGATTCATTTTCTTAGTAACTTAGAAAATTATTTAAAACAAACTGATTTAGTTGTTTCATATCCACTCAATCAATGCTTATTTATGTTTTGCTCGTCTCAGCACATGTGAACAAGCTGTTGAATTTAGTAAAAAAAAAAAAAAAAAAATGAAGGACCACATTTTTTAAAATCCTTAGATTTGGTTAAAATTGTGCATTGAACATTTGTAATTTCCATATCTTCATGGACCTTTTAATATAAAAATTGCATAGTTGTCAGAAAGGAATATATTTATCATAATTTCTTTGTCATTCAGCTGTTTTTGTGATGACCATTTATAGCAGTCTTTCTTCTTAATTTCTCACAGTTTGTGCATTTATTTTCATTGACAGAACTATACTTTGCAAAAGTATTGACAGCCCTTAAGTTTTACCATAAGTTGTTGGGTTACGAACTACAAAGTATCCCATTATGTGAATTTATGGGATCACATAAGTTGGATTTTATGCGATAAAATCAAAGTTGTGAATGGAAGGTTTTAATTCTTTTTTATTTAAGTAAAATATTAAAATATTTGAAATGCATTTGTCTTTCGCCACCTTTACTTTGACACTTCTAAATAAAAGTCTGCCTTTATGCGATTACCGTAAATATCAGAATTTAGAAGAAGTATAAACACTTTTTTAAAGATCTGTAGATAACAAAACAAGTTCATTCATTGTTTTCATTATAATTATTTCTGAACATGGACATTTATTTAACTGTTACATTTTCAACAGTTCATTTGTTGTATTTGTATTAATTCTTATTTTTCTGACACTGAAAATTCCTTTTCTTTCATTTTTCATGGGAGATTTTGGCCATAGAAAAGACTGTGCTGCAGTTTTAGAGGAGTTAATTACAGGAAGTACTAATTGGCACGAAAGTCATGGCTAAAACTGGGGAATAGAAGTTCTTCAAATTTAATTTGACTTTAAATATTTCTGACTTGTCATTATTGCGACTAACAATTAGTAAAGTATGAAATGTAATTTTTTTCAGGTCAGTCATGTTCTCTCAGTCCAGTCAGTTGGGGTATTTTTTTTAACATTGTTGAGGCCAATTATCTTAACATGCATGTTTTTGGACTGTTGGACACAACTGGAGTACCAAAAGAAATGCACAGAGGAGAACATTCAAAACCCAGATCCTAACAATTGTTATTATAACAGCCAGTTAGGATTTTTTTTTTTTACTGAAATGAAAGATAATGTATTTTCAAACTGTTCCCTTAACTCCAATTATGTCATTTTAAATTGAATTTATGTCAATATTCAAAGGAAGGACTTTTGTTTGTTGAGCCATTAGTTTGACAAGATTTACCACACAACCTCTTTAAAAAGCAGTTTTACAGTTGCCCCTAAAGCATTTTGTCACCAGCAAGTTGGAAATTTATTTTATTTATTTGCTGCTATTTATTTTGATAATTATGTGGAAAATGTAACAGCTTAACACACAGTTAATGTTTCAGTTTCTACAGTGTTATTTCCAGCATGGTTCTAGAAAATTTATGCAAGAGCAGCCCGATGCTAATCAGGATAATCATCAAAACTGTTTTTAACCACTTCCACGGGTTAGCAGCAAGTTTTTCTAGGGTACTTTGAACAATAACCCTTAAATTTCAAATATATGCGCTAAACAGAATGAGAAGAATAAATCCATCCTGATAAGTATTTAGAAATGTCAAATTGCTTTCAGTAAAAGCAAAAAGATTGCATCCTGACTATAAATGAGCAAAAACAACATCTCCATTTAGAAATAATCTCACAACAATTTGCTCCTCTATTCTCCTGTGCATTTATCTTCACCGTTAATGTGTAAAATTAGGCCATAACCGATGCAAACAGCATCTCTGTTTTTCTGTCTTTAGCAGTCACCACTCCTCCTGATACTGACAGTGCCTCAGCAAGCAGCGCCAGCTACACTTTAACTGTTATTTTTGTCCATGTATTATTTATAGGTGGTTTATACTAATAGCAATCACGATGACTTTATTGAGTGCTGGTCATTAGTATGCGCAGAAATGTTTAAAGGGAGATGATAGTGAGGGAGAAGAGAGCATTACTTTGTTTATTTTCTCTAAAAGCATTGTGTTTCTTGCTTGCTTGTTAGTGACATCCTAATTAATGCCAAATGCAAAGTTTTAAAAGGTCATAATTATAAAGAGATTATTGAAAAATCCTTTTCAGCTTCTACTTCTGATTCCTCTGAGTTGTCTTTTTAAAAATATATGTGCTTTAGCTCTTCTAAAGGCCTGCTACAGCTCAAGATGAATGTGAATTGTAAAGCACTGAAGCTGCAACTACGTTAATAAGGTTACATAAATGTATTAAGAATTGTTTTAATAAACATAACACAGAAATGCAGAAAAAAAGATAATTATGCTATGTTATCCGCCCTGTGAGCTGCTTCATTAAATTTTCTGCCTCCATAGATCCAAGTTTGTTATTTTTTTTTCCTTGGGTGTAAAATTCAAAGGGGATTCTTTTTTTCTTTCATTTGCTCTGTTTTGCAAGATGTCGTGGGCAGTATATGAAGCAGCCACCAGGGGGGGAACAAATGCAGCAAAAACATGTCACAGACAATCATTTCACTGACATATGAACAGTCCTGACAGGCTAAGAACATTTCATCTTTCCTATTTGATCCTCTCCTGTAAATATCTATTTGGGAGAAAAATTAAAACCCATGAGGATTTTTTTCTTAGTCTTGAATACATAAAGGTACCTAAATGCATGAAGGATACACACTCTGTTGTTTGCTTTGTCATCCTCACAGTCTGTCCTGGGCGTGATTCTCAGCGCCAGATTTTCTGTTTGTGTGTGCGGCGCGTTCCTCAGGGTCCTTCGATTTCCTCCCACAGTCTAACTGTAAACTCTAAATTGCCCACATGTGTTTTTCAGAAAAAACATCCAATAAAAGCTTGATCAACCTTCAGCTGCCTCTGACCCTGAATGAGAATAAGACGAATAGATAGCACATACCGGCTTCCAGCTTCTGAAATTAATCAATTCATCTCACTTCAATGAAAAACAGCTCCTGAAAATGCTCTTTTTCATCTTTGGAGTCAAGAGGTCCTGGGAGTAGGTATAATGCAGGCTTTGTGCTTCAGACTTCAGACAACCGGCTACAAATGCAATTTATTCAGCTTCCAAAACCAGTTCGCTATACTCAGAAGAAAAAAAAAAAAATAATAAAAAAAAAAAAAAAAAATATATATATATATATATATATATATATATATATATATATATATATATATATATATATATATTCTGATTAATTATTTGAAAATATCTAAACAATTTTACCATAGTGGATATAAAGAGATTGCTTGTTGTAGTACAATATGAAACATTACGGATTACATGTTGGCAAAATTATTACCAAATGATGTTAACAAAAACAACATGACATGCTTGTATTTAAGAGGCAAATATCATCATATTAGAGACAAAAAACCCTTAGAAATAATGAAGGTATTGTTTTGTTTCTTTCTTTAACCAGATGACATATTTTACAAACATTTTTTGGCATCAAAACATCTCTAAAAAATAAGAAGTGAGTATCAAATATGGCTGATAACCAAGATAACACAGCAATAATATTCGAGAAAGTTAGTTTTTACAGCAATCTTGGCTCTTTGTGATCTCTGTCAGTACAAATCCCCTGCTAGTCTTTACAGTTTACATTAAATTAATAAACTCTCTAAGCGATCAGCCCATATGTTTCTGTTATGATTATTACCTTTCTATGCGACTGTCTTTTCTCTGTGTCTGAGCCAGATGAAGGAGAGTGATAGGTAGCAGCCTGTTTGTTTTTAAGCATTTTATTTTCCCTTCCATTCACCACATGTGTAGTGTTACAGTAGCTTGAAGTGACTTTTTAGGGCCAAAAGGATTGATGTTTTAACAGCTCCATTACTGCAGTGTGGATAGGAAAAACCTGCACAACCCTGTATGTCTTGCAGATGTCAACTAATATGGTCAAACAGTGCACATCAGATCAAAAACATAGAAATTGCAATGTACATTTGCCCTGATGCTGCAAGAATCGTAGTGTTTTGATTTACAGTTTTGTGTCAGGAAGTTTTTCCTTGCTGTTTTTAAATCATAGCCAGACCAGATTAATGACAGATCACTTTTAAATCTCTCTATAGGTTGCTGGTTTGTTAAGTTTCCAAGCTGCTGCTTTCAGACAACATTTCTCTACTTTTCCCTGATCACTGGATAAAACACAATTCAAATCTTCACTTTTTGAACTGAAATTCAAACTACAGACTGTGCAATCATATTTTTTTCCTGGTTAGGCATTGTGCTGTTCTGTTAGGTCTAAGTTTATCATCTTCTGCAACTTTTGGCTTATTGAAATTCTGAGCTGCATTGTGCTGCTTTTTTTTCTTTCAAACTTTTGACATGTTGTTCTGTTTCAGTCATTAGTCTGATTATTGCTTTGCTGAGCTACAAATCCTAACACAATTGATAGGACAAGATGTAAAAATAATGATGAAGTTGTAATATTAATAATAATAGCCATCCACAACAGTATATTTGTGGATGGCTTTTATCAACCAAGAGGTTTATATTTATGATCTTAACATGAGAAATGGGGGTAAATATTTGCCCTACTAATGGAGTGATGAGATCCTGTACATCCAGCTGCTGTTGTTTTGAATTGCATCTCATCAGAACTGAGCCTGTCTGTGAATTCAAAGATACGAGGCGTGAAGAAAAGCAGCACCAAGCAGATTCATGGTGAACTCTTTGCAACCTGCCAGCTCCTTGCAAGTTTGTTCTGAATGGCAGTTCCCTCCTATTGATATCAGTTTCAGGGCATAAATTATTCAGGAAGAAATAAAGGTGCTACCTGTGTCTTTGCAGATCTTCTACTCATGAAATTTGATTTTATTAGGAACAGGCAGATTTGACAAATAGTAAGGAGCAACCTACATTTTGAAAACTGATTAAATTAATGCCACAGGCTGAACTGAAAAACAACAAAACAGCTTGTGAATGTCTTTTCTTCACAGTCTTTTATGTATCTAAATGCTTTTCTGTTTGTATAACACTTTATATGCTAATTAAAGATGTTTAAGACTGCTATTTTGATAAGAGATCTTCTCCTCTTTTGGAACAGACAGAGATGGAAAACTGAGATATAGCCCCAGCATTGCCTAAATTAATCCTTATCATCATTCTTAAGTTAATGATGTGCTTTAATGTGATGCATGTTCTTAAAGCCAGAAGGCATCGGAGGAAAAGCTCCTAAAAAAGGTTATCACTGCAATCGGTTTACAGCTTATTTGCCTGGATTGCATAGTAACAGGATGGGTTTGGGGGCGTTAAATACGTAATTTTGAGTTATTTGTGTAAACCACATCCAAATGTATTGTTGTTTTCTTACATCTGACTTCAACAGAAATGCTAATTGTCTTGAATAAACTCAAAGACCAGTCTATAAAAAAGTTATTTAGGATTTAAGTCCACTTAGAAGAGAACAAAGACAAAATTTAAATGTGTTATTTTTTGCTTACATAATTAGATAACGCCAATTATTGTTGTGTTGAACAAGGGATTTATGTGATAACTGTGTAGGAAAAGAATTTCATAGCAGTTGCACAATTGCCAGGATAATTGCCACAAAAAGTGTGGGATAGGTTTTGACCAGTTTATACCTTTTGCATTTGTAGAGAACAGGAAAAGAAATGAGACAATTGAAGCCAGACTTTCACTTATTCCTTATTATGTACAAGCTAACATTAGCACTGCAGCACACCTAACTGCTCTAAGAGGCTATAAAAGAAATTTTAGTTTTAAAAGCTTTGCAATACATATTAATTTGTTCATGTTTTTTTTTTTTACATACATAGAAAAGCAAAGTAATTGTTTTTCCTCTACAAGTTAGTATTAGCAAGCATGCTGGCACACCTAATGACAAAAGAAAATGTAAACACTATCTGCTTGAAGCTCCAGATTTCTGGTCAATTAAAATAAGTAAATTTATATGAAACATGAAGTTAAAAAAGAAGCAATTTAAAACTCCAGTGGGCTAATCCTTCAGTGTATGTTGTTTTCAATATAATTTTTATTTGATCATGTTTTTGCTCAAGCTAGTGTTAATTCTGCAGCAGACAGATATCTGTTAGCTGAAGGAATACCTAGCTGCAAACTTATTTGCATGTTTACTTCAAAAGTTGTGTGATATATTTTGACCAGCTCATGTGTGTGTGAAGGGAGGGAAGTGACAAAAAAAGAATTGGCAAAATATTTCACGTTTTCCTGTTTATGTATAAGTTAGTGTCAGCTCTATAGCTCAGCTGGCTATAACAAAAAGATAGAAAAGTATCTTTTTAAAAGATTATTGCTTCAAAATGCCTCAGTTATTTTTGAGTCCTGGTAATAATCTTTAGCCACCATGTGGCAGATAATTTTTAGAAGGAAAGTTTAGCACAACCGTACCAGTTTTAACCAAAGCCATCTATAAAATTGTCTTTCTATACGTTTACCATCTTTCATTTATAATTGATATGAAGAATAACAGAAAATGGATTGCAAAAGCGTGGCACCCAGATCAGAAGCTGAACAATTATCTAGAATAAGGACATTGCAAGCATCTTTCTTGCAGTTTGTTGTGAGGCTTAATCTCAGTTTCCTCCCATCCCCATCAATGTATTCTGCTTTGGGGATGTTTTCAGCATCGTTTCTTCGCTCCCGCTACATGCTTCAGAGATCTGGTGCCCCCTGAGATAAAAACCGATCTCTGACATGAAACCGGAGCCGTGAGGAAATATCAAAGAGCATAACTGAATCTGAGAGCCAAGAGAAGGGGGTAAAAAAAACACTGGCTTTGTGTGCCAAATGTGAGCCTGACTATCAGTCTAATGGACTGTAAGTAACACCACTGTCATGGAGCAGAAATGAGAATCAGGAAACAGGCTGAAGTAATTAAACAAACCAGTTGATTACTTCCTTTACTAAGGTTTCACTTCATTGTCAGATATATTAGGATTACTACGAATGCTCTTGTTTTGTGCTTTTTTAGACTGGGTGGTACAAAATGAGGCCTTACTACCTTCTTCGTTCATTTACAAAATAAAGAGTGAGCTCTTTAAAAAAAATAGTTCTTTGGAAAAAAAAACTCATCTGAAAATGTGGTTACAAGCACTTCAGCCCCCATCAAGTCAGCTGCGGTTGTCTCTCATAAGAGACTCTGGATAAAATATTTTTGAATCTAATAATGTGACATTAAGTGTCACCAAAAAGAAATTTCTGAGTTAAGTTCAGGTATTTCAATATGACTTGTTTTTTAAAGTCTGTATTTCTAATTTTCAAAGACATTTATTTTCGAATGGCAAAGCATTTTGTTAAATTTAAATAACTACTGCCTCCCAATCCTCAGCTTGTCTACTGCTACCTTTGCAGAGATTCAACATCATTCATAGCCAAGGACATTTTTCATGCAAAAAATAAAATAGAACCCCATTCAGAGGATTCTGCTCCTTTGTCCTTCATATTTTGGTTTTGTTGCCTTGCAGACCAGTCAAGGCTAAAAAGTTTGCTGCACCTGTTTTACATCATTCTGCACTTTATTTGACATGATGTAATAACTTTAAATACTGAGTAAACTGTTTTTGTTCCATTTTATTTTTTCCATGGCCTTTACTTTTTGCCTAGATGAAATATGAATTGTTTCCGTTGCAGTTTTGAGAAAATTACATACCATTTTATCAAAGACACGCTTCTTGACGATGAAAATAACTATTTCCCAACCAGTTTGCAAATCAAACCACTTTGACTTTTATTCAATCAATGTCAGGACATTAAAGATGCATTTCAAAATAAACAAGAACATGATATCAATCCAGTGCGGTTAAGACAGCACTTGTTTTGTTTTTTGTTGGGTTTTTTTTTTGACTGTCAGCTGGTTCAGAAATCTTTCAGCTCTGTGTGGAATAAGGCCTCAGACTGTGGTGACTCTCATGACCAGCTCTCTTGTGCTATTGCTGGGTTGGCTGCGGGCCTCTGGCTGCCTCAGGTGGCTGAGTAGGTGGAGGATGTTGTAGGGACAGTGTTGGTCTGGCACCGTGGTGCCGCTTTCGGGGTCTAGGTGCGCTCCCAGTTCCCCCTCGGCCATCACCACGGCTGTGGAAGTGGAGCCGTTGGCTGTAGAGGCCACCACCATCAAGGAGGAGTTGGAGGCGGACACTCCTATCCCATTCTGGTAGCCCTGACTGGGCTGAGACAGAGTCCTGTCCACCACAGCTTCCTTCAGGTCGTCGCTGTCCAGCGATTTGTCATAGTTCAGAACCTTCCACTGCTGGTTGACGGCCTGCCAGCGGTGGAAGATGCGAAACACAGAGGGTCCCTCGTGGACAATTAACGCTGTGGAAAGGAGAGTGGCGGTGAGACAAAGTCAGTGTCTGGCTGCAGCCTTAATGACACCACAGAGTGATATCTATGCAGTGTTCGCACAGTGTTAAAGCCAGCAGAAAGTATAAACTGACACAGTTGCAGAACAAACACACACTCATTCTTTAAGCACCTCGCCATAAAGCTGAGATAAAATCTTTATTTGTGCGATCCAGTAAAGCCACAGAGCAACTTATGACACCGCAACAATCACCGGTTTTGGATTTAGGTCGGTAAAAACGATGCATCTGCTCTCTGCAGTTGTTCGATAACGTCTTATCTTGGCCCAAAATTGCTTATTGATTCATGTTCATTGAACTCAGTATCTGGAAAATTGGAGTCAGTCTTGCCAGCAGTTGCCTGGACCCCGAGGATGTGCAGAATCAAGTGGTGAAAAGGTAAACAGAACAAGAACAGTTTCACTCCTTTAATTAGTGACAATTACTTGTATGCATTCATCCTTTAGTAGGATGTTATTAAGTGTTTAAATATTTTAACTACTTAAATCTATTTTCACGATTCTTTGATGGTATTTTAATCTTTTATGTTGCCCATTCAGGGCCGCCTGCCCCATTCTACATTTTGTCACAGTACAGCCTGTTTAGGAGAATTTTATTGCAGTTTTATGCAACAAACCAACATAAATAAAATTTTATTTTCACAAGTAAGTCTAAAAAGTGTAGCATGCATTTGTATTCAGGCCGCTTTCCTTTATTATCCCTCATTACAATGCAGTGCAACCGATTATCTTCAGAAGTGTCACAAGCTAATTAGTAAATAGAGTCCACCCATGTGTAGTTTATCTTCAAATATCTGAGAAGAGTTGTGTGTCTTGTATTCTGAGTCAATACTTGGTAGTACCAAGTTCCACTGCAATTACAACTGAAAGTCTTTTGGGTTAGGTCCATGTTTGCACATCTAGAAATTAACATCTCTGTCCACTGAGCTCATCTTGAGTCCGTGGGCAGAGTGTTTGTGGACACATTTTTTTAAGCGTGGTCACAGATTCCCAATTAGAGTTAGGCTTAGAGTTTCTCGGGACTATTCTAGCACATGAAGTGCTAAACCTGAACTTACCAACTCTAGTCCTGAATTAATGGCTCTATTGCGCCTCCACCTTTTATCAGTAAGTCTGAGCTACACCTTTATAGCTCTGGCTAAGAGTTTTTTGTCCTGCTGGAAGGTGAGCCTCTAACAAATTGTATTGGGGTATTTTCCTGTATTTAAAACCATCCATCTTCCCATCAGCTCATCCCCTCAGCATGCTGTTGCCACCACAAGGTTTCACTGCCCTGAACAGGGCTGTGATGTTCAGGGCATTACATTTCTGCCACATTTAACGTTCATTACAAAAAGTTGCATTCTGGTCTCATCTGACCAGAGCAACTTCTGCCCTGCTTGCTGTGTTGCTCTCCATGGCTTGTGGAAAACTAGAGAGAGGAGTTCTCGTTGCTCTTCCACAAAATCCAGATCTGTTGAGTAAGGGACTTCTAGTTCTCCTGTCAACAGGTTCATGTAAGCTGAAGACTTCTGACAAATACTCTCCTTGTCTAGTTTGACAGCTTAGATGGGTGGGAATGATATGTTAGGTTTCCAGTGGCACTATACTCAGTTTCAAGCTTTTTTAATTGAATAGTGCTTTGTGAAACATTAAGACCCTGGGATAAACTTCTCTGTGTTCCCATCTTTCTATGATGCTGTTAGTTCACAATGTTCTCTGAGGCCTTCACAAATCTTGAAGATGAAATTACACACAGATGGACTCTCTTCACTGGTTAAGTGACTCCTAAAGGCATTTGATTGCACTGGATTTTAGGAGTACAAGGGACTGAATACAAATGAGTGCCACAGGTAGTTTTGGTAAAAGAAAAAAATTGAAAACCATTTTCCTTCTCTTTCACAATTATGCTTTACTTTGTGTTGGCCTACAAGATCCTAATAAATAACAATTAGAAAACAGTCAGAGAACACCTTTGCGAGGGACTATAAATGTGAATGGTGAGTAATAAAGTGTTACTACTCTCCATAAAAAATAGAACTTAGTTATGATGTATTATTACTACTTAGGTCCTTAGATGTGAGTCATTTCTTCACTCCTGCTCTCTCTATACAAGCTAATCAGGTCTCTCCTTTTTTACGTCTACCAGGTGACAAGTTAATCTCTGTAAAGTGCCAAGTTAATGACTGCGCAGTCAATCCTCGCCACCAAACCGGAGACAATCAATCTCCTCCTTTCCCTCTTCTCCCTGCTGTCTGTCTCCTGCAGCAGCACAAGTTGGAGTTTTCTTAAGGTGGAATTCATCCAAAGCACACGGACCCTCGAGCAGCAAAAGACGGAGAGCCAGCTTACAGTACAGATGGGATATGTTTCATTTTGGACACCCACTCAAAATCTGAAAAAAGCGGCAAAAAAATGCCTCGGTGCACCTTATTACCTCTGATGTTATGACAGTACACAGCAAGCTTCAAAAGTTTCCTGGAGTTTCAGGCTGTAGCTTTTTATTTGAGACTAAAATGGAGTTCAGTAGATTTTTCAATATCTAGTGTTTATGTTTAATTTATTATATAAAGTTTGTTGCAGCAGATTTTTATCTTTAACGTCGAGATTAATTTCGTAACCGCAGCCATGCAATGCTTAACTAACCAATGCAAATTGACATGAAGCATCTGACTGCACTGTATAGATTAATGCCATTGATTGTCAATAGTTTAAATGGTTTGCCGCATTCACAAATACTGGCTACAGCCTGAACACGCATGACATTTACTTCTGCCTCTTGAGCACACCTGGATTAATGCGAGCAGACTGGAATCACTCAATATCACTCTAAATCACTGTCTCACACTTCTGCAAGAACAGTAAACATCAGTGCTTCCTGTGAGGTTTCTCACCGATGCAGACGACATCCATGAAGCCGTACATGCCGTAGCATATCTGGAAAAGCAGGTCTTGGCGCTGCCAGCGAGCCGACGGGCTGAAAGAGGACCAGACCAGCCAGGAGATACTCGCCATCAAGAATAAGGAACCCAATATGGCTGCTGCTATCTGCACTTTCTCTATCACAGTCAGGGAGATGGCCTGCCACTGCAAGAGGACACACAATACACCTCAGAGCTCTGGTCTTTATCTGATCCTCTTATTTTAATGGAAAACGTTAAAACAAAGCCGAGAAAACCAAAACTCACCTGAATGATCACCCCTTCAAACGTGAATAAAGTGTATATATATATATATATATATATATATATGGTCTATACTGTATATATATATATATATATATATGGTCTATACTGTATATATATATGGTCTATACTGTATATATATATATATATATATATATATGTATGTATTTATTTATTTATTTCAAAATAATACAGTTATAAAATGTCAGATTTACCTGTTACAGGATAGGTGAGAAATTTACATACAGTCATAATAGGAATGTTTGCTTATTTTTATTTTAAATAAAGAAGACAATATATTGTCACCTTCCTAAAATAATGGCCTATGTAATTTTTTGCCAAAAGTGATTTTTTTTTTTGTCTAAATCATTTGACAAAAAAAGGGTGATGCCCCCCCACCACCCCCCAACATCACATAAAGAGAAACTTAGTCAAATAAATTCCAATATTTTCCAGTTCAGTCAAAGTTATTAATGCAGTCAAGTTCAGTTCATTATGCCAGCTGGTAAAAGAAAGTTAACCACATTAAAATACCGACTTAACAAAAACTCAGTCCTTCTAAAGAAGCACAGTGAAAATTATGAATCCAGGCTTAAAGCCATAGATGCAACCCCACATGGGCACCTGAATATTTAATAATATAGGATATCTAAGTTGCTTTTTTGCTTCACTTGCTCATTCAACCCAACATTTTTCTAGTGATCAATAAGCCTCTGGCACGCTTCTGCCTGGATATTTGACAACTTATCTTGCTATAAATGGTAGCTCTTATTTGAGCCTGTTTGTTTCTTGGAACTTCAACAGTGCAAAGGTCAGAGTAATTTCAGAAACCTAGTGTTACTTATTTGAGGTTTTTGCTTGAGGTTTTGTCATTTCTGGATTGTTCCTAAATTAGCTAACCAATTTGGGTCAGATTGTTGGAACTGGGATCCAATTGGATGTTCTGGCAAGATAATGATACCAAACTACAATCCAAACTGGTTTTTAGGTTGATAAACGATGCTAACATTAAGCTTAAAAATGAGCTTGACATTACAATTTATTTAAAATGTGTGTACTATGGTTAAAAGCCAGAAAACCAATCAGTTTAATGAACCTCTAACAGTTCTGCCAAGATGAGCGATCAAAAGTCCAATCAGAACAATGCCAGAAGCTTGTTGGTGTGAATAAAAATGATGGAGTTTCTCTGCAGTTTGCAAGGGAGCATTTATCTAAGTATTTTTACCAAATAAATATAATGTTTATGCACATAGAGAGCATATCGAAACTTTCCACCGGAACTGTGTTTCCCCAGTTGAATACTTTCTTTCTGATATAAGTCTTACTACAAACTCTCTCAATAACGTTCTTGTCACATCACTAGAAGCTAAATCCGAGAGGAAAGTGTGTTCTCTCTGTTTTACGGATCAAAGAGAGAAAGACTTGTTTAATTCAAAAAGCCCATTTCCCCCCCCCCCCCCCTCCTTGGTTTATGATCAAAGCAACACTAGAACTGAACCTCTTTCTTTTCTTTTTTTTTTTTTTTACAATGCAAGCTCTAAAAACTGAGTTTCGGGCTTAACATCCAACAAACAATTTGATATGAAGACAAATATGATGAGACAAGTGGAAACAAATATTTTAATACTCAGTATTTATAGTATTTGTCGGGGCACTGTTTGTAGTTATTCCCAGTAACCCCTCGCTAGTAAGTATTTAAGGAGAATGTGATCAAATCTGAAAAGCACTTTTCGTAGTGGTGCTTTTTGCTTCTGAGGCTTACCTGTAATGGGTTCTTGGTGCTGATGGCAATGACCTGATATTTGTAGTAACAGAGCTCGCAGGCCCAGGAGCCTCTCTCGCTGATCCATTTGATGAGACATGGCTGGTGGGTGCAGCGTACCGACCCACTGCAGCGACACGGGCTCAGGAGCTCTCCCTGCAGGGACAAACACTCAGTCAAGAAGGGATTTTCCTTTTCCAAGAACCACATTTTTCTGGATAATTTCTTGCTATTCCTCTAACATTTTGGACATTGAGATAGAAAAAAAAACAATACTTGGTTGGGTTTAATTAACTATGTTCCAGAAAAATCTAAAATCTCAATTATGGAAATGATGGAAAACAAGTTAAACATTTACGCCGTTGTCTTTTTTTTTTTTTGCATTTTTTTCCAGATTTAAAATCAAATTCCAGACATTTCTATACTGCATGAGATCCCAGAATAACCTGGAGAAAAAAAATCAACTGTAGATACATTTAAAACATGATGTATTTTCTTGTTATGTAAAGCTTGATTGATGCCTGTGATTCAGAGGAAATCACTGCCTACAGTAATCGCTGACAGCCAGACAACAACTAGTTTTCTCATCTTATTTACTCTGCCATTGTTACCCGCCTACACACAATATTCTAAATTACACTACATACACAGATATATATCTTTACTCTGGCTTATTGATTTTACAAGGAATCTCAATGTGCATTAGATACAGGAAATCACACTCTCATACACAGAGCTGGCTGCAGCCCGCAGCACCATTCAGGTGTGAAATGAAAGCTTTGCCTTACATCTACTTGACAGGCAAATACTTGATTACTGCTACTGTTGAAGATGGAGGATTAACCACCGAAGGCTAAATGGAAACTCAAAGCGCAACTAAGCTGCAAAATACTGTGCTAAACGTACATTGATGCAGCAGCTCGTTAAATGAACGAAGTGTTGGACAAAGCATTAAAACCAGTGAAAGAGAAAAAGGGATTGTGTCCATAAAGACATTGTACCTCATGACTGCAAATACAACTTGACAGAAACCAGTTTGATCAAGCATCAGCAGGGGGAAATGACATTTGGTAAGTCTTGTAAAGAATGAGACCATGATAAATCCTTTTCTAGGTATGAGCCACCATAAATCCTCTACAATTCAACTGAAAAAATAATAGAACTATTACAAGAAAGCTACAATAACCTGGTTTCATCCAGTCATCTTTGATTGGAGGCTGAATCACACGTCTTGACTTGACAATGTTTTCCAACTCTAACTTGTAAAAGTTCTCTAAGTGTTTAAGATTATGGACATCTTTTTGTCTATAGATCCCTTTAGGGAGAAATCACAGATCTGTATATTTAGTTCCCCTGTCTGGCATGAATATTCATTTTCCTCTCATGAACTTTTCTCTTTCTGGATGTGGAAATATGCTTGGACTCAATGTGATGCTGAAAAACCAAAATCTTCATCCACTTTAACATAAAAATCTAATCAAAAGACAGTTCCTTCTGAAAAAAGAAAGTCAAGGTCATGATGCAGCCACTACCATGTTTTACCATAGTTATAGGGAGCATTTTGTTCCTTTTTAACCCATCTGCACTGTGTGGTTTTAGTCAAATAATGGATATGGAAAAGACTCTTGGGAATCCCAGCATGAAAACTGAACCAAATTTCAAACTATTCACTATAATGGTAATTGATGGTAAGTTTCAATTTAAGAAGACAAAATCCTGAAATTGAATTAAAAGGTGCTTTAACAAAGTCTTAGCATAAGGGTTGGCAGATGTATGTAACCGGGTTACTTCATCCCTTTTTTTTTTTACATTGCTTAGGACATACTGTATGTCACAATTATATGGACAATTTTTCAATTTTTCATTTCATTTCATTTATGGTGGTCAGATATTTATTTTTGTTTCTGACTAAAGCTGATTAATATTTAACCATCTTTTCTTTTCTATTTTCCTAATTTTTCTTTTTATTTGCCCAAGATTCATATTACAGCTTCAGAAGACCTTCAAATAAATTGAAACATTAATTAAATTTGCACTCATATCATTAATATATTTACTTCTAATCAAATATGCTTTTTATGGTTTATTAAGCTTTAGAAAGAGAGGAGAGCCTCTGTCCTTGTTCCCAAGCTCATTTACATGACCTTGAACTTTTAAGCATTGCCACATTAAAACCACAGACTTCAATGTATTTTACTGAGACTGTATGTGCTAGACCAACACAGTTTAGCTGTAGTAGTAGTAATTGTGACGTAGAAGGAAAACATTTTGTTTAACCTGGAAACACTTATGTGCATTTGTATTCACTTGCTTTTCTCTGATAGCCATAAATATTACACAAGGCTACTAACTGCTTTCAGAAGACATTCAGTTCATAAAAAGAGCCCATCTGTGTATAATATTTAATTTCAGTGCCACAACAGTTCCATGGAGGCCTGGTAGTTTTGTTAGAGAATAAGTGAACAAACAGCTACAAACACCGTACATTACCCTGAATACTCTATTCCTGCAGTGAAACATGGTAGTGGCAGCATCATCCTCAGTAGTTAAAGGGAAACTGGTCAGAGTTGATGGGAAGATGGAGGGTGTTAAACACAAAACAATACTGATAGAAAAGTTATTACTGGCTGCAAAAGATGAAAGACTGAAAACAATAAAATCTATTGTAAGACTTGGAAATTGCTGTTCCACTTTCAGTCTAAGTTTAACTTACTTTGCAAAACAGAATGGACAAAAATGTCAGACTGTACACTGGAAAAAAGAAAACATTTCTTATTTACGGTTAAATACTGGAATTTTACTGTGTAAATACAGTATAATTCTGTTTTATTATAAATTAGAGATGCTTTTACAGTGTAGATATTCAGTGCTAATGGAGGCAAACCAGAGACTTTGTTTGCAGAAAAACCTGCACAGAAGATCGAGATCACAGAGTGAAAAGTCCATTATTATACTTTTCAAATTTTTTTTTTTTTTAAAACAACATGATCCTTTGACTTTAAAATTATACACAGCTTTTTGTTGTTTCGCTGGCTAAATTCCCAATGAAAGACATTGAGATTTGTAGTTGTGACATTAAAAAAATGTAAAACATTCAAGAGGTATGACTACATTTGCAAGGCACTGTGCCAATCTTGACATTCATTATGATCTAAAAAATTTAAGTGTACCCATTAAAGTCATACCCTACCATGAGAATACTTAAAAAAAAACTAAAAGCTTATACATTAATGTTTCTTTTTGGGTTTTTCATCTTAGCAAGGCAAAAAAGGGACTTGTAGTGAATAAACATATAAATTAGCCCACCCTGTCTGATGTAGCAAATTCCCCTTCCTCTCTCTTCTTCCAGCTGAGGTATTAAATTCTGAGGTTAATGCAGCATTTTCTCTTCCTGTCTATAACGAGCAGAAAGATTGAAACAGAAACACCCACAAAAAAGAGAAAAAAAATCTGCAAGTTTCCAAAATATTTCCCCAGTATTGTGTTGACATCTCCAACAGATGGAGCAGCACCCCGGTTTGAAGGGAAGAGAGGAAAATCGAGTGAGTTGCAGGAGAAAAGGCTCATCCACAGATGGCCAGGGTGGGAGTGTATTGGCAGGAGCACCAGAACACTTCTGTCGAGTCCAGTGGGACTCGGGCCGCTCGCTGCGACTGGCCCGATTGCAGCCAAGAGCTGAAACCCGGATCACTCCTATACAACAGTGGCTGGAGAAGGCAGGGGAGTCCGATAACAAACATGGCATCACAGCCGACACATGCAGAAAGTGGTAACTTACTGTACTTTTGCTGATCAAATAGAAATGCATCCAGGAAATACACTTCTTTGGATGCATTATTCCACCTCCCTGTGCTGCATTATCCCAAAACAACCCAGAACATCTAATTTTCTCTCTATAAAATTAGCTCGTATTGCTATGGATATATAATGGGATGAAAATAAATTAGGTTGGGCTATTCACATAAGAGCCTGGAATCAATACGAGTGAACTCTATTAACTCCAACTGAGGAAAACTGTAGTATAATATACTACCTCACACAGAAACTGACTGAAAGTGATTTTTATAATGGCCAGTAACAGCCAGGCTGCAAGCATTTATTCTATAAAATATTTAAAAAAAAAACAATTCTTCTGTTGATTTTAATAGTCTACAAAACAACAAAAAAATTTGCCCAGAAAGGTATAAATTAAAATGTAGATTATAAAATTTCACCTTTGCTTACACTGATGTTTTTATAAGAACAGTGACATTTATAGAAATAAAAAAGGCCTCTCATCTAGTTTTATACATTAGCATCTTAAGTCTGTTTACCTTCCCAAACAAATAATAAAAAAAGAAGTGAAGTGTTTATGTAACTTGTTTATCTCCCATTCCCAACAAATGGCTGAGCATCCTATCCTGTGTACAGCTAGCATACAGAGTGCCTCTATGCTGAAAGGCCATATAAAAATAATGATGCCAACTTGACCCTTAAGGCCTCTCTTTGTGATCTGGAAAACATGTTTTCCAAGTGCATTATTCCTGTTAAGATTTAGGAATGAAAGCTTATTCTTCTTTTCTAGACTAGGAAGAAATCCTATAGTTTTAACATATGCTAGAAATAATAGAAGGAAAACACAAGGGCCTGTCGCACATGCAAATATTCCTCAGTATTTAAATATGTGTGATTCACACAAAGATTTTCCAGAATAATTGTTCTGTTTCTGGTTAAAAGCAATAAAAATGATAGTTCTGTATATGATCCAGGTTAAGGTCAGGTCTGAAAGCGTAGGCTGGGATGAAGTAAATGCTGCAAGAAAGCAACAAAGAACCCCCTGTTAGGCCTCTCACTGACCTTTCCCTAAATAGAACAAATAACAGGTTGAAATGTGTTTCATGTTTTTTAAAGAACACAACCATCCACTGATATGGAAACAAGAATGCTAAACCTTTGAATTTTCAGTACACCCATCTGTTTGGCTAACAGAGCGATTCCCTTAGAAGTATTTCACATTACGCCACATTACAACAAGCTTCAACTGATTTTACTGGAATTTTATGAAGAAAATACTGTCTGGCATGCATTTATATCTATCTCTTCAATCCCCTTTACTCTAATGCCCCTAATCAAAACCCAGTGCATCTAAATGCCCTGAGAAGACACCTATTTAGTAGAGCTGATGTCTGTTTGTAATTTAATCTCGGGTCTTTGAGGTTTGCTAGAGAACATTAGAGAACAAAGAGCAACAAGATGAGCAAAGAATACAGCTGAAGGTGAGACATGAAGATGTAGAGACGTTTAAAGCAGAGATAGATTAGAAAACAATATCACAATCACTCTGAGCCCCATTCAATCCATCAACTGAAGATGGTAGGAGAATAAAACAACTGGAAACCAAAGCATCATTTAGCAAAGCAGCCAAGAGGCCTGGGCTCACTCTGGAGGAGCTGCAGAGATTCACAGCTCTGTTGAAAAATCTACAGATAGCACAACTTTTAATCCCAAACACAGCTTGACATGAGTTATGTATGGGGCCAAAAATCTTTAGTCTATATGTGTGCAAAGCAGGTAGAGATGTGTTATTAAAAGGCTACAATTTCGACAAAAAGTAGTTCTGCAAATAGTATATATTAGAGGTTTGATGCAATTTGTAAAAGAAACCCAAAACAACAACAATAACAACAAAAAAACAGGTTAAGCCTTGTATCGTTTTCCTTTAATTCACTCCTTTGTATTTGTCTACCACTTAAAACCCTGTTACAGTTTGTGGTTATATGTGGGTTTAAAAACTTCTGCAAAGCATAGTATTTTTTTCAGATTAAATCAAATAACTCCTATACTACAGTTATATGAGTTATTTGATAACTCATATAGGATTTCATTGCATCAAGTCGATAGCACTTGATTTCATTGCATCAAGTGCTATTGACTTTTTATGCATTTATATTTGCATAAAAAATGTTACTACTCAAATTTTCTGCAGAATTGGATCACAAAAGGACATGTCAAATGCCCAGTTATTGAATTGCGTAATTTCCTTTAACCTTGTATATTACTGATCTTAAAGCAGGCATTTACTTCAGGTTTCCCTGCCTTTAAAAATACAACTATTTAAAATGTACCTTTTCCTCTGTCACCTTGACAGGAAAACTCGTAAAGTCTGCACTTTACAATTTTAATATTCTGACAGATAGAAAATGAAAATCGAAACTACCCATTATCACAGCAGAATTCAAACTGTAAGGCTTACCTCATGGAAAATAGAGGGGAGCTATTACACAAGCTTATTTCATTCAGTGGTGTCATATTAAATCAGAATACAATCATCTTTCAGTGGCTTCCTCTGTCAGCCATTCAAGGTCCTTTCTTAGTGGGATGTTAGAGGAAGAAAACCTGTGCCTTCTCTACTCTGTGTCGACTGTCTCAGCCGTGAAGATGGAAGTGTTTTGGAGGTGGACTGTCAGATCAGATACCGCCTGACGAAGTCCGGGTGACATCCTAGAGGCTAAAAAAAACCAGATAAATATTGCCAGTACGGCTTGTAACATACAGTGATACACAGAGAGCACACTCATCTCTCTTTCTGAGCGGAGCCTCATTCTCCTTTACACCTCAGCAGATCCATATCTGGACTCCACCCAAAGCTACAACTCACGGACAGCAGGAAAAAGGAAGATAAAAACATGCATATTGATGGGATGCAATGAAATCAAGTGCTATCGACTCGCTGCGATGTTTCTGGGAAGCCTTAATGAGACATGTTGGAGGAGGCCATGGGAAATACTGCGATTTTTCGCAAGACGGTACTTTGTATGCAGTGCAGAGTGTTGCCGACTATCTGTAGAGTTTCTAAGAAAACAATGACGACGGCTTGTCTCTAAGTCTCATAATGGACCTCATGCCAGTAATAATTACAAAGGCTGAGCCCAGAGGTGGACTGATATGCAAAATTGGTGTTGTAGTAATTAGCAGATGACACATCGAGAGATTATACACAGTGGAAAGAACATGAAGTGATACATTGAATCTGTTGCTGAGTCAAAGGAGAAATAACAATGAGGCTCATTCAGATCAGAAGTTCTGTTCTTCATCTTGGTTGTCTTGCTTCTTGAGATTTTCCTTGAACAGATGAGGTGGGACATTTTCTTCAGGGTGGTCTCAAAAGCGCTGCCAAAAAGCGTAACCAATTTATCGGCAACTCTTTCTGTGAGAATTTACTGTGAGAATGCTGTAAAAATCCCACACTAAAGAGATCCTTCAGCAGCTGAGACTTTCCTCTGTTCTCAACTACAGTGCTGTGAAAAAGTATGTGCCCCCTTAAAGATTTCTTTTCTTGACAGATAATCAACCAAATGGTGTGATTAGATAAAGGCACATATAAGACGTATTTTTTAAATTATGATTTCATTTAAAGCTCTTCAAAGGACTCAGTCCATTTTGAAAAAGTAATTTACAACTAACCCTGACAAACGGTTTTGCTAACCTTGGTGGCAACAGCTGCCATCAAGCATCTGTTTTGTCCACTCTTCTTTGTAGAACTGTTTTAATTCCCCCACAGAATAAATTATCAGTATAAAGTCATGCCACAACATCTCAATTAAATTTAATGGCGGGAGTATTATGTAAAATTGACTTTTTATAGCTTTGTGTCACGTTACATCATTATTCCCTCACCAAAAACATATCCGGAGTATTACTTTCTTTTATGAGTGCTTGAGGAATTGTTTAATTTCCCATGGCACTGATTCAAGGGTGCCTGAATGTTTGCTTCTGTAAGGAACTGCAGTCTCAAGTCGAGCTTCCACCTCACAGAGCACCCCTGGCCCGTGCCTTCAGGTTCCTCCAGACTAGCGGCAGCAGCAATTAGCAAACACCTAGTAGAACTGCAAGTATGCTTAGCTCATCACTGTCTGATATATATATACACAGTCTTTTTTATAATAAGTGGTAACATAGTTACTTGATCGTGTTTTAAAATTGACTATGTGCCTGGAAGACACATAAAAGGCCATTTTTCATGAACACTGGCCTTAACTCAGGCAAGTTCTCTAAGACCAATTTAAATGGTCTGCCACTCTTCCATGCTTTCTCTATTTGTGAATATTGGATCTCACTGCACTTCACTGAATTTCAAAAGCCTTCAAAGAGGCTTTGTAACAGTCTCCAGGCCAAAAGATATCAATGACTTTGTCATCTGTTCTTGAAATTTGTTAGATGACATGCTGTTTTTTGAAACATTTGTGCCTCTTACATGCTATCAACCAATTAAGTGACTTCTTGATTCTGCAGATCTGCAGGTTTCCACAAAAAATATTTAATCTCTGTTGTTTTATGATTTACTTATTCACATATGCCGAGTTGGTTTTAAGAGTTTGTTTTTCCATCAGTAAATGAAATTGTGATTTGAAAACGGCATTTGTATTCACTCAGATTATCTATGTCTGATATTGAAATGCTTGTTGATCTAAAATATTTCAGTATAGAGAAAAAGCAAACATGTTTTTCTCAGAGCTTTACTTTGACAATCTTTGGGTATTTTCAGCTATTCAAATATCAAAACATTAAACTATGTTGAGAATATAATAGCTGTAGTCTCTATGTTGTATCACTTTAATAGGTTTTTAAAATATTCCACTTTTTAAACAAAGCTTCCATATAAATAACTCATGTAAAACCTTTAAATGTGCTCTTTGAAATGTATTTATATTCCTCTTACATTCAGCAATATGCACCAATAAAGCTTTAAATGGATGAAAACAGTTATTACCACATATTTCAGTTTTTCTTGTGTTTTACTGATTTTATAAAATTACAGCAACACATACAGTATTTCATGTGTTGCTATGAAATAAGGTTTCATGACATTTTGATCAGATGCTGCTTTTTCCAGCCTGAAACTGAAGGACAATGTCCACTCTGCTCAAAAACAACCATATTTTTTTTTACATACATGTTCTTCCCACTGGCATTTCTCTAATAAAACTGTAATAATTTATTCATCAAAACACAGGTAAATTTGTCCTCTTTCATATAGTGTGACTTCCAAATGAGAATTTCAACTACATGCCCTTCACGCTGGAAAATCACATTAATTTTTCCATAGAGTACATGTAAAAATCAGTTATGGTTTTCTGAGACGTAAATTATTCATCCTTACTTTTAACCCACTGCTTTGGCCATGTTTCTGACACAGTTTTTGACGGGACTTCTTCCACCTATTCCTTTTACACCATTTGCTATTCTAATATTCCTAATGCTTGGGTCAGGCTCTTAAACAGGTCAGCTAACCCATTTCTGCAGGAATTATAATGTCTAGTTTTATGTTTTATTTCAGGCACCTCCTCTCACATTTTTTTTCCTGCTCTGTTTGATGATGTGTGCAATTATCACCAATACAGCTCCAAATGTGTAGAACTGCAACATGATTAACCTGAATGCTCTTTCCTTCTGCTGTCAAACATCATGTTACATTTATTATTATTATTAATATTTGTCTGTTGCAGGTGGTGGACATGCGGAGCCGAGGCAGAGGTATTATTTGATTTTGTCATGCAGGTAACGCTTTGATGTGTCTGACTTTAATGAGTTGTTTCTGCATTTCTGCGTATCCTCTACACTTGTCAGCCAGCAGGACAAGGTCTTTCATTATCCCTCCGGCACCAGCAGCAGCAGCAGCAGCTATCTTTACAAGCCATGCAGTGGGATAAGAAGAGGGAAAAGTGCAAACCGTGAGCTGTGCGGCTGCTTTAATAAGATACTAAAAGTAAATTTTATTCTTTTTATTTTGGAAACGAAGTTGCAGCTGTAAACCCGAAACCTCGGAAAAAAAAAAAAAACCTGAATCCTCTGAACATTCCAACCCGTGTGAAGTTAAAACGATGTGGGGAGGTTTCTAGCCACTGAATATATTTTATTCATTTCATGAACAGCTTCTGTAAAACAAGTTTGTGACAAATATGAGAACACCGAGTGGCATTGCGATCATCCAAGTGTGTGCTACTGTTTCTCAGCCAGTGGAGACAAAAGAGGAGACTTCAGTGTCAGACCCAAGGCTAGAAAAAAAAAACAAAACTCCAAAAGTAAAAAAAAGAAAAAGCATTAAGCTGCTTCTGTACAGATCTGTATTTATTGCAACAGCTGTGCTTTGTTGTGCTCTTAATTGCATCTCTGCAATGTGATTCAGTAATGAAGTTTAAATAGATATGTGGTTTATTCTACAAAGGTGTCAATCTTGCAAACATTTTCACCCTTCTTTGAACTCTGCTCAACTTGAGATGATAATGTGGATTTTCTGGTCTGCTACAGCAGTGATCTTCACATCACTGCTGGCTCCTAATTCCCAAAATAGCGGTGCAAAATGTAACGAAACATTAATAACCCAGTCAAACTAGAAAACAATGACATTGTTCCATGAAATAATCTGAATTTCAAATAAATTTTGGCTGAATTGGACTGTATATAAATAGGTTTGTTATGTTGAGATGATATTTGTTGTGAATTGGCATTAAACTCCGACCATCTACTTTATTATGAACAGTTTTCCAACTGCTTGCTCAATAAAAATAGCAAAAAACCCAATAATTTTACAGCAGCTCAACATTTAGGGATCTAGACATGGATAACTATGAGTCGTTGTTCAAACCAAGAATCAGAATAGGAAAAAAATGCACTAAAGTGTCCCTGGATATTGGATGGTTGTTGGTGTCAGGTGACTTGAACTGACTGATTCTGAAACTGGTCCAGAGATTTTCACACACAACCATCATCAAACCTTGGACCAGATGGGCTACAGGAGAAAACCGCAAAGGGTCCCCCATCTGTCAAGATCAGGAAACTGAGGCTAATTCCCACAGGCTCAACAAAATTGGACAGTAACAGATTGGAAAACTATTTACTGGTTCAATGAGTCTTGGTTTCACCTGCACCTGAACAATCTGGAAGCATGGATACACCCTGCCTCACAACGGCAGTGGAGTGGTGATGATGTGGGAGATATGTTCTTGGCACTTTTAAACATCACAGCCTATTTCTAACTGTTTATATGGAGAAACATTTTATTTTTCAGGGTTTTTTGGGTCTGGGGCTTTTGCACATGTACAATACTAAATGCAAATATTTAGGGCTAGCCATGTCTGTTTGCTTTCCCCAAACACAAAACCAACAACTTGGACATACTGCTCTTTAAAACTGTAGAATTAATGAAGGTCAAAGATCTAAGCATTATCTAGACTTAGGTTGAAAGCCATTTTAGGGCTCTACTAAAGCCTTTCCCTCCTCTCTATCTCCCAGCACTTAATTCAGGTGACAATATTCCACTGAGAAATGGGACACTTCTTCATGAAGCTGAACAGCATCGGTTCTGGCTCCTAATACAAGTGTGACTTAATATTCACATAAATGTTATGTAAGCGTTATCAAACCAGGAAGTATGGATTTTTATGCTTTTATGCTGTGGAAATATTTTTGACACTAATTCCTGAGAAACACAAGGCAGACAGATTAAAATTAGTTCTTAGAAAGTATTTATCCCCCTTAAAGATTCATTCTGTGTTAGATCATCAAAGTTAATCTGAGAAAATACAAAAAGAACCTTTTGTATTTTTGTGATTTTATTTCATCAATGGGAAAAAAAGATAAATGGGAACCAACTGAGATTATCCACATTGTTTTAGAAAGAGTTCATTTTCACTATCACACCCAGGATTACTGTCTAGAGTGCTACGGTAGTGACCTGACCTGCAAAAACGAGAATACAATGAATTCAATGAATTCAAAGAATTCATTGAATTCTCGTTTTTGCAAGAATTCATTGCATGAACAAGAATGTAGTCATTCTATTCACATGAATAGGCCTAAAAGTCTCAAAAAATAAAAACCTAAACCAATTAACTAATTATGCTTTCAACCATTTGGAATAGCAACGAGTCTTTTAATGAAGACCAATTGGTTTTGCAAATTCTTTAGACACATGGTGTGGTGCCTGCTTCATGTCGTCAGACAGGTCCAAGTTGGGAACTGATGTTTTCAAGTCTGACAGTAATCAGAGCTGGGTGTGGCGAGTGAAATCTAGTGAACTCACCTTTACAAAAAGGGAATTTAAACACAGAGCAAGACAAATCTATATTTTGATTATTTGAAACAAGTGCAAGTAAAGAGGGGAAATAGAACAAATCTGCAAGGTGATAAATATTTTGCTACAGGACTGTACGGAAGACTTCAGATGTATTCATTTGTCATCGTATTTGCATGTAATTAAGCCGGATCCCCGAGTATTATCGGCTACAGGGGCCCTATGTGGGTGTTAATCCTGCTTTGATCAAGAGGAGCATATTTCGCAGGACTTACATGCTCTGGTCCCTGGAAGCAGATCCTGCAGACAGGCGTCCTGAAGCCACTCTCCGTGTAGCTGGTAAGAGAGAACCTCTCCTCCAGCTTCCCCTTTGAGCAGTCATCAGAAGAGCTGCTACAGCCGCGAAGAGCCGCGGACAGCTCGGCGGCATCCACCCAGCCCCCAACCGGCCGCTCTCCGCCCGGGGCCCCGGCGGCTCCGGCCGCAGACGGCACAGTCCGGTCGCCTCCGTTCTGCTGCTGCTGCTGGTGGCTCCGCGTTAGGGTGTTGTTGTTGTCGGGGACGGTGACAGTGACGCTCGCCTCATGGCTTTCCGAAGCTTGGCCGCTCATGGGGGTCAGCGGAGGCAGCGGCGTCGGCGGTGCCCGTGGCCCGAGAAGGAGCACCCTCAGGTCACCAAGCAGGACGCAGCAGCGGCTCTTCAGCATGCCCCGGCTGCGCTGCATCGGGCTGTGTCCGGCCAGAAGATCACAGCACCGAGCCGAGGTGCTGGAAGACGAGTGCTGTTTGTGTCCCCGGCATAAGCAAACACCTCTGCATACGTGGTTGGGTGAAACGCGAGTTGTCGGGGTTTAAATGAGCTCTTTTAGTTTATGTTATTCTGAATCGGATCACTATTCCAAAGGTTGGACTTTTATTGTCTTCCCAAGAAGACGCAAACAGAAAATGGAAATAAATCCCATCGATGCAAACAAGTGTCTGAAGCCATTAGGTCCATGAGAATGAAACATCTAAAAGAGGAAATTGAAATATTAGACACATGAAAATATAAATTTATTTCATAAAGCTACATTTTCTCCTCCTTTCATGGCCTCATAATTAAAACTGTCTGCTACAACATGAACTGTATGGACTGACTTATCCCTCCTGATTCACAATCTGCCTTTGAAAAAGAATCGGAAACAAAAACACTTAGCACTTGATCTTTGAATTAAAATTTTCTCACATTGAAAGCCACTGCGATTTAATCCAGCAGAGCGCAGATTGATGTTGATGTCTGGCAAGGCTTTCTGACCAAATTAAGTCAACCGATGGTTTGCCATATTTGGGAAGCAGATTAGGTCTTACCTGAGGAAATATACACCGATTTCAAGCAACACGGTCCGCAATTTCTCTGTTTCCCTCACAGATTTTCATCCAGACTGCAGGTCTCAGCTGCACGTCTCACCGGGAAGCATTTACATTCCCAAATCATCAAATCTCTCCGCATCCGAGGACTGAACCAGAGGGGGTTTAGATCCATCCGGTAGAAAGGGGTGAACAAATCCACCCGGGCTGTCGGACCGTCCTGCTCCGGGTGAAAAGCGTCCGCACAGAGCCTCCGGTCCTCCTGTGATCATTGGCTGCTGGATGGGTGCTGCAGCTTCAGCACCATTATTCCTGGGACAGCTCCCAGACGCCGCACGTCACCGCCGCACAGTGATGCAAGCAGCCAACTCATTACTACAACTGTGCAAAAAAATACAGGAATATGCATAATTAGCCTGGACTTGTTTTCTTTATATTATAGCTTTTTTTTTAAACAAAGGGATTTCTGTACATCCAAGGGCTGGATTAGAACATACATACATGGATGTATGTTTATTGGTGGCTTTTGATCTTTTTTAAAAAGGTAATATATACATGCAATTCCTTGATTTTAGGCAATCTGATTATACTAAGAGGATTAATGCAATCCATCTACAACCTCTAATATCAAACAAGATCGACCATTAACTGGATTAATTACAAAATAGAACAGTTTTACTTAGCAATCTTACCAATCTAAAATAATTACCTCTCTAGATCTCATTATCTCATTGTCTTCATGGTCTATGTGTTATTAAAAATGGATGTGCAGCCGGTTTCCTCTACTTTGTACATTTGGGATGTTTACAGACACCTGATGGGAGCTGACACCTGAGCTCCAGTGTGATGAGCTCTGGGATGACAGATGAAGAGTGTAACCAGCGGGTGGCAACCAGGCAGGAGAAGAAGAAACAAACAAGGAGATTTCGGCAATAACAGAAAAACACTGCAACGCTGCAACAGCCTGACTGACAGAAAGGTGCTGGAATTCATTTTTGGCTTTAAGGCCTGATATGTGTTTGGCTTTCCAGTCAGTCTCCATCCTCAAAATGCTCTTTTTGATTTTTGGTGTCTTGCAAAAACATATTCATTCCTTCTGTTTGTCACATTACATCCACAAAATTTCATGAACTTTGTTGCAGTTTTGTCTGACAGACAGACCTGAATGGGCAACTTTTGCCCCAGTCTCAACTCTTTAGCACCTTTTAACAGATTGTCTTCCAGAATTGACCTGTATTTAGCTACATCTGTCTTCCCTATAAACTTCAACTAACGATTTCTCACCTGTTGATTAAATGCATCCCATCGGGATGCTGCCGCCACCACCATGCTTCACATTGTGGATGGTGTTTTAAGTGACATGCAGAGTTTATTTCCATGCCAGATTTGCTTAGGGAGCTGTGGATCTCTGTCTCTTCCTTAATTACCATTGACCTCTTGGCTGCTTCTCAGAGTAAAGTTCACCTTTTCTGGCCTGTCAGTTTAGACAGACAACCATATCTTGGTGGGTATGTAGTTGTGCTACTATTTCTGTTTTCAGGTGATAAATTGAACAGTGCTTAGTTAAAGATCCAAGGGAGGAGGCAGGAAGCAGGCCAAACCAGGCAGACAGGCCACGGTAAAGAGTGTTTAATTAAACATGCAAAATGAATTGGAGACATGGTAGGACTAAAACAAAGAACCACCTGCACAATGAACAGAAGACAACAAGCATAACAACAGAAAGATCTGACAAGGGAATGGTTGAACAGAGTGGCTGAAATGCTAGGAAATTGATTACTTGAATCCATAAACAGACAGCCAGTGTGAGGGAAAGCAGAAAGACAGGAAAGGGATGACACACTCCAGTCTTCAAGGGCTCGTGGGCTACAATGTTTACACATGTTTCCGTGTCAACACACCTTAATCAAATACTCAAGAGATTAGTTGGACTCTGTAGAACGTGATTGGCTTCTGAGAAGGTAATACAGCAATTTGATTCTGGCTTTGTACCAGAAAAGCATTTAAAGGTTGCAGCATGCTGGACCTTAAGACCCCTTGACCATAAGATGGACTGAGAAGAACAGCTGGGAAATAACATTAAATTGATTATCAGTAAACAGAAAAACCATCTAAGCAGAGCAAAATTATATATCAAATGTAAAATCCAAGAGAGACTATAATCCTACAACAAGGGGAGCACTGGGGAAACATTTACAAAACACTGAACCAAAACCTCCCAGTCTATTTGATTGTTAAACATGACCATAGTATGTGAAATATTTTATTATGTAACCCTGCACTCATTTTATCAACTCTCTACTTACTTCGAAAGACAGTTTGCTGCACTGGATGTTGTTTATTGGAGCAAAGGAAGCTAAATACAAAAACGTCTCAGTTTTGTTTGTGGAAAAAAATAAAAACCATATCTAGTTCTCTTTCCATTTCACAGTTATACCTTAAGACCCCTTGACCATAAGATGGACTGAGAAGAACAGCTGGGAAATAACATTAAATTGATTATCAGTAAACAGAAAAACCATCTAAGCAGAGCAAAATTATATATCAAATGTAAAATCCAAGAGAGACTATAATCCTACAACAAGGGGAGCACTGGGGAAACATTTACAAAACAGGACACAATGTATATTTATACATTTATACCCCCCGCACTCCAAAACACACACATACACACCTTCCCCAATAGCCCTCAAAAATACAATGCAGTCTGTGGTTATGACATGACAAATAATACAAAAAGTTGACACTTTTGCAAGAAACTATGTAATCAGAAGTTTGTCTGGTTTACTGCTGTGCAAAAGACTCTGTCAAAAAAATATTCCTATTTGATTTTTTTTTATTGTGTAAAAGGTGTTCAACAAAAACAAGATGTCAATGAATGGATTCATTTTTAATTGAATATAGTCTAGACTCTAGACCATACATATCTCAGTCAGTAGTGTTTACACTGCCATGCCTTTTTTCTTTCAGCATGCCGTCTTTCTTTCAAAGTCTGCATGCTGTTGTCAATACTGTTTCATTTTGTGAAAGGCAGGTTTTTACAAGTTTTTCTGTCTTAATCTGAGTAACAAATACCACAAAGCCACTGAAACTGTGTGATATACTTAAATATCAAAAAGTTACAAACTAACTTCTATCAGTAAAGTATAACTATTGGATTTTAATACAATCCCCCTCCTTGATGTCAAAGAGATCTACTCTTTGGATATTGTAATAGAAAGTTTCTGCTGTTGATATTCAGAAAAACACAAAAACAGAAAGTATTCTGAACTACTCTATGGAAAGTAAAAGTCCCTTTCGACTATCTGGTGTGGAAAATGTGAAAATATCAAACAAATGAACAAACTTGTTCATTTATCTACTACAGGGTCCTTCTTCCCGTACCTAATGCACGCTCACCATGTAGTAACTCTGAAGTCCTGCTAAACATTCAAAGTCAGCAAGGTTCTAAATGTCAGCAGTTTCTGAGCCAAATGCTTGGCACGAAAATCTACAAGATGCTTCTACAAAATGTCTTAGATGACACATCTCCCTGCAGGAGATCTGGTATGCTTGGATATGATAGTGTGAACAATGATTCGTTCTTTTTAACATTTAGAGTAAGCAGGTTGCTGTTATGAGAAGAGAGTTGACACAATTTCTGGGCATGTTATCATCAGGACACAAACAGGACACAAAACCACAAAAGTTTAGAGTCATATAATGCCCAAACTGTTGAATGAATCAGAACCTGAGACCTTGTTACTGTTATAAGGCCATCCTTAAATAAATTGGTCTAAAATTGGTTACAAGTTTTGGATTTGTGTTTCGTAATTCAATAAGTTTAGTTCAGCTACATCACTTAAAGAACTGAACTCAAGTAAAGATTGTATATTGTTTTTAGAACAACCTAGAAATTGTCCTCAAAAATGGCATTTTGGTGTAACTTGCAATCTTCACTTTTCACAAAGAGTGAAAATTGTTTAATTAAAAAAAATTAGCATTGCGAGGAGTGCTGAAGAGGCCAGGAGGACACAGAGGGGGAGCAATTAACACCTGTAGCCATTCTGCAAAACTCTGTGTGAGAATTCAAATATAACAGCCATCAGGCTGTGAACATTAATGAAGGACCAACAGTAAACTGCCACACAGAGAGCTTACTCATGCTGGTTTTCTGCTCTGGTGGGAGAGTGCAACTGATTGCTCTTACATAACATCTCGAGTCTAAAGTGGTCCCTGATTAAATACAAGCTGAAAATAACCTCAATTGCTGATTATTTTAAACTTTTAGGAACAAATCAGACAATAACTCCACAAGTATTCAGTTTTTATGATCACCCATCTATGCAAAAGTTATAGTTTTATTTACTCTGCCTTAATATTTTTAAGCACTGTGCAATATCATCCCTTGGTTCTTCAGACTTTAATTCTAGGCAGCACAGTGACCTACAAATGTGACTCAGTTACACCGGTTTTGCCAATTACAACGAGCCAAAATTACAGCAAACTATTGCAGAAGGTTGAAGAATGAAACCCAAAACATTTGACCCCAGGCATTCTATAAAAAAACCCCAAAAACACTAGTACCAAATAAGGAAATGTCTGTATGGAATCCTAAATCTGAAGTTTATAAAAATCCTTCAAAAAATTTATTATTCCAGCATATAGCAAATAGAAATTATCTTCGGAATCCTAACTGACCTGAAATTGAGTCAGACTTACTTTAAAGCAGTGAGTAAAAGGTTATGTTACTTAATATAGTGTTTTATGCACTTTTAATCTCTTCTAGGATTTGGGGTTATTTGAGCTTCTGAAAGGCTAATCAACTGCTACCAGTTGTAAAAAAATATATACCTGGTTGCCACTGAAAGTTAAAAAGGAAGAGCAAAAATCCTTTCAGGTGCACAGAATGCAAAACCAGAGAAGAAAAAAGTCAAAATATGTAATGTCTAAACCCAAGTAAAAAAAGAAAAAAAAAGGATGCTATGCTATATCTTGGCCATTCATCATATTTTTAGCCAGAACAGGGCTGTTTTTGTTTTGACTACTAGCAATTTAAAGAAATTTTGTATGTTTCCGTACTTTACTGAATGCAGTTGAAACTGACTTCTAATATATTCTTCTAGAAGGTTACTTAGTAGAGTTTTAGTTTAATTAGTCATTTTCTGTCATAATTCATAACAGACAACTGGTCCAACATGCGATCAAAACCACAAAATATAAATAGAATGTAATACAAATCTTCAATAAAGAGCATATAATTAAATGCAATGTAATGTGCAAATGTGTAATGAGCATTTTTGACTGTCTTCATAAGACATTAAATTATAGGACTCCTAAGACAAATAAACTCAAAGGCAAATGTTTCAGCGAGGAAACACAAGTTGTTTGTTTAAAACTTTAATTACAACTTAAAACAATGACAACACTTTTTCTTTCTTTTTTTTACTGAAAGCAATGCTGAAAAACTCCTCTTATAAAAATAGTGAATATGAAAATTGCTTATCAAAAAATAAATTTCCAAATTATGCTAAAATAGATGTATCTCAGTGATAAATATTGAAGAAAATAATTGGGGACTTTAAAAGCCATTTCTTTTAAGGGAACGGAGCCAAAAGACTTGCATCTTTCAAAACTATCTTACCTCCCATCACTCCTAGCAACCGCCACTTAACACGTGAACCGCTTGTTGTCATTCGTCACTTCCTGCGCGGCAGATCCTAAACTAGCTAAAAAGTTAGCAGCTGGTTCGGCTTGTTTTTATGAGGATATTCGGTAGTTTTGACGATGATGATGGTCATATAAGCTGAACAAACTCAATTGCCAGTTAAAGCGGAGTGATAATATCTCACCGTTGACGACACATTAGCCTAATTAGATGTTGGCTACCGTCTTTTTGCACTTTAAGCTAAAAGCTTGGCCCTGTGTTTTCTCCATGGATCACAGTTTTACTGGTGACTGCGTGTTAAGGTGAGCTCGAATTTGTGTTAATTAGAAATACTTCACCATGTCCAACCAGCTGACTGCAGAGCAGCAGCGGAAGATTGAGGAGAACAGACGGAAAGCTTTGGAGAGAAGAGCCCAAAGACTCGGACAGCAGACTTCAGCGGGATTTAATGGTGCTTCAGTGCAGACAGATTTCCCCAAGCAGAGCGAAAATCACAGAAATCCTCCTTTGTCTGTACCACCACGGTTTATCCCACCTTTTAAAAAAGACTCACAGATAAGCAGTAATCAGGTCCACAGACCAAACCAACAGCCGCTACCTGGTACCAGCAATCAAGTCAACAAAGATACTCCGAATAACTTGTCCAGACAGGTGAGAAATTTGCGTAAAGATCTAACCTGCAAGAAGTTTTCCGTTTTCTTTAACCAATAAGTTATATTTTCAGGTTACTGCTCCTCCTCGGACAAATCAGCACTTGCAAAGCCTTGGGTCATCTGGTGGAGGAAGTGTTGGTGTGAAGCCAGTCCAGGCCATTTCTGTCACATCTGGAAGTGCAGCTGGTTCATTCTACAAGCCACCCAGCATACCTGCAGCGCAGCCTCCTCCAAGCTGCACCACATCGGCTGCTGCAAAGAAGGCTGCCATCTCTGTGAGAGGGAAGTGTGTGCCTCATGCAGAGGATCGTTTCAAGGTGGAAGTGGGCTATCATGCAGAGCTTATTGCCGTTTTTAAGTCCATCCCTTCCAAGAACTATGGTGAGTATCTGAGAGTGTAGCCACCTCCACACTTATGACATTTAAAAGAGACTATAAAAATAAACATTCTGTAAAAATCATGGATTAGTTTGCAGTCTAATGAATCTGGAGTAAAATTTAAGTATTCGCCAGGTGAATATAAGTGCGAATAAAAAAAAAAAGCATGATGAAAAAATTAATTTTAGCTGCACATTAGTCCATATCCCATTCTCTCAAAGTTGTATTTATTCATCTGTTTATCAAACTGTCCATTCATTTGTCAATGTATCAATGTGCCTGTTTACTTATCCATCAATATATTTGTTTGTCCATGCATCTGCTTATCCATCGATCTGCTTATTCAGTAATGTTGAGCCAACAATCATTGCTAAAACCTCATCTTTAAATACATACCACAAATTCATGGTGAAATGTTTTGTTTTGTTTTTTTTAATGGCTAACAAACAGAATAGCGAGAAGCTTGAGTTTTCTTAAATTATAATATAATATAATATAAACTCTGTAATGGAAAATTTGTACAAACTCTGGACACCTCATATATATTTAATCCTTCAGCCGATGCTCAATTTTGATCACGAAAGCCAAATCAATGTAACGTCAGTGAGGATTGAAAGAGCACTTAAATGAGATAAAATTTAATTATTTAAAAAACAACAACTCTTTAAATGATGGGAGCATTGTTGTGTTTTTTCCTGATCAAGAGAATAAATCTTCCATAGTTGCAATAGACTAGATGCCTTGATTATTGTTGATCTGCATATTTGTTTGATTTTAAGTAAGTATTCCAAGTTTGTACTTTCTTTTGGAGCAATGAAATCTTTTTCTCTGCTTTAGATCCTGCCACAAAAACATGGAACTTCAGTCTGGATGACTACACACAGCTGAGTATGGAAACTAATCCTAAGAACAAATCAGCTCTTTTAAGTAAGCTTATAGGTTGAAAGCATAAATTGTGGTGTTTCTGTATTTTGACATCCTGTTGCAGTGGACCAGGCAGCTGCCATTCCCTCGGTTACTCTGAGACCGCTGGAGGGAATTGGAGCTTTGGACTCGGCGCCCAGCCGACCCTATGACGGTGCAGCACTGGCGGCGCTGCTGAAGCTGTGTAATGGCTGGCAGAAACCCGGTGCCAGTGTGCAAGGGCAGTGCATCCTGGTGTCGCAGACAAGGTTTGAGGTTGACATCCCTTACCATGCTGATGTCATCGCAGTGTTTAAGCAGATGCCAACAAAAAACTATGGTACAAAAGCCTTCTTTTTATTAATTTTAGGCTTTCCTAATGTTTTTGAGGTGTTCTAAATGTTTCCTCAAAATTTGCCTTTATTGCAGACATGAAGACACGAAAGTGGAGCTTTTCACTCGAGGACTACAAGAGACTGAGTAACGCCATTTTATTGCTGCGCTCCTTACTGTCTGTGCTGCCTTCACCATCTTGTCTAACCATGTCGTGTTTCTTGCTCAGTGGATTTGCTCAGTGGGATGGCAGGAGTGGAGGTGGAGCCTCTTCCCAGGGCAGTAATCCAGGCGTTCGCTGCCAGGCTTAACGGGACCATCGCCAAGACTTCAGACGTCCCTGAGGCGGACCTCTCAAGCATCGACCCCACCCTCACCTCCACCCTTATGCCCTTCCAGAAGGAGGGAGTCAAGTAAGTGTCTCTGGGCAGTAGCTACTGCTCTCTCAGCACAATATACCCAATAACTCAATACCACTTTACATATTGGGTTGTTCGTAAAACTCTGGAGATAATGAGTCTTTGTTGACCAGTTCAGTTTTAGGTTGTTTGCTGAGTGTTATCTGTAATTTAATAAATAATTAGTAATTTAGATTTTTTTTTAAAACTTGCCTGCAGCTTTGCGGTGTCTAAGCAAGGCCGCCTCCTCCTGGCTGATGACATGGGCTTGGGAAAGACGGTGCAGGCCATCTGTATAGCAGCCTACTACAGGAACGAGTGGCCCTTATTGGTGGTGACGCCTTCATCTGTTCGATTCACCTGGGCTGAGGTACAAAAATACAGCTAACTATTTAACTCGTACTCCTTGTTTGCATTTAATGATGCCCAAAGAAAAGAGACTAAGCCTTACTTATAATATAAGCTGTACTTATTAAATCATTGCTTTAGGTTTTAGACAATTTAAATTTTTAAATTCCCTACCTCTCCAGAATCCAATATTCATTTTTTTTCCATTGTTTTGTCACCATTTTTTATGTTAAATTACAAACATGTATGGTATAGATCAGGGGTGTCAAACTCAAATACACAGTGGGCCAACATTTTAAATTGAACAAAGCCGCGGGCCAAGGTTGAACATTTTATAAATAAATATTGAACAAGCAAGGCTTATATATATATATAACTTAAAAGTGTAGGCGTGCATAATTGAGTTGCTAAAAATAATAACAAAACATATAAATGGCATATTAAATAAAATTTAAATAAAAATTGAATGCCTCCTTTCTGAGGTAAATGTCAAAATTTGCTTCGTACACAGGCTAATAAATTTGAAAATAAAATAACATAACAACTATGAATAAATCATTAAATAAACTATGAATAAACCATTCAGGCCTTGGAGTAACAAGAAAAGGTGCATAGAAAACGTATTTATTGCTCATTTTGCGACACACTGATCTACTCTGATGCAGCCAAGCCAGATACCTGGCATCTTTTCTTGGATGCCAGTTCATCAATGTCGGGGCTCAGAGTTTCAGCTGAGGAAACCTTCATTATCAAACAAAGGTGTTCATCAGTCAGACGTCTCCTGTGAGACGTTTTCGTCATCTTCACTGAGGAGAAAAGTTGCTCACATACATACAGTATGTAAACAGATATTCTGTCTCCCACCTGTCCAGAAAAGTTATATTTTCTGTCTTTCTTTTCGCCATTTTTTGGTAGGGTAACACAGTGACAGCTGTAGTATGCGGTCGCAGTGTGGTTTGGGGGAGAGGCACGGGGATGCGGGGTGCGCCGGGGCTTTCAACCCAAGGAGTGTGCAAGAAGACGGATCACCACCTTCCTAATACATCCATGTCCGCTACCATAAGTGCTACTGACACAGAGGAGGAGGCGTGTCTGCCTCTGTCCTGATTGATGCGCCAAAAAAACAGCAGAGCATTATAGGATTTGTAGTATAAGTGGTGAATGGGGCGTCACAGCGTTGCCACCGTATAATACCGGCGGGCCGGCTCTAATATTAATTTGAAATTGCCTCGCGGGCCAAATATAATTACACTGCGGGCCAAATTTGGCCCGCGGGCCAGAGTTTGACACCTATGGTATAGATGCAGGAAATTACTGTAGTCATGGATTTAGACAAGTTAAATCATAGTCAAGTGACATCAATAAAGCTAAAAACACTGAACATCTTCATCCTTTTTCATTTTACCCTGTTAGCCATGTGATTCAAGTCTTTTGTTATTGATACGTGATTATTTTCCTGCAGAACACTTGTCTGGATCAGAACATAAATGAAGTCTTGTCTGAACTCAGAAAATGCCTTTAGGGTGTAAACTCTGGTGTGCAATAAGTGCATTTTTCTAATTAAATCTACAAGTTTGTATCAGATTCCAGCATTTGGAATAGAATGGGGAAAAAATAAAATTGTATTAGGAGTTTAGTGGAAACACAGCTGTTTTTACAAATTCTTATTTTTTCCCCCCATACTTCTTCTCAGCTGGAAAGCAAAAATAAAATATATTCAACTGTTAACTCTGTTAATTTGGCCCCGATTCCATTGACTGAGTTGTTCCTCTCTGAACAAATTCATCCCCCCTGTGGGTAATCACAGAGTAAACTTCCCTTCATAAAGGACATTTTCATGGACATTCAGACAGCTTGAAAGGTGACTGACAAGTAAATGGGAAGTAATTTGTGAAAAAACGGCAGCAGTGGAGACTTATGGGTTCATTGAGCCTGAATTGCTGGAGATTTTTGACAGCATGTCACTTGTAGGACACAAAGTAATGAATAGTAGCTAAAAAGCATACAGTAGCTCACGTATCTATCCATACCCGCATGCAGCATCATATGGTTGGTGGTAGCTATATATAGTGCTCATTGGACAAGAGACAATATCATTATCTAAAAGATAAAAATCTGAATTGCTTGTCCTTTGGCTATAATTTACCACCTGAGTTAAGTTTTTGTCCAACTGACAAAGAATAATAGTACTTTCTACACCCTCTCACATGAGGGCTTTAAACATAACCTGTGAATCTTAATAGTTGTGGTTCTTTTGAGGTGGTCCCTTAATGATTCATGCCTGTAGGCCTTCAGACGCTGGCTCCCCTCCCTTAGTCCCGACAGCATCAACGTGGCGGTAAAGGCCAAAGAAAACATGAGATCTGGTTTGGTCAATATCGTCAGCTACGACCTGTTGAGCAGGATGGACAAGCAGCACGCAGGTCCTCCCTTTAACGTTCTCATTATGGTGAGCTGCTGTTGAATCGGCTCCTTCTTAATGATCTGTTAGTTTCTGTCTTTGAAATGTGTTTCAAGCAACAAATCTGTGCAGGACGAGTCTCACTTCCTGAAGAACATAAAGACGGCTCGTTGCAAAGCCGCCTTACCTCTGCTGAAGGTAAGAAAACAGAATTTGAACCTTTGGGGGTTACAAAGGGTGGAAGTTCACTTTCCAGCAGCAGAATGACTCTAAACATACAGCCAGAGCTTTGATGGTTTCGATTAAAGCATTTTTATGTGTTATAATGGCCTAAATAAAGTCCATACCTAAATTTAATTGAGAATCTGTGGCAAGAAAATTGAGGATTTTTCTCTATCCAGTCTGAATGAGTTTGAGCTACTTTGCAAAGAGTGATGATCTAAACATTAATAGTCTGTATTTTGCAAAACAGATCGATAGCCCTAAAGACTTGCAGCTCTAATTAAAGCAAAAGGTGGTTCTACAAAGTGGTGGGTCCGATCTGAGGTTCTCTTTTTTTAAATCCTCAGGCAGCAAAGAGAGTGATCCTTCTGTCTGGGACCCCCGCGATGTCCAGACCTTGTGAGCTCTACACTCAGATTCTGGCTGTCAGACCTTCACTTTTCCCTCGCCTCCATGAGTTTGGGGTGCGCTACTGTGATGCCCGACAGGTAACATATAAGTCTCATAAGCACTTGAAGGCATTAAGTTTTTATTTCTCAGACTTTGGTTAATGTTTAATTCATGTGTGTGTGTCTCATTTGATTATTTCTATTTACATCCCTGCTAAGCTCTTAACAGGTAATGTTTAATTTAGTAGACTCAACCAAAAAACACATGATGAAAAAAGATAGTTGGATCAGTACCTGGACTAGATATTGGATTCTTTCTTATCAAGTTTTTATGAGCAAAATCTAGTTTGCCTTTTTTTGTGTCGTCTGTATCTCTTTTCAGTCGGTTCATCTTTCTCATCATTACATTTGCTCTCTGGTCTTTTCTGCCTCTAGCACCAGCAGAAGAACTGGGGCTGGGACTACTCAGGCTCCTCTAATCTGGGAGAGCTAAAGCTGTTGTTGGAGGAGTGTCTGATGCTGCGCCGCCTCAAGTCTGATGTCCTGTCCCAGCTCCCATCCAAGCAGCGCAAGGTGGTCACAGTAACTATAGAAGGGGTCAGTGGCCGTATGAAAGCTGCCCTCTCGGCTGCAGCCAAGCAGCTGACCAAAACTCATCGCAGTGTAAGTTATGACTGTTACGTTGAGCTTTTCTTTTTAAATAAACCCCAAGATTACCCTGCCAGGTTAAGAAAAATATCAAAAACAAAATTAAGCGTTTTTCTTCCACAACAGAAACGTAACCTCCTTTGTGTTTCTGTTATGTAAAAACCCAGTAAAACCCATTGATGTTTGTGGTTGTAATGTGATAAGATGTGCACAACAAAGTATCTGAGCTTGTATCATGAATCAATTGATATTTTCTAATCAGTAAATTAAATTTAGCAATGCAATAAGGAGTTACTGTAAATATAAGAGAAGCAGCCATTTCCACAAGTTTTTTTTGTGAAAAAAAAACCTTTTTGTTTAGAGTGATAACCTCAAATCGAAGCTAATAGGTCAGACCGTATGTCTTTATTCATTTTATCCATATACAACGACATATTTAAATGAAAAATCCAAGTTTCACTGTCCTTGAATATTTCCAGTTCTAATTGTCTCATGAGTAAAACGCGATGCTGATGTGGCAGTGTTCAAATCAAAGTCTCTGTGACTAAAAGAAAGCGTGAAACTCAGTGGTTTCTTTAGGCAGGGAATACGGATGTTTGAGTTTTGCTCTCTGTGCATGAGGGAGTCACTTCAAGCTTCAAACACAGAAGTGGCTCTAAACGGCGAGGAGTGCTCCAGTCGAGCCTTATTTCAGTCTAATGGGGGCCAGTTGCTGAGCATGATTGTGCATAATCACAGTGCTCATCATAGTAATGGCAGTCGTATCAAATCATCAAACAGAATCCTGTCATTTCTTATCTTCTGCTCCTCCTTATCTATTTTTTTTCTTTTCTCAGAAAATGGAGGAGAAACAGGCTCTGCTCGTCTTCTACAACCACACAGCTGAAGCCAAGCTGCAGGCCATTATGTGAGTTCTGTCGCCCTTAATGTTGGAGATCAGGGAGTCAGATCAGAGCTCGTTTGATGGGTGTGGAGATAAAAATGTAAAAATGAAACAGGATCATTTGTCAGAACAATGAGATCAAAGTGGATCATGGATGGGACAAAGACTTTGTACGCAGATATTCCTATACATCTCTGTTAAATGGCTCTGTGTTGCTCTGTCACGGCCAGGGAATATATCACAGACATGCTGGAGTGCGGCAGGGAGAAGTTTCTTGTATTTGCCCACCACAAATTAGTCCTGGATCACATCACCACCGAACTGCTTAAAAAGGTAAATTTCTTTCACATACCAATTACACATTTTTTTTAAATAAAGATTTTATGTTTCGTTTATAAAAAGTTTCAAAATTCAAAAAGTGTGGCTTAATTTTGCATTCTATTAAAAAAAGAGGTAATTTAATGCTAGCTTTGGACAAAACGTTTGGCTTTTTCCTCTTTTAATCTTTCCCCGGGATCCTCGGCGAGTGACGTTCTCCGTGGGTGACGTGCAGCGACGGCGTGCTGCTAAAACGAAACAACAACAAAGCGTGTTGACGTCACAGATCACAGAGTTTAATCTCATAGAAAGCAATGAACAACAAAGCTGCAGAGGAACAGAGATATGCATTTTTCTCATAAAAATAAAGACACACAAGGGGAAGACAAACAAACACAAAACACAGACAAAAAGGCAAAAATAGCGGCCGCTGTCTCTCTCTCTCTCTCTCTGCGCTGACCTGGAATTTTTATACTGAGTAGGTGTTTCTTGAATTTAATATATGCAGTCAAGGCGTTCCGTTCTTTAACCTATTAGAAACTCCGTAGGGACTCAGAAAAACTTGGAAACTCCCCTCATTATGGCAAAGGTGTCTGGTTTTTGTCTAAGTAAAAGGGCGGACCACTTCGTGCTCATCTCTGTCTGATACGGGCAGATCCCTGGCGCCAAAAAGTCTCTTCCCCCTTCGGAATGTAAATTTTATTGCTTTGTGTGTGGGGGAGGCAAAGGGCCCTGCTTCGGCCTGCTTATTCAGCTGAATTCCCAAATGCTCAACAGAAAACTGTATTAAGCACTAAAATTAATCATTTTTTCTTAACAATTCCTATGGGATTAAATTACTTACAAATGTTTTGAAAACCGTCTTTAGTTTTGCATTTCACTTAACAATTGTATACTAAGTTGATTGTTTTAGGGTTGTAATGTTAGAAAAGGTGCTAAAGAGTATTCAAAAGAGCTTTTAACTTTCCAACAGAACGTCAGCTTCATTCGCATCGATGGGGCGACTCCTTCAGCAGAGCGGCAGCAGCTGTGTGAAAAGTTTCAGTTTTCATCCAAGTCCTGCGTGGCCGTGTTGTCTGTCACTGCAGCTAACATGGGTCTCACCCTGCACTCTGCAGATCTGGTGATCTTTGCTGAGCTTTTCTGGAACCCAGGGGTAAGTCATCACAGCTAGACATTTCTAACAGCTGACTCAAATATGCCGCACTGTCTGGTTGTGCTCTACAGGAAGCGCTGCAATCTCTGCTTTGTATGTATGTGTGTATCTCTGTGCGATATTTTCCAAAGCTTTGTTGCCTTGTGGCTATAAAACTTATAAATGCTCCCCTAAAAGATCAATAGATCAATACTTGGCCATCATTATGTAATGAATAAATGAGAAAATATGAACCCAAGCTGCCAGGCAGGAGATTAAGGAAAAAGGGAAATCAGTGATCTCTTGGTAGAAACATCCTAAAATCGCTCTGGTGAATGGATTAGTTTTATTCAAACAGAATGAAAAGAGACAAACAACCTATTAATAATTGAATTAAAAAAAGAAAAGAATCAATATGTCTGAGAAATGTTAAGGCTCTGTTGTTCAAGAGGCTTGTATCCATCAGCTGTGGAAAAGTTTTCTGACCTGCTGTTATACTCTTTCCCCTGGCAAGTTTTGCACAGCAGATGCTTTTCTGTTAGCGTAAAACTTATTCTGTACCTTTTTAGTTTACAAGCTTGAATTGCAGAAAATCCAGCTGCAAGGTTTACCTGTACCTGCAGATGTTGCTGTAAAAGTTTTGAGATTTTGGAGGCTTCTTTTTAAATCCAACATCTGGTTCTGGTTTAATTTTGTTTTAACATGTCCTGGGAGACTCAAAGCTACCGATACTGTACTAGTTTTGTGGATTTTTCCCTGTTTTCTACTGATATGATCTCTATTTCAGAATAACAAAATACTAATTATTAGTGATTTTTTTTAAAGACCTGTCCTCCAGAAGAAATGTCTAAATATGTTGGGGTCTAGATCCATAATTTATATGAGATGCACTAATTTCTTCCTTTGGCAACAGGATGTCACAAAGTGCATATTTCTTATCCATGGTAATTGATGGATGGTGTCTTATATTATTATTTTTGACTCTCATCACCGATCAGCAGGTTGTCTCATTCTCACAGAAGAATCCAATAATGATTTTAGTTCAGTTGTCGTCAGCAGATTGTTGACTTGTAGCAGCAGATGAAGCTGAAAAGCCTGCAGATCAATGGAAATGTCTGTTTCCTGCAGGTTCTCATTCAGGCGGAGGACAGGGTTCATCGTATTGGACAGACTAGCAATGTCGACATTCATTACCTGGTTGCCAAAGGAACTGCTGATGATCATCTGTGGTGCGTCTTAATTGCGTGGAAGTATTATGTAAATTCAGAAAATATTCTCTCTTGTTAGTCATTTTTACACATTTGTCAGCCACTAAACCAAAACTTTAGCAGTAGAGGGGTGTGAGGTAAAGTGATGTCTGCTGTAATCTAATTATTTACGTACTGATCCAGGCCAATGATTCAGGCTAAAATGAGCGTGTTGAAAGAGGTGGGTCTGTCTGAATCCAACCTTTCGGACAAAGCTGAGAACGAAAGCTTCCACTTAAAGGTAGGTTTTATATGAACATAAACAACAACTGCATTGTTTTGTTAAATTACTTCAAATCCCAATAAATCACATCTCACTTATGAAAAAACACTTGCCATGAGATCATCCTTATATCTTGTATTCGGCCAGGACCCGAATCAGAAGAGCATCATGGAGATGTTCCAGAGATCTTTCTCTGAGGAAGACGACTTTGATGAGGCCGTCCTAATGGAGGCTGCAAACGACTGGAAGGACGCTCCACCAGAAGCGGAGCCTGCTCCATACTGCGCTGGCACCAGTTTTAGCAAAGATCCCAACAAAAAGACAATGAAAGACTTCTTCACCAGATGACTGGGAAAACTGCTGTAAATTAAGAAACAATGTTCACTATCACCTAATTATTCCTTCACTGGAGCCAGACCTAGCTCCTGTTCTATCATGATTCAAGTTAAATGTTTCAGCTCTTTTGCAAATGTGAAATACACTAGAGTTGATCTTATTTCAAATGTATGTGTTCTACAATTAAAGGAAATGCCTAAATAAAACTCCAAAGAGTCTAAAATTGAATTGGTTCCTCAGTGTTGGTCATTAATCAATTTCACTTGAGGGAGATGGTGGATCACCTAAAGCTCACTCAAATGTTCTTTGGCTTAGTCATTTGACATGTTAGGGATCATGATCAATCTCCAATTGTATCTAAGTTGTTGGCTACAGTTTGGTTAGAAATACCATAAAACCTTTATCCAGGAGGTTTTTAGTTATCCACTTTGGCAGCTGCAGCTTTTGTGGTTCCTGGGTTGTTACTGGACAACTGAGTCAATTTCCTTTCGTTGGAGGAGAACATTTGAGTCAAAAGGGACCCAGTTGGATGTTCTGACAATAATGATCCCAAACACCAAAACTGATTTTGGAGCAGATCAATCAACCTCGATGATTTTTAAAATGTTTGAACAGTGCCAGGAAATTAAATTAAATGAGTTCTACTATTTCTGATATGAAGAGTGGTCGAGTATACATCCAGAATTGTATCTTATAGATGCATTTTGTTAAAAAATAATTCAAATTATTTGAGACTGTGCTGAAAGAGGATGGCTCAAATAAACCTTAAAAGTTATGGCAAGCGAGTGTATTTAAACATTTAATCGAAACTGTGTTGTCTTTAACACATTGTTGTCCGAATTCTCCAGTTGTGGTCTGGAAAGGCTGAAAATTATTGTTAAACCAGGAACACTGCAGTTCCTCAATATAACACAGACCACCTACTGATGGTGTGAAATGTGATGTTTTGGCTGTTTTTTCATCCCTGTTACTGAATTGAAAGCCTTTGTGTTCCCATGATACCACACATTATAATTATGAGAGAAAATGGGCTGATTTCTTTGAATTGAGCTGTTCTTTGTAATGGGAGCTGGCTGGGATTCAAAAGCAAGGAAGGAAGGTCATATTATTCAAATTGTCACTAATGATAAAACTCATTAACTCTTTAATGTGAAGATTTCCCTGCAACAAATAAATGGAGATGTCAGTCAATTATTTGACTTTCTTTCTCCTCCCAGGTCTGTATAGTCAGAGGACCAACATGTTAGGTTTTACTTTGTCCACTTAGAGCATCTCTGGATGCTGCTTGTGACATTGTGAAGATAAATAAAATCAGTCTCCTCTAAAGCGCTCCTTATGTTTAGAGGGACATTGCACAGTTTACGTGAAGGTAATATTTTCTGTTCATCCTTTTTCCATTTCAAAATATAAACTGAAATGCCCTGATGCCAAATGTGGGCACCCTGTACACTGTGTACTTACTGCAGCAGCAGCAGCCTTTAGTAAGTATGACAGCTTGTCTACTTGTGGAGCTTTCTCTTGCCAGCTGAAAACCTTTCAGTTATTTTTTATCCAAGCCTCCTGTGAAAAGGAGAAGTGCTGTCCTGCATGGACTCCTTATCACAGATTTTAGATTATGTGTTTACTTTTGGTAGGTATTGACCACAGTCTATAGCTAATTTTGGAGTTTGATTTTGATTGTATTTAAAATCATTATGCTGAGATATAAGACTTCTTTCTTTGTCTTGTAAGACAGCTGCCCATTGTTTTTTTTCTCCAATTAATTTCATCAAATCCATCAAATATAATTTCTCCCCTTCTTTTTTCTTTAAAGAATTTATAAATGACCTTGTATATCAGACCAGCCTTGTTTCTAGTCATTTCCTGGGCAACTTGACCTGAAAATGTTCTTAGTAATCAAGACCTTATAGTCCTGGCTGTTCCCATTAACTCTACTTTCTAAATTATATGACAAACTGAGAGATGGCTATTTTTTTCTCATAAAGCTATTTTCTGCCTTGTGGGCACAAATTTAATATTTTAGAGTAATTGGTAGATGTGAAGTAGCATATGATTGTTGAGAAAAGGTTTAAAAAACAATATCATTTCAATAAGGAAAGGAAAAAAAGACTAATGGTTCATATCCATTTTTTTTAGATTCCCATTTTATTCCAACGTTTTACACCACTATACATGCTAAGCCACTTTTTAGACATAATCATTTAATCCCCTAATTACAGAAACCTCATGCTGACCCCAGATATTAGGTCTCTTCAGTTGTAGATCTTGATATTCCTTTGTTTTCATCTCCAGAACCGCCTGGCCATTCAGCTGAAATAAACAGATCTTAACTTTAAATGTAAACTTACAAAAACATATTTCAACCAATGAAAACATTATTGACGGAAATATTTCTTACTATCATAAAAATGAAATGCACGACAAAAGAAGCGTAAATGTTTGCTTGTATGAAACAATGTGACGCTAAAGATAAAAAACAAGAATGACAATCGATCAGGATACCTGAGGTGGTTCTGCTGGTTTCGCTGTCATCAGTTGGAGCTGCGTCTGCGCTGATGTCACCAAAGACAAATCGGATCTTTTCCTCTGCGTGCTGCTCGTTGGAGGAACCATGAACTGAGTTGTGGAGGATGTCGGCAGCAAAGCGGGCCCTCAGAGACTGTGGGGAGATTTCTTTAGCTTTCTCTGGATCGCTGGGGCCCATCATGGCCCGCCACTCCTCCACTGCATTCTCCTTGGTCAAGACGAGCATCATGCAGGGCCCACTGAAACAAACAGAGAGAAGATATTTGTGGAAAGGACAAAATATTGGGAAATATGATTTTTGATCCAGCATTCTACACATATATTATCATCATATCTTTATAGATCTGAACAAAACATAAATTGTAATTTATTTGTTTTTTTAACAGCCATTGTTTTGGTATTGTCTTACTTCTAATGAGCCACATCGTTTTGTGATCTTCATACTTTTTGATGATCTTTCAAATATTTTTTTGGACTTCAGCTTCAGTTTTCACTCGTTTGTTGATTGCCCCTAATTGCTGTACGTGATAATACAGCAGATTGTGTAGTGACTAGTAAAAAGCTTTGCTACGGAGAGAAATAGGACAAAAGGAGAAGTGTTCAGGAACACAAGAACTATCCACAGCAGAAGTGAAGCATCTGAAAGTCATGTTTTTATTTATTTTTTTAAGAATATAAGAGCAAAACCAAAAAATTGCAAGACCTGGCAAAGGACCGGTGAGAACATTCTTCAGGTTCTGCATTAGATGTTTGTTTGCAAAACGCTCTTTGTCAGTGATAAAACACTATTTCCTGTCTGTCAAACTGCTATGGTTCATATTTTTCAAAGATTTACTCATTAAAACAGGAAAAAATTGTGTCTTTGCAACAAGTTTGTAGCAATAATGAGTGAAAATCATCCTCAGAAAAATTGAAAAATCACCTGAAAAACTATTAAAAGGAACTTTGAAATTACTATAAAATAATATAGCTGATTTAATTATTTTATACTAAATATAAAAGAATGTGGAGTGACAAAATTAATTTGGATTGTTCTGTAATTGCATGATAACTTTCTCAAGCAGCAGTAGTTTGCAGTTAAATAAGCTTAGAAAGGAGCTGGTACAAGTGCAAGTGGAGGATTTCTGCAGCTTTTGGTTCAGATTAGGATTGATTTCCAATTATTACTGCAAACTTAGCTCACAACTAGGCATGAGTCATGCATGGTATATACAAAAGTTGTGTACAAGTTACAATCTGAAAAATGCAAAAACCAAATTACTAGAGTTTTCCTGGCTGTATGGAGGACAGAAAACCAAATCACTGCAGAGCCTCTGCCTGCAGTGTGTTGGCTAAAAAAGTAGCTACACTTTTCCCTTCCATAGAAAGAAATGTTTAGTTGTTTGGAAAAAATTCACAAAAATACAACGGTCATGGTATGGAAACCAATGGAGCATCAGCCATCACTCCTATTAAAGGAAATGTTTTTTTCTTGAACTGCATTTAGTGAGTCATGTGTTGTACGACTGCTGGCTGGCTACTGATAACCAAGCTAATATCAGGTTACCTGTGTTACTTCATGAATGCCAGACCAGCAGCAATATGTTTGCTTGTAAACTGACTAGATTCAACTTTATTATACCTCTACCGTTTTAAATGAAAGCAATTTGAACATGTTGTTAATTTTTGCCTAGAATTTTTAGTTTTAACACGATGGCATTTTCATTCCAGCTTATCTAATCAGATGAGTTTTATACCAGCCAATTCCTGAAACTCAGCTCCCTGAAATAAGCTACTAAAGAGCTGCTGAAAAATACGCTACAGGGAAAGGTTACCCTTTAAAGCACAGCCGCCTCCCTCTAACAATTCAGCTGTTGCTAGGAGTATGTCACTCTCTTTGACTTAATCTCAACAAAACAGGAACAAGAATACAATCTAAGCTCATATCAGCTCACAATCTGAGTCTGATGCGCACAGTCGCTCCTCTGCCAGCACCCTAGCGGTTGTGTAACAACCTGGTGAAGGGACTAATCGGAGCGGAAGATAAGTCTAGAGACTGGATGTGATGTTGAACAAAGAATGAAACTGAGATTGACTTCCAAGCCTCTGGCCCCAGGCTGCCTTGACTCTAAGCTTCCAATATCACAGTATAAATTGAAGATGAGAAAAAGGAGCTGGTCTGTTTGCCTTGCCCCTGTGTTCGTGTGTGGGGACAAACCAACCGACACATAAAATCCACCAGCTGCGTGAAGAATGGCTTCTCCCTTTGCTCCTTGTAAAACTCCTCAGCCATCTCTCTTGACAGCAAAGTCTCCTTCAGCTGCGCCACGGTGAAGCCTCTCCCCTGAATCTCTTCCAAAATCGTATCTGTCAGCATTGAGAAAATAAAATAAAATAAATAAAACAAAAAGAAAATCAGACTTGCTCAGTTGTACTGGAAGATCAAGGAGAACCTCGGTGTTCCTCCAGAGCATCGGGTTTGATGACTGCCAGCGTTCGTTGTTGAGGAAAGAAAAACTTCAGCTCTCTTTCTGCCTCTTCGGGATTTGCGCTGCCATGAAGCTGGTTGATGGGCTCATTTTCTACAGCAAATTTGGCCCTCAGACTATATAGGAGGAGAGAGAGGATTCTATTGTATGTACTGCACAGTAATAATCTTATAGAGATTGACAAACACAAAGTAGTCCAACTGGGAGAAAAGACATACATGGCTTTCCCAGGTTTTTGTCAGGCTGAAACGCAGAGCAGTGGTGTCCAAACATTTTGCCTCAGGGGCCAAAACTGGCAAATTTTAACTTCTGGCAGGCCACAAAATTCACAAAATAAAAACTTGCTAAAATCTCTTGTAATTTTTTTCTTCATTGTTTTTTGTTTTACCTGCTCAAAAAAAAAAAACTTTTGTGAAATCTGTATATCACTGAAGATCTAAAACAGAAAAAGCTTCAGACTGTTTATTTATTAATAAAAGAAAAGCAGACCATTTCCAAATTGTTTGTTTCATCTGTTTTTTTTCTATTTTGTTGTCCAAATTCTTTACCATTCTTGATTAGTGGCCAGGGGCCAAACAGAATCAATTCAAGGCCCACCAATGACCCCCTGGCCACAGATTGGACACCTGTGATTTAGAAAATCTATGAAAATCAAACAAGTCTTGCCACAAATGATTCCTTAATTGGATATAAGTTTTGACTTTGTGATAAATGTATCTTCATCCATGTTGATTTGACTTTGACTAGGCCATTCTAACACCTGAATATGTCTGGAACAAAACCATCAGGCCAAATTCGGCCTCTCAAGCCATTTGCATTTTTTTTTTCAAGATTTCCATTTATTTAGCTCCATTTATTTTCCCATAAATTCTAACCACTTTCTCTGTCCTTGCTGAAGAAAAAAAATCCCCATAGCATGATGCTGCCTTCACAGTGTTTAACTTAGTTTTTTACTAAATATGTGACTCCTTAAGGCATTAGACTGAACATAAGCTTATTTAGGTGTATCTGATTTAATAGAGCTGAATACAAATGTATGGTTTATGTTTCTGTAATGTGAGAAAAAGTTAAAGATGTATGAATACTATTGTAAGTCAATGCAAGACTGACCAGAAAGTTAGGTTTCATCCATGCAGAATAATAAACACTTGATGGTTTCCAGAATTGTTCGGAGGAAATTGGTTAATTCACATGTAATTTCAGGAGTGAGATCTTTTTGGTGAGCAAATTTGAGTCATTTTCTGTGTTTCTGTTCACATCTGACCAACCTCCCATTTTGCCATCTGGTAATTTTCACATTTTAATAAAACGTCCTTAGAAAAGCCACAGAAGCCTTTGCAGGCAGGAAAAGATACAATAATAATACAAAAAATATTTTGGGACGTAAAAGCGCTGCTATTGGAAATGAAGTTATTATGCATCTGATTTCTTTTTTCTTGTGTGATTGTAGAGCAGCGAATACAGGATGCCAGTCTTTCATCTTGTTATCAAAACCTAAAAATTGTGAAACAGGAAGGTGAAAAGAGGAGCTATATTTAACAAGCTGTCACACAGATTCACCTTCAAACGTCCACCGCATTTCTGCAGGAAATTATGCCTCAGTGACCCTTTACTCTCTTTTTATCAGCTGAATGAGGAGAGGAACGCGTGACTCACCACTCAGGATCCTCTTCTTTGGCTTTGTGAAGGTCAGGAGGACCGAGGATGTTCTTCCAGTGATGGACAGCTCCTTTCCTGACCAGAGCTAATGCCAGTACAGGCCCACTGTAATCACAGAGATGGTGAATAAATGTCTGCATTCTGAGATTTAGATTCACAACAGCACAGGTCAAATTTACCTTGTCATGTTTCGCATAAGTGCAGGAAAGTAGTCTTTATCCACATGTTGGAAGTAAAACTGTTTGACCTGCTCTTCGGTCAACATTACCTCTTTTTGAAGGGCGACTGTGAAACCTGACTTGTGAATCTGGGCCAAAATCTCATCTGCAAAATAACAGGAATCCCTTTAGTGATAGCAAATGTAGCTCCATCCATGTTGATTTGATTAGGGGACAAAAGGTGGAGTGACTCAAACCCTCTGCAATGATAATTAAGCACAACCCTATAATATTAAGGAGGACAGTGATTGTGCATGTGCTTGCATTCCCTCTCAGGAGCATTTGTGCTTGTGCCTTTGGCTTGAGCCCCACCTCTGTTCTCCCTGGCAACGTCGGGTCGGATGAGAGCCAGCGTCCTCTCCACACGCTCTTCCTCCCCATCCTGCTCTGCATCGGAGGCCGTCCTAAAGTTGGGGAAGAAGAAGGCGAGCTCCCTGTTGGCCTGGTCGCTGTCCGCACTGCCATGCACTGCGTTGAACAGCGTCTCTGTGCCGTATTGTGCCCGCAAGCTGCAGGAAGTCGGGTGGGGAAGGAGGAAGAGAGGACCAGATGGATGCTCGGCTGGTGCTCAACCAAAGAGAAGCATAATGTTTGGGTGTGTCTGATCAAGCAGGCGAGAATGTGCTGTTCGCTCCCTACTCCAGACCCAGAACTGGGATCCTTTCCAGGTATGCTGATCAACAGTGCAGAAATAAATGCATGCATGATATTTTTCACCAAACCGAAGATTGAGTTGCTTTGTTCACTGTTCTTTTTCTTCAAATGTGCAACATTTGTAATTTCTTTCTACTAACCTTTCGGGCTTTTCTCTCCTGGCTTCCTCTATATCTGCTGGGCCAATGAACTCACGCCATGCTGATATGATATTGGCCGTGCCCTCTATCTGAGAAAGCACTAGAATATAGGAGGGACCGCTGGACACGAACTGCACCAAGTCCTCAAAGCAAGCCTGAAAGAAAGCAGAATAAACAAGAACAGACTCGTTAAGGAGTCCTGCAAAACTATTTATGCCCCTTGAATCTTGTCACATTTTGTAAATTTACAACCCAAAATAGTAATGTATTTTACTGAAATCCAGAGGCTTGTGGAAACTCTGGAGGAGCTGCAGAGATTCACAATTGGGAGAATCTATGAACAGGAGCTATTCATTGTCCACAAATCTGACCATTATGTAGTTCACCACCGATTATGAAAAGGAAATAGCAAACATTTTGAAGAAAAAGTTCTGGGAACCAAAACACAAACTGTGTTCTAGGCAAACACTACATCCTAGTACTGAGGCACAGTGGTGGCAGCATTATGCTGTAGGCAGGGATCGTTTTTTTCTGCAGCAGGGGAAGAAAAGCTGTCAGAGTTGATGGTTGGAGTTCAACCCAGGGCAGTTCTGAAGGAAAACGAGTTAGAGACTGAAAAGACTTTAGTCTGGTAGGAAGGAGATTCACCTTTCAGTATGGCAAAGAACCTACATATACAATAAGAGCAGCACTGGAATGGTTTAGATCAAAGCATACATGTAAGTTAGAATGGCCTAGTTAAAGGGCAGACCTAAATTTAACTGAGAATCTGTTGCAAGGCTTGAAAATTTGCAGATGCTTTCCACCCAGTCTCACTTAGCTTCAGTTATTTTGCGAAGAACAATCCTTTAGTCTATAGATGTGCAGAGCTAGTGGAGATATATGCCTGAAGACTTGCTGCTGTAACTGCAAGGAAAGCAAAAGATGGTTTAAGAAAGTATTGACTCAGTAGAGGCTGACTGCAAATGCAAGCCATAGCTCTACCTTTTTTTATGGGTAAAACCTGTAGAAACTATTTTTAAAATTTTCTTCACAACCACCTTCCTCTTTGTGTTAGTATATTACATAAAATTAAAACTAAGGTTTATGAATGTATCAAAACAAAATGTGAGACAACAGTATAAAAGTGTTTTCAAATCATTGTATGGACACTCCCAGCTTCTCTTGATGGCTCATTTGATGGAAAAACTCATGCTGATTTTAATTTGTTGAAGAATTTCTCCTTTACCTGCTTATATATACTGCTTGGATGAATCTCAGTTTGCTCTTGTAACAAACAGCACAATAAGCAATCGAAAAATTGCTTACTCAGCAGCTCTATTTTAAGCCCTGTGAGGGAACGCAGATGGGTGTCAAATGTATTTTTTTTTCACGCTCCCATTCGTATGTTGATTTAGAATATCAATTCCCCCCACATTCACTGCACCATCATCAGTTTTCCTAGGCTTAACATGATTTTGCTATGAGTGATGCTGTATGTGCTTTTCTCACCATATGCTGCACTTTCCTTGTAATTTGTGCCATTATAGCATACCTCCGCTGCTTTATGTTGGTAAAAATCTCGAGCCTCCGTTTCAGTCAGAGTGCGCTCCTCGTGTGCAAGAATCTCAAACCCAGCATCTTGAATCTATCCAGAAGGAGAAGCATCAACAGAATGGATGAATGCCAGCAGGAGGGCTTGAGAAAATCTTGTCTTCTTGGAATGTGAACATGGTTAATCTCTCTGTACCTTCATAATGATCTCATTTGCCTTCCCATGAGCAACTGCGTCAGGCTTAATGATGGCAACTGTGTAGGCTTTACTGGCAGGAACTACACAGAAACAGAGAAGAGTTTGAATGGCGATCATTATTGCTGTTACGATGCAAAACTGTACAAAGTTAAAAATGTCACCAGGGGACTGGAAGCTACAGAGATGAACTGTACAAAACATTGCTTTCACAATACCAATTATACTTTCTTCATTTTGTGGCTGCTGAAGCTCTTCCTCCTCTCTCTTCTCTTCATCCAACAGACCAAAATCCTTCACCTGAGACAGAAACACAACTTTTAAATATGCTTATGTAAATAACAAAAGCATTGCTCATCTGATTCTGTCGTTGCTCATAAATCACAACGAAAAACACTCACTTTGAAACTGGAGGAAAAAAAGCATGATTTATAGTTTTTTAAAGCTCTAAAGTAAGATTATCTTCAAGCAGCAGGGCAGGTGCATATCATTGTGCCACTGCTCACCACTTTGCGACCACTGCCTTTCTCCATGACCAGCTTTTCCTTGGCCAGCTCCTCCACAATCATCCTCTGGAGCATCGGAGCATTGGCCCCTCGCAGCACAGCCACCAACTCCCCACCCTATTCATGCAGCACAAACCCAGCCATTCAGCACGTTTAGTTCAAATATAAAACCTCTACTTACTTTAGCCTACAGACTTAAGTAAATAAGTATAACTCTGTGAGAGTTAAGTCAGGACACAAAATAATTAGTGATTCTGATCTGGGAAAAGTGAAAATATAAACTGGCAAACAAAGACGTCATGATATTTGGTGAGCCAATTTGTAGAATGGTAAAAATAGAAAATCCGCTGTGAAATGGAGTACAAATGAAATTGAATACACCATTTATGTGGAATTTTTTGAAAATAATTCATAAAAATGTATAAATATTAAAACAAGCATAAGCATGCAAACAGAAGTGGTAGAAACACACACTGACTCCAAAGAAAAGGAAGGTGGGTTCACATTTTCCTCGATACTTCTCCAGGGCATCAATACTGTCGGCTTCAGCCTGTGTCACACAAACAGATGAAACGAAGCTCCTTTGCTAGTGTTGCCTTCAAGTTTGAAAGATATACATTTTGAAACTAAAACACAGCTCACAGTGGCAAAATGCAGCAGGTCATCACTGAGTTCGTTCTTTATCTTTCGGAGGAGACTAACCACTGCTCGACAGGGGCCACACCACTGCTGGTAAACATCCACAACTACAAGGAGAACAGTGGACAGTACATGGACAAACTTTCTGATACCAAAGGATAAAACTAGATTTGGTCATTATTACAGTAGAATAATAATTAGAATTTCTCAGAAAATCTGTAGTTTTGTTAAAATAAACAATAATTTATTAACATGGTAACCTTTGCCTCACATTAAAACGTTCTTTTCCCAAAAAATGTCAGTGTGAATCAATGACACTTTAATTCATGCTAAATTTATTAATTTAAGACTTTCCACACGTCTTTACCCGGGCTGTCAACTTATTTTGTTCTTCTCTGCATTTGAGACAAAAACTTAAAAGATTAGTGATGATGCATCGATTCCTTCTGCAGTTATACCCAAGAACACAAGGGGGCAGCATAATACAACGCATAACTGGGCATCTCTATCAGCCAAGGTGGAACAAGTACACAAACAAACTGGTGTAAAATGGAAAAAAAGTACCTCGTTAAAATTGTACAGTAAAGATTTTTAAACAATTTTTAAAAGTACAAGTACATACAAACTGTGCTTAATCATAGTAATTTGAGTAAATGTAATTAGTTACTTTCTGCCTCTAATGATCTGTTATAGATTTAAGCAACACTGCTGTTTAACTGAGTGTTATGTATATTTAAAGACACAAAAAGGATAAACAACCACAAGCAACCATTTAAAGCTTACCTGTCAAACCTTTGGTAGTAAGTATTTCCTCCCATTGTTCTTGGTTCATAACTGATACCTGAACAACAAAATTACAAATTAAAGACTAATGAAGGTAGTGACACTAACAAAAACTTAAATTCTATCCAACCTGCAGGCTTGCCTCTTTCTTCTTCCCTGCCATTTGTGGATGAAACTGTATTTACAGGAAACGATATAAAAATATAAAACTAATGGCAAAGCAAAACATAAAACTCCCTGAATTTGTTATTTTTACGGTAACTTAAAGCATTCAGTTCTTTTTCTTGTTCTGTGGACCACGCAAGTGATTGTTTGACGACTGGTTGCTAAGCAACAGTTTTCTTCGACCCTGAGCAAGTTTGTTAGTTTAAGTTTTAGCCATTATTAATGCCATGCCGTTATAAATGCTCTTGATTTAAAAATGAAACGTTTTCAGTCAACCGTGCAATTTCGCAACTGTGTTTGTTGCTCTCTATTTAATTTAACTTCCGGACCCTTGCACTTGCACAGATCTCCATGTCCGCCAGGGGTCCTTGTTGTCCATCTCTCAATTTAGAAGACACCCTTTATTTATTATTTCTCAAGATCATCGTTATCATGGCTTACAGCGAACCCTCCCGCTTGATTTTACAGCGTGAAGTCTTTTGGGGTATGTCTCTTCCACTGTTCTACATGTATGACTGAAAATGTTTTCCGTGTAAATAGCAAGCTCAGTCAGGTGCAATAGAAAGAATAAAATGCGGCCATGGTGATGTTTTGCTTATGCCACACTTTTCAGATTTTATTTATAAAATTGACTATTGAAAATCATTTCAATAATCAGTTGAAATTTGTTTCGAATTGACTACTGGGGGCAAAGAAAGGGAATCAGGGGACACATTAATACTTTTTCAGTTCACCTTGTTAATATATATAATGAACCTACACAAACTATGCATTTATCAGTTTAAGTAAAGCTGCAGCTATTCATATTGTTGTCAGGATATTTCATGGAATCAAGTCTTTCCTGAAACAGGGGTAGGTTCCTTTAGTTCGCTTTGGTTCACGCATACCCATTTCTAATGGAAAAAAGGCAACATAGAGATTTGACATTGAACTCAAACCTGAGGTGTAGATGAAAGAGAGTGCACACAAACTTTAAAAATGTTCATGGTGAGTGCAGAACTGTAATTACACCAGAGCGCCTCAAATCAAAGGAAAAAATCTAAGCAAAGGAGAAGCTATTGGTCTGGAGCTTTTGATACAAGATATAAGACTCATTGTGATCTAAAAAAGTTTAGAAAGTATACATTAAGCAACTTGGAGGTAAAAGTTAAAGGTTAAGAAAATTACAGAACTGACATTAGAGCTTCTAGTAAACTGATAATGAGATATTGATATTTTGTAATCTCTGGTGTCAGTGAGTACCAAGAGAACGTGAATGACAAAGGTTTTGTCAATAACAGATGCTCTAATTCAACATATCTGCTCTATTGGAGTGGTTTGTTGAGCCTACTTCAGTCCTTTAGGTTCTATTTTGATTATTTCTTGATACTACAGTTCATGGACTAATCAGTCCAGTGTGTGGCTACTGAACTTGAACTCCGCTTCCAAAAAAAAAAAAGAAAAGAAAAAGTGGCTAACCACCGTTAATTAAAGGTTTACCAAGGGTGGGGAGAGATATTATTTTTTCTCACAAAGCCAGGTTGGTTTGGATATATTCTTCAAGAAATGAAATAATCATTCTGGGAACAGCTTTTAGTATTTACTCAGGTTATGTATTAAAATTTGCGTGATGATCTGAAAAGGCAAAAGGTTCAATCTGGTTCAATATTCATGATAAATTCAATCTTGTGCAGCTAATTCTTGATCTCATAACATTTTTTGCAGCATTATTATTAGACTCATGAAAAAGAATGGTTCAAAGATATAAAATCCCAAAAGCATGATCACTGGAACCACAGGTGTAATTTTGTAATGCCTTTCTGAAGTATTGCTGCGCTAAAGCTTGAAAGTGACATTGACATTTTCTCCTCTTGCATGCCTTCTTTATGATGCAGAGAGGAAACATTTTCAAGAAACCTTTTATGCACACATTTATTTAGAAATATTTACAATGCAGGTGAAAACATGACCAACTTTAGAACACGACAGTTTAGCTTTTATATTTGCAGCTGATGGTATAGTACCACATTCACACTCAGAGTGAACCTGAAGTGTTACCTCATGTCTCTCTCAGTTTTTGCTGCTATGCCTCAGTCTCTGCCCAGTCTTGATGTTCTGTTTCCGAGAAAAAACAGAAGCAGTAGAATCAAAAATAACACCGGAGCTCTCATACTTTCTCACTCTGTGCTGTTTATTTATATGGTGAAATTGGCCCTCATCCGAACTCTTTTCCAGGCTCTTCCCACATGAATTTCAATGAACTGCTGCACTTAAGCTGTTCAGCTCCACAGCCTCCTCCGTCATGAAGAAGGCACATGAAAACAGCCATTATAACTGGAGTAATTCTTCAAAAGGACAAATCAGAGTGAACAGTGACAGCAAGTGGGACAGAAAACTTTAAAATAGGACATTCTGAAAGAAGTATCCCGTGTTTTTGTCATGTTTTCCTATAAGTTACTGTTTTCTGCTATCTACGTTTGCAGTGCCTTGAGAAAGTTTTCATCTCCCCTGAACTCCTCCATATTTTGTCATGTTACCCCCAAACTGGTACTGAGACACAAAGTAGTGCAAAGGAAAAACTGTGCATTGTTTGCTGTTCCTAAAAGGTGTGGTGCATATCCATATTCTGACTCCCCTAAATAAAATAAAATCTAAGCAACTGCCCTTAATATTAGTGAATCTTTGTGACCAAACACAAACAAGATGACTGAAAAAGCACCAAACAGGTTAGGGAGAAGTTCAAAGCAAAAAGAATCCCCACATCATTAGGTTGTAAAACAATATTCTGTTCAATGAGATGTTCAAAGCTTATCTCATCAGCAAGACCCTAGTCACTGCTGATTTGTGATATAATGCTTCTTCCACATCAGGAATATGACTTCACTGGTGCCTACTGAAACATTCAGAAGTTTAGGAATTTCTGCAACTAATGTCATAATGTTTTATGACAATAAATTTATCAAGGTCCTAGGAAAGCTCCATGCTTCTCCACATACTGAATACACTGAAAACAGAAGGAGTTTGTCGTGACTGCAAAGCTATAAAGACATGGCTGTTTAGATCAGTAAAAGACAAGATTTTAAATATAATTGGGATCCTTAACAGAGACTTTCCATCCAATCTGACTGAGCTTGAGCTATTTTTCAAAAAGATTAATATGAAATTATGCACTTTTTGAGTTGGTCACTTAAAACCCCATTCAAATACCCAGAAGTCTGAGGTTGCAATGAGATAAATGTGGGTACCTTTGCCGGGGACTGTAGATAGTTAATTTGGTTTGTAAGGTTTGTATTTGTAACCCCATGGCTCTCACTCTGAGCCCATTACACATCCAGATGGGGCCAACAATCATGTCGCTCCATCATGCCAGCTGTGACAGCGTCCTGATAAAGCCCTTGTTCCAACAAACAAGCATTCGCTCGCTGCTCTACATAGGATCCTTCATTTTTATGTTTCATTTCATTAGAGAGATGCACGGCGGTGATTGCTTTTGTCTTATCAAGTCAATGATGAACACTGATTTGATGCTTTCGTCTCAGGCGGCCTATTAAACCATCAACCTCTGTGTCATCAGATGTCATCAGTAATGTGTGCAGGCAGCACACATTACTGATCTGGACCTGTGAGGTCCAGATCTGCAAACTGTAGATGGACTATTCTGATGTGCATAAAGGTATTGCTGTACTATTTAAAGCAACACTTTTGCATGAAGTGCAAGTGCACTTTTGCATGCCTATTAACTGGAAGTTAATAGGCTATGCCTCCTTGTTTTCCCTTGGACAGAGTAGTAGTGCACTGAGCTTATCTTTCATACTACACCTTTTTGCATCAAATCATTGGTTTCAAAATAATGTCTGACTCATTTAGGTCCCTTGTGCAGTAACTAGCAAACTTCTGTACATCCGTCTGCTCAAATTAGATCTTAGAAGAAAGACTCATTTCTCTCCTAGCCTAAAAACTTTGCGGCTCATTAACATCAAACACACTACCTTAAATCTAACAGCGCTCTACTACTGACCCTCGGCTGAATTTAGAGAAGCTCTTTATGCGGGATGTAAGAGTCTCTGCCACAGGCCATTTATCTGACTGTCTTTGAAGGTCTCTGCTTGAATTTGGTTTCCATACTGATGCTGGAGGCTCCATGAACCATTTAGCAGCCTCTTGGTAGATCCCCAGCACTGATGTGAACTCTCCCCCTGTGGACTACTGTTAATCTCTCCAAGGTATGGAGAGACATGGATTTAAAGCATCCACAGTTCTGAGGATTAGTCTCCATTAGTGAATCAGAAAAAGCAGAAGTTATATTTAAGTCTGCTCTATTTATTTTTGCAAAATGCTTCATCATCTCAGCTGTAAACTGAGCCCCAAAGGACTTGAGTCTAATTACTCAAAAAACAAATGTATGAATATCCCAGTTGGTTTTCACTTCTGTCCTATTTTTTCCAAGCAACACGAATCTTAGCAACTTCTGCTTTTATTATTGAACAGCTGGGTTGCAATTAACAATTATCCTAATTATTGACTAATCTGCATGTAATTATTTGATTAGTATCGGCGCTGAAGGCATCAAAGCAACACAAGATTATGTCCTTTTAGTATCAAATGCAAAGTCTTTGACAGGATTTCTCCCCCCAAAAACATTTTCCCAATTGATCTTTTGCACCATCCATGATGCTCACTCTTTGAGCTTTAAGCAAAGATCAGAATCACGACTCCAACCATCCTTTGTCTTTAATGATGTATAGCAGGTTTTAAGTGAGATTAAGACTCCAAACAGCCCTGAATTAGAGGTACACTAATGAGCTATAAAAAACTGCAACTCCAGGACACATAGAGCACTTTGAAAAATTATTCAGACCCTTTCAATTTGCAAGGCATCACAAGTTTGTTAGAGAACATTAGTGAACAAACTTCATCATGAAGATTAAGGGGGAAAAAACTTGGATATTTAAGGCAGTATTTGGTCATAAAACAACATCTCAAGCATTGGAAGTCTTACAGATCAGCATTCAAATGGAAGATGGAAAAAGTAGGCATATGGCATAGATGGTGTCAGCATCACGCTGTGGGGATGCTTATCTTCAGAAGGGAGAAAAAATGGGGGACGGTGACTCTTAACATGCAAGTCAGAGCCTAGTCAAAGTCCAGAACTAAATCTAATTAGATTCTATGCTGAGATTTGGAATTGCTGTTCACATAAGCACTAGATTCAGTTAGTAGTAGTTAGTTGAACTTAATCTTCATTTAGGGGCATCAGAGCAAACGGGGGCAGAATAAAAGCGATTGTCTGAATTTTCAGTTGGTAGAAAATTGTGAAAACAAAGTATCACTTTCCTTCTATGTCACAGTTATTCACAACTGTGTATTTGCATGTCGCGTAAAATGTTTTGAAATTTTTTTTAGGTTTATGACTGTAATGTGAATAACAATGAAGAAGCAGATAAATACCTTTGCAAGATGTTGCAATTTGTAACATGCTGCATTAATACGATTCTGCAACACATCTGATGAATCATATCATATTTTAAATGCTAAATTGGAGGAAACATGGACATTTAGTTAATTAAATAAGCAAACTGTGAATATTTTAAGAATTTCACATACTTTTTACACCATACCCACGGGATATTCTTTTTGAGATGAGATTGGAACAATACGAGCTGAGGTTCTTATACCCAACTGTGTGATTAAATAGATGAATATCCAGCAGCAAAGACTTAGGCTCTGAGTTTTTTAATAGCAGAAAACTAATGTGCCTCCAGTTTGATGGTTGCATTCTTATCAGCTCCTCCAGGACTAAAAACTTTCCTGTAAGCAAAACAGCAGATGAATACAAAACAGCCTAATTTCCACTGCCATCCAGTCATGGTCAATAATATTAAGCAGTGTAGAACTAAAAGAAGTGAAAATATTAACTCAGGAAGCTGCATTTGCGAGCTTCAGTGATGCCTCTCAGCAGTGGTGTGTTAAATGTGATAATTCACTGTCAACATTTTAGACGTTTCCACTGGTCCTCTCCATTTCTCTAGTGCAGTTAAAAACTTGTGGCGCAACTTTAACTGAGCGATTGTTTGCTTTCTGTTTGCTGCATTACAAAAAGATTTTATGCGAAATGAGAAACTGTGTGAGCCACAGGAAGCAGTGTAGTCTGTCAGTCTCATATACCAACAGGCTGCGTTGGTGATTAACTGTGGGTCTGTAAAAACAGGAGGGAGCTTCCTTCTCTCCTCCCTAACAGGCGCTTGTAACTGTGACAGAGAAAGCCAGTATGGAGGAAGTCATCTGCATCTAAATAAAGAGCGCCAATGGCTTTGTCAGAGTCCATTAAGCAAATTGCCATATTTGATAAATGCATCCAGCATCACTTTTTGTCCTCCCCACTCAGACAAATTGGCCTCAAGCGAGAAATTTTTTTTTTTTTCCTTCTTTGTTCCATTTTCCAAAACAGAGTGGAAACAAAGAAAGAGCTGGGGCAAAAAAAAATCAGCTGAATTGTTTGAATGTAAATGATGACTGACGCAAGAGATGAGTAGCCTCATCATTTAAGGCTATACACACCTGCTTGGAAAGTCATAATTACCATTGCAAGGCTGCCAAATGAGACAATTACCGTTTTCCTGTTGAACTGTTTATCCTCCTTGTTTGCTTGCAGAAAAAAAAAAATCCACGTTATGGCTGATTGGCTGGCATTATGGCTTAAACGTAGTTAATTTCCAATCTTTCTGCTCACAAGTAGGCTGCCAGTTGTTGCTGTGACTGTGGTGCATCATTAGTTAGAGGCAGGTCTCTGTTATCTGTCAAAGCTGAAACTGCTCCAGGTTAATAGCTGCAGTCATGCAGTCACCTACTCTACTTATTCAGCTCTGCTGCATCCTGAAGCCTTGTTTCCAGGACCTGCAGGCAGTTCACATGCTCTCATTGTCTGCCATTATGAACTTGGTTTTAAAGTAAAAACAAGAAACAACATTTCTTAGTTAACAAGGGATTTCCGAGGTTGGGCTTTTGACATAAAATTAGCACAAAAGGTGAGAAAATGTGTGTTTGGTGGATTATTTTGCTTTGCAATAATGGTTCTTAGCAAGTCTATTCTGTTGGAAAAACCTCTATTCACTTTTAAATTGTGCCACATTTCTGAGGGAAAGGCAAGAGCAATTAAATATGTTGGCTGCACACAAGAAAAACATCCCAAATTTTCCTCTGCCAGTGCCACACAGTTTAATCTGCTATTGGTCATTATATGGGGTTATTATTTGGATTGGGTGATTGAAGTTGACAATTTAGCTATTTAACAAACAGAGGAATCAGTGGTGCATTAGTAAGCCATAACAGCCTGGAATCTCTTCCTCATATTGGTCACCAGCTTGTCACTCACTACTGTGGGATGGCATCCCAATCTTCGACTATCAATGGTCACCAGTCAACCAAATGTGTTTGTCACTCTGGGATAAACAGCAAGACCCAAGCTGATCCCTAAAATATTTATTGGCAGTAAAACCCCACAAAGTCTCCAAATTCTTTAGGTATAGTCTTTGATAAATCCCGCTCTGTGGAGGATAGAGTTCAGTTCTAGATTGTGGAGCTGTAGAATGTCCGCTGGTAGTAAAATCCTGACTACACATGCATTCACTGATGTCAAGCCTTGCTTTTCCATAGATAGAGAGTTGCCGGTCCATACTGTCGCACCGTCTCCACCAAAAACTGTTTGACATTGGCCTAGAGGATTTGAAAAGTTTTTTATGGGTGCAGCTCACAATCTCAAATTTCCTACAAATGTGGCACCATTTAAGAGAAAAGAATGTTTCCAATGGCATCTGATTCATTGACAACAAAGAAAACATCAATTAAGTACAGATTTTTATCTTATTGTGCTTTTAAATACAAATCTGTGACTATTAGTTATTTATTATAGTGAAAAAATATGTACACAAAGCTTTTTAGATTAAAACCAATGGCAAAAGTAAGAGGAGTAGATGCGACTCAAATATTTGTCAGCATGAACACCAAATGTATCAGCTGTCCAACTGTTTTTATTTCTATAATTTTTAAAAGGTGCAGAGTGGCTTTCATCCAGGAGATCTGATATTTATTTTTTTTTAAACTACAGAGGGAACTCATCTCGGCAGTAAAGGACCATAAAACCAAAAGGATGAATTGAAACTTCTGCTGACAGAATCATCTTGAGTACTTTTAATGCTGCAGTTCTACTTTCAGTTCACCGTGGATTTATAAGCTCTAAAGTTTATTTCCAAAGGCTGAGCCTGGCCACTCCACACAGGAAACTCATTACATCTTTTAATACCCAAAGATAATAGATGCAAGCTGATTGTGTCTCTTGTAATATTATGCATGTTATGTTTGGTTTTTGCTGATCATTATATACAAACAAATACAAACAGAAAGGATCTACAAATTCTAAAAAAAATACATTATCTTGCTAAAGGTGTGCAATCCCGAACCCAAATTGTGTGTCGATCCAATCAGACTTCTTCTGATTGTTAGTTAGAGAATTAGTGACAGGTACAATTTCTTTTAACATCAGTGTCTGACCTCACATATTTGCTTCTGGATAAATGGTCAAGAATTTTCATAAATATGCTAAAACTTTGTGGAAATCCTTCTCTTAAACTCTTACACCATAAATATCTGCAAAGACTGAAACCAACCCCATGGAATAATAATAATTGGATGTCGCACAAGTTCATATATGTGAGAAGTCAAATTAGTAATATTTTGGGGAAGATACTGCAGTTCTAGTGGACATGTAAGAAAAAAAACCACAAAGCATTAATCAAGAAAGAAACAAAAAGGATGATAATTTGTGAAACCATGTGTTAAGAGATGAGACCACCGGTTGACCTTTGCTCATTTCGCTTCCAAAACTGCCATCAGCACCTCTTACTAAGACACACAAACACCATCATGGCCTCCAGGAAATTGTCTGACCTGTTATCTCTGACGCAGTTTCAGAACTGATTATTCAAAGTGATACCTTGTCCTGGTGAGAGAACAAAAAGCCTTGGGGTGGCAGTGATGTAGAGGGAGGAGGAAGGAAGATTTATCAGCAGCACAGCATGTAATTGCTTCTGTGTTATCGTTGGAAAGTCTGATAGGTGCTAATTGAAAAAAGACAGTTTATTAGCAAACTGACAGTATTTAGAGGATCAGCTTGTGATTTGAAGGTCTTATTTTGCCCAAAAGATTGCAGATAACAGACTCCTTCTGCAACTGCTCAAGTCTTCTTTTCAGGTGTAATTCCTGCTTTCTTGTGTTTTCACTCTTCTTTGTCCCCAAGTTATACAAAAGCAGAAGTCAGAGTTGTGGGTTTAATGCTCTTCATTCTGAAGTTAAAATTGAATTTCTTGTATCACATTCTTCAGCATTTTTGTTTGTCTGCGGCAGTCTTAAGACAGCAGCACTGACGAGAGCATTATGAGCCAACTGGAGCCTCTGTGAGTTATGAAGCAGAACAAGCAAACACTGACAGTCCCTGCCACCTAATTTGTGGGGCTTTCTTTTGTAAAAAAAAAATAAAAAATAATAGCAGAAAATAGAGGTCGATAATGAAGCTGTGCAGCAGAAGCTGGGCTTTTATTTTTAGTTTGCTGCCTGCTCTTTCAAAGGTGTATTCATGCAGCCACAGAGTTTAAAAAGAAAAGTGCGGACAAAAATAATGAGCAGCCTCAGACACAGTCATGCAGCAGCGGTGGTCCTCTGATCTTTGCTATGGCCCAACAGTTTATGTAAGATCACTAGATTAATTTGGCTTGAGCCAAACGACAAAAGATAAAATAACAGAAAAAGCTGCAACAATAAAAACAAACATTTGGTTGCAACAGATTTACAAAGGAGTGTTATCAGAAGTTCCTCCCAGTGCCTCTTAGACTGCAACCTCAGATGGTTACACTCCTCTTATTTATTTCACACTTTTTGTATGGTGTTTTCATTTTCCTATTTCACTTGTACATCCTGACAAAACTGCATCTGGTATTTTTGACTGCATTGTTTGTCTTACCTTGTTTATTTTACGTTCCAGGATAGTACCTGTTTTATTTTTGATTTATATAAATTCATAAATGTACCTAAACACTCTATTTCCCCAGGAATTCTATACAATTAAAATTCCATCCTATTCTATTTTCACAGAAATTTAGGTTTAAACCTTTTTATGAAATCCTGCCTGAAGATTTAAAGTGTAAGACATTTTATTCAAGCCTGCAGTAGATTAAACAAAGTAAGTTGAGAAACGCAAACAGAGTTCCTACATGTTTTTCACGTGAACAATGTTAAAATTAAATGCTGTGGTTAAGATCTTTTTATTTCACCACTCAGTGAATAGCACTGGGTGTGTTAATTGTCATCCTCACTGCAGCATCTCCAAGCATGGCTGGTGAAGAAAATATCAGGACAACATAGCAGTCTGAAAGTCGCTTGCCAAAACGACAAAAAGCATAGAGAAACAAACACAAAAATTTGAATAAATAAATAAATACATAAAACAGCAACAAATATAAGATGTAAAATGAGAATAAGAAAAGTAGAAAAAAACACAAGCTCAATCGAAATACTCTACATATTGTCTATCCATGTTCTCAGCTGCACCAATGATACCCTCACATGCTGCTTCCAAGATACAAAAATTAAACAATAATTTAATTTCAAAAATAATAAATTAACAGTATAAGTGTTAAAAACACTGTTTGTTTTTGGCACTCAAAAGAAAAAGAAACTTAGGCGCTGAACCACCAGCTTTGACCTCAGGCAGACATCCACTACAATTTTTTTTCCCCCATAAACAGAACTGTTCAGCATCGAGGGTATTTTGTCGCAGTTGTGCTGCTGGCTGCTTTCTCACAGTAGACGGGTGCAGATGGGCTGCCTGCAGTTTGACTGTAGGGGAGAAGAAATGCCACGGAGGCAGCTGATGCGTGCGTCTACAGCCTGCATGTATTATTCAAAAGGCTGAGTTTTGAAAAGATGATGTGCCTGACTCACCCTGGTAGACGGACTTGCCATTCCCAGGTCTCAGAGTCAGCTTTTTACCTCAACATTGCTCAATCAGCAAGAAGGAGGCTTTCATCTAAAGCACCAAGCTAATCTGAACTCAAGCTGTTAAAAATCCACTCTGATAAAGCATTTAAAAAACTTACGCAGTAAAATATTTGTGTTAGTGTTATTTCTTTCTTGCTGTAGGTGGTGCAGCAGTGATACAGCTGTGTTTTTCAGCACAGACTGTACCCACACTGTGAGCAGCTACAGTTCAGGGAGTATATGATAAAAATCAAAGTTAATTGAATTAGCCTTGTCTGTAAAGTAAATTGAAAGTGACTGCTGCATTCGGTTTGATTCAGCTGATTATGCTCTTATCTGTAAACAATGTAAGCAGCAAACCCAAGACTCTGTCAGCTGTACTAATCTTCTTTGCTCCAGAGTTGAAATGTATTCTCCAATACACAGCATCACACTGAACCTCCTTAAAATCAGTGACATCTCATAAAGTGGAAGCATTAGATAGGCTGAAGGAACTTACAAGTCCACATTGCAACATGATTTCTGTTTAAATCTGGAAACAAACCCTAATAGAGTTGGTTTTTCATGAGCTTCTTTTATAAAGTAAATCTAAACCACTCGGCTAAAACTGAGGATAAAACATATTAGGTGCTTGACGCCAGCATGTGTGCTGGTTCATGGTGTTATGGAAAAGACGTCTCATCCAGATAAGGACTTGGAGCAAATTGCCACACTGGATGGGGCTGACAGGATAGTTCCTGTGACCCTGTACAGGATTAAATGCGTACACTTGAACTAATGGAGAACAGCACAGCAAAAACTGGATACACAATGTTGATCTGCAGAAATGTTCCTCTGTAAAACTGCTTGTTGTCACATTTGCAGAGGATTGCAAAAGTATTTAAACCGCCCTTGAGCTTTTCTCCATTTCATTATATCACAAACATAATCTTAATAAAGTGTACAAGGAGAAGGATTCGTGTGAAAAACCAACACAAAATGTTGCAGTGCAATAAAAATGAATGACTTTAATAAGATTTTACAAATAAGCAACTAAAAACAATGCATTTTTAGCCCCATTTACTATGATACATCAAATGACAATAAGGTGCATGCATGTAGATTATATTTTGACAAAAACTGTGTATTAGAAAAGTTGTGTCTACCTGGAACAATTTTAGATAATACTCTTCCATTGTGTAAAAAATAAAATAAAATAAAATTGTGGAAAACGTTATATTGTGGAAAAACAGAGCTGGCATCTCATTTGGTTCTGGAGCGCTAAAAGGTAATTTTTTTGTGTAAACATGGGGATGATACACACAAGTGAGCCGTGCACAGAGCAATGTGATGGATGGGCATATATTCCTTCATGTTTTATTCAGACCTTTATCAGCTGGTGCACCAGAGGTTAAATACAAATAACAACAGTTCCAATGTCTTCAGCTGTTTGCTTAGGAAGGTCTGCAGAGACAGGAAACTTTTGGATCAGAAACTGAGTCAAATATTTATTGTGGCATCAAGTCGGTAGTAAGAGCAGCTATCATGTGTTGTTTAGAACCGGTTATGCTACAAAAAAAAAGAAAAACGATGACTTATAGGAGAATTTGGGGTGATAAGATTTCCATTAGGAGAGACCAAAGTGGAGAAATTTAGAACTTGGTTAATCTAAGACTGAGGAGCTTTTAGGCAGAGTTAGAGGCAAATCCAGGATGGTTTGGACTTCTGCAGAAGACAGAAGATGAAAGTTATTAGCCACTGATGTTGAATATGGAGCTCCCACAAAATGCCCTGTAGATGCAGTCAAGGAGAATGCAGTTAAGCCCAATATTATTTATATTGGTGGCAGATTTTGACCTCAAGTTATTTTGGCAGCCATCTCAAAATATAACATCATCATCATCATCATTATTGACATCACAGCATTCAAATCCTTCTTATAATTGCTGACCAAGTTTCTCCTTTTTCCACCAGTAAACTTATCTTTGGAAAAGAGGTTTAAATGTCTTTCAGATTTTAGTCAGATCTCTGGGTGAAAGCGTTCTCTGGGCCTTTGTGGAAGCACAAGCCATTCTTCCACTCTCTCACATTCAGCTAACATTCACATTTCTAATCTGTACACAGATGTCAAACCCAGCTGCAACCAGAAGGTCACAGGACAGATGAAAGACAAAAGTCAGACAAGTCTGATATTATGCTTGTAGAATGTTACACAAATCCCTAAAAGTCTCAGAAATTAAATCCTGGGAAATGTCATTGTTTCCAAGACAGACTGTGTGGTCTAATTCACCAAGCCAAAAGAAATTTCAGCTTTCATCCACACCTTCTGAAGAGGGCTTGCATGACAAAGGATAGAGTGGATGCAACTGAGGCACACTTTCATTCAACTTCTAAAGCGAATAAAAGTCAGCCAATAAAAAAAACAATTTGAAGCAATGTTATCTATAGATAATGTTGATTTTAAAAACTGATTTTTAGTCTTGTCTTTCCACTATTTTTTTCATCTACAACTTTTTTGGGTAGGGAAAAGAATTTTAGTGCCATCAATTTTACCTTCTAATTTGATTCATTATAAGTTCTCTATTCGATTATCATTGAGTTGGGAAATAAACTCTTTAAATGCTTTAATTTGAAATAAGCACTACAGTGCATTTGATTCAACATAAATTAAAGGTGGATTAAAAATAGCAAGTCCTCCGTCAAATGAAGTGCAACTTTTTGCACAGCAGCAGTTTTTGTGCAGACAAATTTGCATGTTTGCCTTTTGAAGGGTCTTACAAGATTTAGGGTGTCTCCAGCTGTGTTTTCCACAGCTGGAAAAATATTATATGTACGTATTTATAAGTGCATATATTTCTATTCTTTTTGTTCTGGTTGGGCCATTAAAACACCACAAGTTACTTTGTTCTAACGGTTTGGGCCACAGAGAGTGAGTGCATGGAGAATTTTCTGAGCTTTCTTGGAGTAAACAACTTCCTGAAGCAGACAGCTGCCGTTCAGAGAGCAGTCGACCAAGACGGTGAGCTAGACAGCTAATCAAGCTGACAGCCTTTATCAGGCTTTATAAAAACCCATGGGTGAAGCAGCTATAAGTGATAATTCTCTGCAAAAAGTGACCCATTTAAAGAGCAGCTTTATCAACAGCTGATATTAAGCAGACATGCCACTGTGAAACTAATCCCTGTCAAATCAGCAAAGTCAGTTCATAAGTGGAGTCAGAAGTGGAGACTGTTTCTCTCCCTGTAGGTTTATAATAAAGTTACTCTTTCTTGCTAAAACTCAGTATTTTTATAACTGCTTTTCTCCAAAAGACGCATTTTCCACTCCAGGTAAGTGTGTTACTTAACATCCTACTTCAACAAAGCATTTGTCAAATTATGCAGGAAGCTCCAAAAGCACTGTGTCACTGTGAATTTCAGGCGCCTGGAGTGAGAGCTAAAAGCCCCTTTTCTTAGATTACTGAACTTTTTACAATCACGGAGAGAGCCAGTCGAGTGTTTTCAAACTGATTGCCTGATTATTAATGGACTTCATCTAACAATAAAAGCTTGTCCTACTTGAGCCGAACATATTCTCTTGCCTGCCCCTCTCCCCCTTTTCCTCTTCTCCTCCTTTCCAGCCACTGCAGCCGCCCCCAACACTCTGAACTCGGCACTGCCGCGAGATCAAGGGGGGAAAAAATCAGTGACCATCAATCATTTATGCAAATGAGAGGAACAACTTTCTCTCAAGCTGCTCGGCCTGTTAAACATCAGACGACACAATTAAAACAGCTGAATGCAAATCATCTTCAGAGGGGCACTGAAAGAAAAGAGCCTTTCCTTTCAAGAGCGTGTCCACGGCAGCAGGCCTCGCAGAGCCTCTGGCCCATGAGGGCAGTTTAATGAGGAAAGTCAGGCTTGTGGCTGTGGCAGTGGGAGACTGCATCCTGCTTGGCAAGGTTTTTACCACGACAATTTGCAAAAACATCAAACTCATGACGATGTTCTAACATTGCATTTTAATTAGTTTCTGGTGCCGTGGAGGATTAGGTCGTCATTCCCTTTTGGATCTTCATGCACGACGTCGCTGCTTTGGATTTCCTAGCTGAGGCACTGCAGGTAAACCATGACTAATTAGGATAAGTGCCTATTGGGCTCTTGGTGTTTTATGTCTGGTAATTCTGAGTTTGACCTTTCTGCCTTTGCAGTAGTTTGGGAATAAGATAAAATGCTTCTTGTAGGACTCTGGCTGTAACTAAGTAATTAAAAATGGCTCCACTTGGCTTTAACCTTATTATTCCAGCCTTTGAGGAATACCTTCAGAAGTTCCTAAGCACTCCTCAAAGCCTGTGGCAAAAGGGATATTTTTTTCACAGCAAGGTGTATGAAAAAATTCTACAAACCCAATGACATTTTGAAGCCTAAAAGTCATTCCTATTAGGATCAATGCTCCATTGCACACAGCCTTGTTCCGCCTTGAGAACAGCCTGTTTTCTTGCTGACTTGCACTCAGTGAGAGTAACATGATGCACATGACAACGCGTGGAAAACATGTTGGCTTTGCATAGACAAAGTTCCTGTGTTGTATTATTAATACATCACACAGACAACAGAAAATATTTCTGGCCCACATTTCTCACAGTGGGAAGTGTTGCTGTCTTAAACAAAGGCAACCTCAAACTTTTTCATTCACAAAGATGTTTCATGAATCTACTTCAATGTTAGTCATTTTTGATGTCAACGCTCTAATACAATAATAAGTTGTATCTATATTTGCCTCTAAACACGTTGAACGGCTTACTTTCTGACTATGTGGCATCGCACAACATGAGAAGTAGTTTCATTTAGTATCTGGTGTTTCAAAGATGAACTGAATATACAGATGACGACAATTTAACTATCTAAAATAATTCAGAAAACAAAATGGAAAACAAATAGATAATACAACTGCTGTCTTTTCTCCTCTTCAGGTCAGGGAGGGATCTTTGAATTTAAATTTGAGGACTGAGATATCTATAAAAGACGATTTTCTCTGAGTTTGATAAACCATTGGGTTTTGACCACATGATATAGATCATTATGCAGCAGAAAGTTTTTTGATTAACGATCAAGGTCTCAGAATTTCCATTCAAATTTTGCACAACTTAATCAAGCCATGTTCCCTGAGAAGGTTCCCTTTGGAAAACAAAGAGGCCCACATTATCTGAGATCCTCCATCTTATTTAGAGCAACCATGATGTGTTTTTCATAAATTCACCTTAATTTCATCTGATTAATCCACAGGGTACCAGGCGAAGCTCCCGTGGCATTCAGCAAACTCTACTTGTATATACTGTATTTTCGATGGTAGGAACAGAACAGAGAAGCAGTTATATTTCAGTGCTCGTTTTCTGACCTATTGCATCAGCATGTCCTTTTGTCTTTCGCATTTTGAAAAGTGGCAGACGGAAACAGAGGAAGAAGAAACATTACTGAATAATGTTTCAGCTTGATGAACTTTAAAAAGGACAATAGAATTCGCAACAATGTTTCCGCTGTTTTTAAAACAGTAATTTTTAAAGAATCATTCAATTGCAGAACCATTAATGTACTTAAACTAAAGGTTCTTTTTTTTTTTAAATTGTCTGTGACATTTTGCTTTAAGGCGTTTTAAACCCCGTTAGCAGGGGTACCAATAGACGAGGAAGCCGCTATAGTAATGAGGCCACCCAGTGAATTATGAATTTTAATGAAGGTAAAGCACAGAGTTTCTGACACAGCTCAGGACAGCTGGAGACTGATCACCTGTAGCTTTAGTCGCTCCTGCAGAGAAGACTCCTGGCTTCTCCGTCCATCAGGCAGTACAATGTCACTAATTGGTGCTTGTTGTTTTTTTTTTGGGTGTGCATGTCATTATCGCTGACATTAATTAAAATTATTTACTGGCTCTCAGGTAACCAGCATTACGTGTTCAGCAAGCCGTATGGCATCGTTATGGGTATATTAAATTCACAGGCAGGAAGCAAAAAGGTCACTTTATGTTTGTGAAATGTTCATCTTTTGAAAACAACATACCATGAAGAAAATTGTTCTTTGTTTTAATCATGGATTTATTTTAACAGTACATTTTCTTTTATCAAAGCAGGTGTGTTGAATATAAAGATAAAAATAGGAGGAAATTTACAGCATGATTGTATCATTCACTCTTTCAGTAGGTTTCTCATAGTGTTTATTTATAGAAGTTGAGGACCATTCCTGATGTAGTTTTAAAAGTATTATAAATTCTTGTTGGACTCTAAATTTCTGGTGAACTATGGTTCACTGACTTCTCCGTATTCTCAGTGGGGATAATTTCAGAACTGCATCCAGACAAGTTTCTGACTTTCCCACAATGAGGTCTTTTTTAATGGAAAGAAAAAAAGTGCATGCAGTGGTTTGGTTTTCTTTCATTTTTTTTTTACTTTTTAAGTTCACATCATCTGTATAAGTGTAAAATATTTTGTCAAAACTGCAAATATAATTTTTTTTAGCTTTGAAGTTATTGCACAGAGCAATGATGTAAACCGCTGTCATCAGAACAGGTTTTTGATTGGTGGCCCCTCCCAGCTGGAAACACTCAAGATTTCCAATGGGAGCCATAAATTTTAAAATAAACTAGAGATCAGTTTCATATTTTGCATCAGCTACTCTTTGATAAATGTTTGTTCAAAGAAAGCAGACACATTTATTGACATTTATCTAGGTCATAAATTTTTTTTTTCTATTTTTTTAGAAATTTGGTGGGTGAAGTAGCAGCTTGTGTTTCTGAACCCATGCTGAGGTTACACTCTGTAACTCTTTCTTATTTCTCTCCTTGTGCATTTCCATCCATCTTTTATATCAGCTGAATGCTTGCAGGGTTGTGCTTCTACTAGTTATTGGATGGGAGGCGTGGGGCTCCCTGGACAGGCAGCCAGTCCACTACTGGGTAACCCAGAGCCACACAGGACAAATAACCATGGATCCACACACTCGGGTTTATACTAATACCTAAGAGCAGGTTAGAGTGGAGGGGCAGTCAACGTAATACATTTTTGAAAAGTGTAGAAAAGATGGAGTACCCAGAGAAACACATGCATGCTAGGAGAAAACATATTTGAATGCAGCAAAACCAGCAAATGAATTGAACCACCATGTAGCGTAGAAATGCTAACTAGATTATTAACCCTGATAATGTAAATTATTATTAACATAATTTATTTTCCTATCTAAAGATTCAGAATGATGCTTTTAGATTTTACATTCCACTCAACTCCTTTTGCAGCCTCTCTGGTACGCTCCTTTAAATCCAGTCATCATCCTGACCTTTTATCAGAAACATTAATTAGTTTTGAGATGCTCAGTAATGCTTTTTGAGTCTTAAATGTTTTTCCCCATGGATGAAGAACCAAATTAAAAGTGAGCCTAATTTTCATGCAGATTGCTGAAGGGGTGACTCAGTGTCTCTGTTTAGGTTTACTGCATCCTTTGCCTCTTCCAGTGTGGAGGTGAACATATGTAAAGATGCCATCAGAGTTGAGCCCTGCAGAGGAGGTGACCTTCATCTATTTCGGTCGACGTTTATGAAATTCACAGTGCAAAGAGAGACAGGAGATTGATTATTTGTTGTTCTTTTTTAAGCCTTGAGCCAGCCTTTCTTTTCCTGTTGTTGCTCTTCCTTTGATGTTCTTCGGCTCATGCTCACCAATTGACCACTAACTCTGTGTGTCTTATGGTATCCTTGATACATGTGAAAACTACAACACTCAGTGTAAAGATAAAACAAGCAGAACTGGAAACTGGATATCTAAATGGTCCTTCAAAACCTGCCAAATAACCTCTATAAATCCCATTCTCAGTCTTTGGACACTTCATTCACATAAGAGTGAAGAACAGTGCACCCGTGTCTGTCATGTTTTCTCTGTATTGTTGGCAGCCTTCGTGTCCTTCTGCTTCTCCGTGGATCCCTGAAGCTTTCTGTTTTTCTTCCTGTGCTCTCTTACTTCCATCTAGGCAACAGTGATTCTGTTCTTTGTGTGAACTGATGATGGATGAGACACTCAAACTCTACAGGGACACAACACAATTCAAACAGGAACAACGATGTGGCTGCTCACCTATTTATTACCTCTGGGCAAAGGGCCAGGCTCACCCTGAAAGCAGGTAGATGTTATATTATGACACTGAGAATTAATTATGAAAATCTGGACCTTTTCAGCATAATTAAAACAAATTTGAGAAAATATCCTATTGCCTTCAACATTGTGGTAGTAAATGTAATTGCTGTAGCTCATCCACATTGTCCTTTTCTTGTATCCAGAAGAACTAAAGCTAAACACCTTTAAATTGTCTTGTCTGTAAAGTTAAAGGTATATATATAACCTAGTAACAAATATGCCTTAAACAGTATAAACGTTTTGGTATTTTGCCAAAACGTTATAACCACAAACTACAATGTATTTTAGTAAGACTTCTTGGTATAGATGAACACAAAGTGGTGAATAAATGTAAATTAGAAGTGAAAAATTAATATGTAGTTTTTGATATCTCTTTACAAATTGATGACTGAATAGAGTGTCAGATCTTACTGTTTAAAATCTTTTACTCTAGTACACCTAAATGAAATCCATTGTAATTACTGCAAAGTAATTACTAAACAGAGCCCACCTATGAGTAATTGTAATAGCTGTTTCAATGCAGCTGGTTTGTGAAGCTCTCAGTGGTTTGTTAAAAAACATTAGTGAAGAAATGGCATCAGGAAGACAAAGGACAAAAAGGACAGGGATAAAGTTGTAGACAAGTTGTGTGTGAAGCAGGGGTAGGCCATGGAGAACAGTTCAATCCATGTTGCACTGTGTGCCGGGCTCTAAAATAGCTGAGCCAAAGTTCAGACATAGGACCAATTGAGAATATATCCAGTGACTTGAAAAATGCATCCAATTAGATTGAACTTGAGCTTTTGTGTTAAAAAAAATTGGGAAAACCTCTGTCTCTGACTGAGAAAAGATGCACCACTATAACTTAAGCATAAGTATTGACTGTCATTTAGCTCTTTGTCTTAGTCTATCAAGTAAAATACATTCAAATACATTGTTATTGTTTGTGGTTGTGACATGACAAAATGTGGAAAGATTCATGTGATATAAACACGTTGCAAGGCACTGTACGAGTATTGAAGAATAAACAGTAAAAGCTTTGAAAAAAGGGTCAGTTTGGGAAGGAGATCTTTGTAAGGGGTTTGTTTATGAGATTAGCAGGAGCCTGACGTGAGAAGCAGGATTTGGGATTAGTGACGAACCTTAACATTTTACCATTTTGGAAATGGATTATATTTTGCTGGAACATGGGGAAGCAAATCAAAGTGTGTAAAAGCACTTCCTACTTACTAATCGATTCTCTTGGACAATTGCATTCAACGAGCTTGCTGTGCTCCTAAGTGCATCTCAGAGAGTGGAGCGTATGCCTCCATAAGAAATATCACATCCCAGTCGAAAGAACTACTAAGCTAAAACAAGGCCTGATTAAAGCATTAAAGCTTTGTAGCTTGTTGATCTTATGTCATTAGTAAGAAAGACTAATTAAAGTTTTAAGTTATGTTTGAATAAGATCTATATTTACTAAAAGATTCACAAAGCAGAAGTTGACGTCAGAAAAACTGGTCTAAATTTCTCTTAGGAGTTTAACAGAAACTTTATTATAACGTATCAATACAGAGACAAAACAAATGACTAGATAAATAATCAATTTTATTAGCTTTTTCACACAAGATAGCCTGAAGATCACATCACTTTTGGCAATTTGAAGTAATTTCCTATTTTTTTCAGGACATAATGTAAATATAACAATTAGATACACATGTTTGAATATGTCTGATATTTATACTACTAATATTTTTCAGCTTAATGGCTCTCTGTAAACTGTGCATTGACCACATTGTTTCTTTATCACTGATCTTAACTGGGGCAAATGAGGCCTGCAGAGTTTTTGGCAGGGCATCCACTTTCAGGGACGGTTTCCCACTGCTCCATGTTTTCTCTTTTTGTGGATAACGATTCTTCCTGTGTTTTATTGGAGCCCGAATGCCTTATGGTGCTGTAACCTTTTCCAGACTGAAGGTTGTCAATGAATATGCCTCTGATCTGATCTGTTCTTAAATTGCTTAGATGATTGCGACATGATGTGCTGCTTTTTGAGATTGTTTGGCTTCCATCCAGTTGACACAGATTTCACTGAGGGGATTTCTTGGTTCTCATAACTTGACAGAAATTAAAACTGGGTGCATTCTGAGTGAAGAGTGTGTGGTTAGTCCCATCTGACTGATTATTGAACAAGGTTGGTACAGTGGATTCCCACCTATTCGGGGTTCAGTATTTGTAGATTTTTCTGTGAAAAGTGACTCAAAAATATTTTAAATATTTTTTAAATACTGGTTTGGGTTTACTTTTTCTTCAAAAAAATGTTTTAATGGGTTATCTTTTTCTGCTGTATTTTAATGAATAAATATTTTGTATCGCGGGGATGCTAAAGCAGAAGAAAACTGTAAGAGGGAAAAACCTGTTTGGGATGTCATCCCACTTTTTATTGTATTTTATGTGAGAGTGTTTTCATTTCTTCTTTCAAATGTGCAAGATTTATAAATATTGAGGATTCTAAACTTATCTTAATAAACTATCTTTATAATTATTAAGTTAATGATAGTATCTTAAAATGAAAGTTGTATATTCTACCTACGATTTATGATTTAGTATTTTGTGGAAATTATTTGCTTGCTCTTCTCTGTGTAGTATTAATGTTTGCTTCTCCAATTTTAATATTAAGGTTTATAAATTTATGTGGAATAAATTAAATTTTCACAATGTCCTCCTGTGTTTTGCTACATTAAGAGTAATGCACAAGTTTCCTACTGATTTCCGGTTTCATAATGATATGATAATGACTCCACCTGGAGTACAGAAGCTTAATGATTTCACTTATTTTTTGAAAAATTTTCATGTTTTTTTTTTAGTTTGACAAATAACTCTCAGCTGGACCTGCCTAAAATGTAAAATAAAAGTAAACTGAAGCACCAAACCTCAGAGAAAAATCTGGGCCACTAATTCTCTGCCATTAGGCTCACTTTGTCCCTGTTATGTGTTTTCTTTCCTTTGTCTTGCCTGGTTCTTGCATACATATTCAAGGCTGATGTGCTCATTAAAAAAAAAAAAGCTGTAAAATGCAGCCGTTTAACAGCAACCCAGCCTCTGTGACTGAGCTCAATTTAGAAAGGCATGAAGTGAAAATGGGAGGCAGTGAGCTCACACCACCTTTAAACATTTAGTTTCTCTTGCAGAGCACAAATATTCACGCTCGAAAAACGAGATTCCCTCCCACCCAAGATATCTTGATCCTCGTGAGGAAAATAAACACACTGGTTACTCCCACGCAGTTAAATGTGCTGCCACCCAGGACATTAAGCTGTCCTCTTCTGATCCCTCTGAAGGATGCTATAGATCGTATTTCCTTAAACAAATATAAAGACACGGAGAATAGAGCCTTATGTTAGATATTTTTGCAGTCCTACTGTCCTCGCCTGTGAGCCAGAAAAACAACACCTACCCTTACAATGCTTGTTACACAACACCATTATAGTGGCAGTGCTTGAAGATAATTTTCTCCCTGCTTGCAAAGATGAAGTGCTGCTCATTGTGCACAGTAATGGCCCTCATTCAAAAAGATAGAATGGTACTGTTGTGGCAACAATTGAAACTTTAAAATATTTCATTTTCTACACATATTCTTCTATCACAAGGCTGATGATAGTAAAAAACAGTGTTTTCAGCTCATTTCTGCATAGGAAAACGGAGCTTTTTCCGCTTTCCAGCTTTTCGTACAGCAGATGATCACACTGTGAAACAGCTGATGAAACGGTGCAGAGTCCATCCTCGTCGTCTGAGCACCGCAGCACTGAAATGTTTAGGGTCACGTCAGGAATGATGGCAGAACAGATGGTCCAGATGGTCCTCTACTGTTGTTTTGGCCACATCTGTCATATATTCCTGGTTGTTTAGGCCTCTCAAGCAATTGTTCACCAGTGCACAAACAGCAATCACAGGTGTTTTTCACACTTGGTTTGAGCCCTGAGTGCACAGACTTCTAAAAACAACAACAACAATGTTTCCAGCTGATAAGTGATGAGTGAGGATAGAAGTATGACAGAATGATTGGTGATGCTATGGGCATAAGCAGAAGGCAACATGACTGTTCCAACTTATTCAGGACCTTTTTACATTTTATCTGAAAAAGTTTTTCATGACAGATAGGATGTTTAAAAGACATTTATCTTCATTTATGTTCAGTATTGTTAAAAAAAGAAGAAAAATCCTGAAATAGACACCAAAAAGACACAACAGAGGAAAAAAATAAGTAAAGAAAAATCTGTTGGGGAGTAAATCCTTTTTCAAGCCACTCCAGTGCTGGTCTCATTTTGTGTAAGTGGACAGCTTCCTCAGTTTGATGGCATTACTTGTTGTTTTAATGTCTCTTCAACAGTCAGGTATTACAGATTGCATCACAGAAAGTCTAAGTGCAAATCTGATTAACTGCATAGGCTACAAACCAGTGAACAGTGTTTCTTGAAAGTTGTTTAAAATATAATAAATATATGAAATAAATCATCTTCAGAGATTATTTGCTCAAAATTGTAATATAGAAAAAAAATTCAATTTTACAAGATTACTTTGGTGCAATGTTCTGACCATAGAGTTCATCAATACTACTAAACCACAGTGCCTTTCTTTTTTCCCCCCCGTTTAAACTTATTTACTTTCTGGAAGTATTAAACAATATCAGTGACTTCTCATCTGTTGTGACAATTTTATGTGAAGCTCCCAGTCATTTATCTTGTGAGCAGGTGGGAAAAGGTCACATAGGTTGTGCTGGCGGCTCTGTTTGTGTCAGGGTGAGGACTCTGATCTGATAATGTCCTCATTAGCCAGCCCCAGCTTGTCGGAAAACTCAGCCCGGAGCAGGAGGTCCAGTCGGCTGGTGACGGCTGGCGCCTCAGGGCCATCACAGCCCAGATGAGCCCCGGATGGCAACTCACGCATCCTGAGGGGCTCCACCAAACTCAGCTCTAAGAGAGAGCAAAGTCAAGACAGGAGCTGCTGTTTTTAAGTTTGTTGTTCCTGCTAATCAGTGTCAATTTAGATGCATCACATGAATTGACGTTCAGTCTTGGATTAGCTGCTTCCTCGCATATAAAAACCTTCCATGAATATCAAAATTCCAAGCCGCTTTGCGCTCTTTTTCTCCTTCCAATTAAGTATTTGAACAGGAAATGACACCAGCACATCTGGTGCTTCATCTTGGAGTAGAAATAGAAAATATGTAAATAGAGAGTAGTGCTGTGGTAATAACCCCTGCTTCTGTATGCTGCAGCTGCATCTGTTCTGTCTGCTTAAGGCTGCTTTGTTCTCACTGCAACAGAGATCAGTTCACAGCCACTGTGTCAAACTGGGGAGGAAGAAGGTCCTCTCATTTCCTGATGGATGGGCATGAGTATGATTCAAATGTGAGGCTTTAAAAAGTGAACAAAGATATTTGATGCTGCAGAGAAATCTCAGAGAAGGTGGATAACAACGCAAAACGGAAGACTGTGCAACTCATAGAGAAAATATTTTTCTATTATCTATCAATTATAATTCTTACCATCATTTCATTTGTATATAGAGGAATAATGCAAAAACAAAATATATTTAGGTTTTTATACATCACAGTTTATCACAGGGTAAATTAAATTACCTGCAAATTCATCATTTATTATTATGTCATAAGCAAAACCATAAAAAGATATTACATCACTTAACTGTTGTATTAAGCAGCGTGCACAGGAAATTTGAGGTACCCACTATTAATTTGGTTTCATAATTACAGAGGAGTTATCACTTTTTTAAACATACGGTCTCTATTTGCTGGACCATTTTTGACCATTCTTACTCAGCATAATATGAACTAAATCAAGTTGACAAATCTCTGCATTTGGTGGAAGGAGATGGTGATCTTCTGTGTTACTTATTTCATAGTTTAATTAAATAATTAGGTCAAGTCCAATAAAAGTATTCAAGCCCCTTGAAATGGTCCACATTATGTCACATTGAATATTTTTGCAAGGCATTTCACCTACAAGTCATTCATAACAGCTAGATGATGAAAAAACATGTCTTAATTTGGAATAGAGTGGACCCCCAATGTTAGCTGGAGCTGGGGAACACAAAATCCACTCATACTTCAGCCCCGCTCTAAAAACACTTATAATTGCCTGGTATTTTAACAGTTTGAACACTAAATATACTTTATTATTCACCAATACCCACTGAGGAAACTGTCTTAGCACTACAGCAGAGGGTAATATCAACAGTGTTTCTCATTTCTGCTCCCTGTGGTACAGACAATTATTGCCAAGGAAAATGAATGGTACCCTGGATTGGCTCTTTTGCAAATGCCAGCCAATGGTGTGCCAAGTATCACTGCACCAGGGAACTTCACCTTTCCAAACTGCTTTTCCTGTTAATACTTTAGGTAATCTCTGGAAAATCTGTGAAAAAAGCACATTTTTGCTAATATTTTGGTGTCATTTTTCACAGAAAAATCTGCAAATAGGTGAATTTGCAAATATTGAACCACAAATAGGTGGGGGTCCACAATCTGCATATTTTTTATATCTGTCAAATCCTAAAGTTTAAGTCAGAAATGTGTTTTCCATAGACTTTTTGGTAAATAATATGTGAAATAAACAGTTTTAAAAGAAAACATTGGATAACAAGCCACCTGTGTCAATATTACATGCAAGCCTTAAAGGTCATGTGGTCCTTTGACTTGCTTATTATAGTAAAATGTCATAGTTATAAATTTTGAGTTTTTTCACATATGACAATGATTTATCTTCTGAAGGTTTTTGCTACATTTATAAAAGCTAAGTGAGGCTGACTATGGGTGAGATATTAAAGTTAAGGTTAATGAGACTTTTTTCCGTCTCCAGCAGCACATTTGTCTAGTCTCTAAAAATTCTCTTCTCAAGCTTTGTTTTATTTTAATCAAAGACAATCTCATGATGCAACTAAGACGCTGCTGCTAATGAACTTTTCATTTGTGTCCTGTCACCATATAATTTCAGCATGATATATGCCACCTACTTACTGTACGTACATATATTTCCGTCACTTTAAATGCAGGTCTTCGTTTGGAGCTGGCAGTGGAGCCTATCTGTCCAGGTTTATCATGGAATTAAATCTATTTTTGGAGTTGAACAACAGTGATTTAATTTTTAATACTTTCAATTGTTATTTAATAGTTTACACACTGGGACTTGGGCCAAATGTTTTGGTCATCCTCCTTCAAGCTTCTCACAACAGTTGAATAGATTTTTGGCTCTTTTCTCCTGAAATCATTGATTCAACTAAATCAGGTTTGGGTAACACTTTATTTGAAGGGGTGTGCATAAGCCTGACATGACACTATCATAAAAATGACATAACACCTGTCATGAAGATGAAAGAGTTTTTATGACTGTTTATTGAATTGTGGGTTAGGGTAATGGTAATGTTAATGTTAATGGCTTTTTTGCCATTTCCGAAGAGGCGGTTAGCTTTACCGCATTGACAGATGGGTAAAGCTAACAGTCTGGTGCTGACTGTCGGCTTCTATCTAACACTTCTGATAATGCTGACACTAAAGTAGGAGCACTAACATTGATTTTTAAAATATTAATTAACTCAATGAGTCGCTTCCTCTCAGCCATTTTTCTGTCAGTGAAAACCCCCTTCTCCTGCTTGGGGTCCAATCAGAAACTGAGGTTTTAAATTAACTTCCGTTGCAATCAAGCTCTGTAAGAGATGTTGGTTAGTACATGTGAGAGGGTTTGATAGTACATTTACATTTTTACAGCTATAATCACGATGTAGTTGTATTTTTTTTTTTGCAGTTTTTATATTTTTCTCCTACACATTGTGTAGACAGTTTTTTATGTATCTTATATTATTTAGTATATCAATGAGTTACTGTGTTATGTTGCCTTACTTTAGTTCCACTGGTAAACTTCTTTTAACTAAATGCAACTAAACATGGAAAGTTTAGGCACGTACATTTATAGTTTTACGTGAAAAAAACCATTGGGAGAGTACTCTCTTCTCCGCTTCCTATTTGACGAAAGCGTACCATGTAGTTACCTGTAAACCCGGACATTTTCCTTTTGTTGACTGATTTAATTTAATTTCCCGAAACATACAAACATTAAAACTACTGGATCACCATTAATTATACATACCATGGTCTCTGTTTCTGTTACGTGTTTTAAAATAATGTTAAAGTTTGTGAACCGTGAATCAAGTTGAGTTTGGCCTAAAACACATAGTTTCCTCCCTAGTTTTATGGTATCACTTCTCTGCCTTTTGGCTAAGATCAAGTGTAAATATCTGTTCTTATCAGTTTAATATCTGATAGTTCCTTTCAAGGGAATCATGTATTAAGTTGATTTGAGCTTGCTCTGTCCACTCTGCACATCATCCTGGTATTGACTGGACAGTATCTCAAGATGTTGCTGCAATATTTCTATAACATGCTCATGATCTTGAGCATTTGTGAACTGTAATCCTTCTTTAGTGTTTTTTTTTTTTTAATTTTTAATAAAGTCTTCTTCCTCTAAGATTGATGTTTGTCTCTGGAACACAGAAACTGTTGCCTTCTTGAATGGTATTGTGGCTAAATATTCCTACAATGTTTATTATTGTGTTCAACTGGTTGGACCGATGAATGTGGCACTTTTGTGCCTGTTGCATAGAATATGCTCACAGCAGTGTCTTCAATCGACTCAAATGTTGGGAAGTAACAAGAGCTTACAAAGCTATGACATCATCTTCTGCCACAGTAAATAATGTACAGGCAAATTATCTAAACACATTGTAAATTTAGTAAACCTGTGTAATATTTGAACTCTAAAGAAAGTAATAGAAAAATTCTGTACAATTGTATCTAAATATTCACTTTTGTAGAAAGCAACAATTCCGACTATTCACTAAAACAGCTTTAATGTCTAAACACAATTAGGAAGAAAAGGAAAACAAAATTGCATGTCTGGTTGTTTCAGGTAAGTCCTTACAAACTCCTTACAAAGGACTAAAATGACTTTGCCAAATGGCTTCTTTGCTGAGAAAAAAAAAATAATTTATTGGACAAACACACTATCCAAGGAATTTAACACTGCATGCATGTTAATCCAGCAGTTTGTTTAGTGGCAGGAAAGAGCTCAAATGTTTCTTTTTTCTGCTTTGCATCAAAACCATATGAATTAATTATTAATAATAATATTTTTATTTAATTGAAAACACTAATTGTTTTCAATTAAATTTATATTTTCAGAACCTCAAGTCCAAACGGAGAGATTTCCATCACTTATTCAGACTGGGTGATTTTTCTAAGGTGATCAATACATGACTGTTATTTTCCGCTGGGTGAAACAGTTCAAAGACTATTTTTCATTTGTAAAAGGTGCAGCGTGTATACAGAAAATTAATCACTGGCTGAAAGGCAAAACTAAGAGGTAAATACGATTTTCTGCAGTTCAAGCTATTCTTTATAGCCCCCAGCTGATCTATTTTGGCAATCCTTTACTCTTTGTCAATTTTTGTGACTATCTGGCGATGCGAACATATGGGCTCGATTAGTAACATCTAGCTTATGCATTTACTGATCGACCATGTAGATCCTTCCCCGAAACTCTGACCCTTTAGATTCCTTCTTAGTGCAAAGCCAAGCAAGAAGACGGATAGTCAGTTCCTTTTCAGCCATCTGTCATGGCCACTAAAATATCTGAGCGCACTGTAAATATAGAAGCTATGCAAAATTCAGACACTGGCTGTCACAATGTTTTCAGGAAAACTTGTGAAAAGGCCAAACAACTTTTTTCTCTTGTGTTTTCTGTCATCTTTCTTTCTCCCAGGTGTGATTGTCACAAGGAAAGCAGCACTGCTGAGAGGAAAACCGTGTAGTGAGTCATCTAGTAGGTGCTGGAGCTCCCGGAGGAACTGGCTCCCCACATTTCGGAGGCAGGTGTTTCCATAAATCTCTGACTCTTTAGACTTTGCCTTATTTGCTTTTATACATTTTTTTTGTTTCCAAGCCAACAGAAGGAAAGGGATTGCTAATTTGATCTCAGCTGAAAGATGAAATATTATGTGTCAGTGAGTCAGTATGTCAATTATGCAGCCTTCAAAGTATAAGGAAGGCATGGTAATGCTTTCACCTCATACACTCATGTATAGATTACACCTTCCATCTTTGGCTATTTCTTTCTAACCTGTAATTGAAAGCGAAAAGAAGATGAAGGTGCTGGACTTCAGCTTGAAAAGCTTAATCTATTTTTAAAACCATAAATGTCAGTGATTTTAAAAGCCATGCTGATTTATTCATCTGAGTTGAATCTGCACCAAGTGCTGTACAAACCAAAATTGCACTACTGATGGAACAGAAAATTGGGGCTTCACAACACTAAGTTTAGAAAATTAGCAGAAAGCCATATTGGCTTGTTTTTAAGTAAAAATAAGGATGATTTTGCATGTAGGTCAGAAAGTTCATTTGTTGGCATCAGTTGGTCAAAGGAGCATCTTTTACATGTTGTGTGAGTCCTCAGTACAGCTGTTGTTCTTCTTGCAACCTCTTCATCAGGAAGGTGTTGTTCCGCCATGTACGGTGATAAAATTGCAGGCACATAGAATATAATAGAACCTATGAGCAGTTTTTATTGCTATCACATCCTCATTTTCATGATATATTTTAAACATTTTGCAATTAAAATGATCTAATTAGAAAATATTTAGAATACATTTTTCACATCAGAACAATGCTCAGGCATTAATCTGCAGTTTGATATGTTGCTGTCTGATTTTAAAAAATGTAGCAAATACAGGTAATCACTTGGTGTTTTTAAAATTTGTGAGACATTTTCAATGTTTTGCGCATTCTGCAATTGTGGCAGAATGTGCATAGAAGAGCTCATTCCCTTGCTTCTGGCCTAATAACAGCTCCTGTTTTGTACTTTGTTTCTACTTGTCTGTCTTGGTTGCCTCTCTTTCATTGCACATGTTGAAGTTGATGTGAATATTGACAGAAAAACAAACATTATTTAAGTATTCAGCCTCATTCACCCCTCTAGGTGTGCTGTAAACAAAACACTCCAATTCCCGCAGAGCACATTTTGCATCCTGTGTTGCCTCCTGTGGGCTCTACCCAGGTGTCACTATGGGGAGTTTACAGAGTTAGGTTGTATTTTATATGAATAATCCTCCATTCTGCGATGCATATAGGAAGAGGCTGTTCGCTGATGTTTAAGACATGATAGCAGACGTATATAAAAAATTGGGTTTTTTGCAGCTGGACATTAACTACATTTCCTTTCAGACAACGATCATGGTATTTATTTTGACAAATGTCTGCTGTCTTTTGAAAAAAAAAATATTGCCGTCATCAACCAGGAAGGGAGAACAATTCAGTTTAAAATGACTTTGGCTTTGTATTACTGTAGTGCCTTACAATTAATGCATTAGCAGTTGGAAGACCTGTTTCTCGTCAAAAATACCTTTTATAGTATTAAATTTATGTGATTTAGATGAACACCTGATGAAATGGAAATTAGAACTTTATTGAAAAAAAACTAATTTTCAGAGATGTTAAGTAAACTCAGACTGTTGTTATAATTGTTGAACGTTTCTAGTACTGATACTTTGATGTTCTGTCTTTGTTGATGAAGTTAGAAGGTCTCCTTGCCCTCACGGTAGTCTTTTCTTCTTCATACCAGCAGTCAAACATGATGGTGGTACCAAAAACCAAATTTTTTCTTACTCAAAAATGTGGTTCAATTAAATTAATTACATTTATTTATTAGGTCACAGCTGTCCTTTCCAAACAAAGGATGGTTTGCGAAGTGTCTGTGTTGATCAGATTGTGATATATGCTGTCTGAAATTATGTTCTTTCTGAATTCCTTGTGGTAAAAACAACTGAGAATAAACATCAATGCTCCAAACAATAAATCTGTAATTATTTTTCATCTTGGTGTGCAAAAGCCTTTTCTCACTTTAATACCAAGACTGGAAGAGAAAATTGTCCGGCTTCTATTTTTAGATGTTCTCGCCGCCTTGCTGCTCAGTATCCTGTGCGGTTTTCTTTCATATTCTGCTTATTTTCTCTGAGATGAAACCAATAAATGAACATGATATGAAAGAGAAGTGAGAAAATCTGACTTCGTCGGCCGACGATTGCTTTTCTTATTCAGTAACTCTGAAGATACTTTTCCCAACCAGACACTGTGGTATACATGTTTGTTCTTGTCTTTTGATAGTAAACATTCTCATCCGAGTGGAGGGTCTTTGCCAGAGGAGCTGCAGCACTCTGATCCCTTTGGGAAAACCGCCACAGCGCTGACATAGCTCATAGTTATTCCTGCTCACTCATTCATGCAAACTTCCCTCTCCTTGGTCTTCTGCCTCATGCATCTCCCAAATATTTTGCTCCTTTTTCCTGCTCGCCATCCGTCCTCCTGCAGACGCAGCCATCCGTGGCTGCAACATCGGTGGCAAGCCAGCGTCCTGCCCCTGATGCTGATAGGCTGTTTTCAGATCTCTGTCTCACCCCAAAGCAACTGCACAGATTAAATGCTTAACTTTACAGATTTTTTCCCCCTTTCTCTATTCCTCTTGCTCTCTCACTCTCTGTCTGTCTCTCTCCATCCAGGCATTAAAAATTCATCCACTCTGTGTTGTGGTAAAAGTACATTATGCAAGAATCTAAATATACCCCTGGACAGGCAGGTTTTGTTTGCCCCTTTCTGTCTTTACATCTGTGCACTTGTATGCATGCTTTGTTTGGAGAAAAACACAGACCTGAGGGGCTTTTTCTTTGCTCTAAGGCTTCATCTGCTGTGTCTGTTAAATCCCAGTGGGAGGGAAAGCCAAAGAAAACCTCTCAGGTAGCAACAGGGTGACAAACATGTTAGATTAGCAACCCCTTAAATCTACAAACGCCTTTAAACTGATTAGTTTTTTTTTTTTATGATGGATCAGAGGTTGAGCCTTTACTTGGTATTTAAAGTATTCCTACCTCAGACATTTGCCAGAGGTTCTGATTTGAATGAAGTTAAGCTGATCCCCGTGAACGCGTTTTATCATCCAAAGGCGAACATCGGGTAAGGAAGAAGAAAGTAAACAACAGCTTCTCCACACTGCCCGCCCGCCTCCAGCAACAAAGGCTGACAGTCACGCCGTTTGATGCTGCCTCTTGGATGAAAGGCCAAAGTAATTGGTTGCCATTACAAACTGTATACCATCCTCTACAATGGTAGCGGGCAAAGAGATAAGAAACGGGTTTTCACCATCTTTTGAACTCCAGCGAATGGCAAAGAGCAAAATAACAAAGTCCTTTGTTGTTTAAATGAGGAGCATGGATGTTTTTTAATGTGTTAATTTTGCACTCTGTTTGCACTGTCTAATTACTTTTATCTGTGTGGTACAGCCGTTTTTATTTGCACTCAAGAATTTTTCTGCTGTTGTGTTCAAAAAGCCTTGCCTCCCTTTTCAAGGACCTGCTTTTATGTCGATGATTTATGTACTTTCAGGTTACTACACAATAACACATTCACCAGTTGATGTATTAAATAAGCTTACTCCATTCCTCGTCATAATATACAATGTGTAACTAATAAGTGTGGACAATCCAGTTTGTGCCCTGACATGCTGAATTGCACCTCTCCACTGATACACAACTCTCCTTCTGGTGCCCCATTTTGCTGTGCTTTTTGGGGATCACCACTCGTCTTGCAGAAAAGTAAGAGTTTGTGTTCCTCCAGTCAAATGTGACGCCTCCTGCTCGCCAGAGCGTCTCCACAAAGACAACAGCTGGCAGCTCATCCTGCCCGTCTGCACTGATGTGTGGCGTTCCTAACTCGATCACGGTTGTGAACGCAGCACCTGCGATCTGAAAAGTTGTGGAAGCTGCCACGGTCCTGTCGATTCGGGACATGCTCCTTTCTCCCTCCTCTTCTCTCTCCTCGGCTCCTGTCACCTTCGTGTCCCAGATGTGTGTGTGTGTGCGCGTGCAAACAATGAGAGCGGCTTAGTCTGCAGGCGTTTGAAAAAAGTTTTACTCCCCTTTGAACTTTTCACATTTCTTAAAGATAAAGATATTGAAGTTTGCGGTTGAAATGTGAAGTGAATAAGTTAAAGGAGGATGAATTCATTTGCAAGCCATTTGTACATATCTCACACACTTCCACACATTTTTCTCCGCAGTCGATAACAATACCTTTGTCTGAAGTTTATTGAGAAGCAAACAAACACAAGTGTGGGTGCTATACAGCAGCACAGTGCCAGGAGCATTTATTAGCGCAAGAGGCATCACAGCAGAGGAACATCTGCTCCCTCGTGACCAATTCCTCTGCTGGTGCACCTTGCATACGTGGCGGTGTCCCCTCTGTCTTCAGCAGAAGCCGACCTGAGTGACAGTTGTTTGCAGTGCATTGGTCTGTTTTTACTCCCCGTGGGCCTAATTTGTGCAAGCTGCTTTTGAATTGTTGTAAAGAAGATGCAGGAACGGAGCTCTTGGTGGCTGGGGCATCCAGGATGTACCATTCCTCTGTGACTGCTGTTGGTTTTGCTATCAGGTGTTCTGTAAATCCACATATTTCTACCTATTTCAGCCCAAATTTTAAATATTTTAGCTGAGGCACTTAAGGTCACAGGCTGAAGAGTTTGAAGAAATTAATTCCATGCATGACCTGGTGAGCTGCTAAAATCAGATAATACGCAGTCGCAGAGCAAATTATATTTGCAATAACATTCACATTTCCCACAGTATATAATACATAACACCTCCTATGCCTTATATTTATAATGTCACTTTTCGTTTATAGTGCAGTGGCATTTGCTACAGCAGCTAATGATCTCCTACAAAGGCTGACGCTAAGCCACAAGTCAAAGATGCTGTTCTTTGAGGCAGAGCTCTGCTTTGCAAGTACAAGACTCTGACTGGAGCTATTTTCTCTGCAGGGGACAGGATGAATCAGCAACATCTAAACTCTGTGGGGAAAAGTCAGAGGAAGGAGCCGAGACCTTTAAAGTGTCAGTTCTGGAAGGGGATCAAAAAAATTTAAAAAGACAACCTGCCAGTTTGACAAGTGAAGATTATGCACCTGTAACTTTAAAGGAAGACAGAATACAGAGGTTCTGCATAAAAATGTGTCGTCCTCTGCCCAAGGTGAGCTCACTGAGCCTTTATGTGGAGCCTTTTTTTTTTTTTTTACATCGGAACCCCCACGGCGAAAAAGGAAAACTTCTTTCCTTACACCTAAGCCATAACCACATGCCAATTTACAAGTCCCCAAAGAGGAATTAGAAAAGTTACAGCATGCACACTGTAATCCTTCAACTGGAATTTGGGCTGATCAAATGCATCATCAGAGCAAAATCTCCCTGTTTTTAATCCCAGCTGAGTTTTAGTGTCTTTAGTTTCAGTGCCTGCTGATATTATCAGTAATGTATGTTTTCTTGACGGTTGTTCACTCTGCTAAATATTGTGCCAAGATTTCCCCTAGAAAGGTCTGTTCAGGACTTTAAATTCCTCAATTCTTAGCCAGACCTTGGTGGATTTACAGGAATGTTTTGGATCGCCATCCTGCTGTAGGGTCGAGTTCTGTTCAAGCATTAAAACATTTACAGATGGGCTCACATTTTCAAGCACCCTCTGTTACATCCTACTGTTCATGGTGGATTATAGGATGGTGAGCTGACCAGGTCCTGCTGCAGCATAGCTACAGTCAAGACACTTTCTGAATTGGAAAAATCAATTCACATGAAACATTCACAACATAAATCTTTTTGTCATGAAAGTGGTCAGATGCAGGGCAAAACTGTGGTTAAACAGAGAAATGTGATAAATCGCTTATAGACTGAGCAGGTAGGACATGGACCATGGATTCATATGTGGATTCTAGCATAACAGGATTTTAATATTATGATTTATGAAACTTTGTGTGGGTATTTGTGAGAAAGAGAAAGATAAATTCAAATTTGCTTTATTCTAAAAATGATTTCTGTTGCTAAAGTACCTAAACCTTTGTTGCTAGAGATACAGCTTAAATAGGTTTATCCTCCGGTGGGACTTAAAAGGCATTTATCAGGAGGTGTGATTCAATGATATAGTTATTACTGTTTCAGAATTTTAAAAGGTCAAACTGTCAGCAGATACAAATATATCTCTTGGATGAAAGATATTGTATTATTTTTTTTTATCTTTCTATGCTTCTTATCTCAGTCTATTGTACAGTTCTCCAGTTGATATGTTAATACAGCAAAGCAATATGTTACCTTAAATAAATGCTTACTTTCATTTTATTAGTAGTACAAGAGTTTAGCATGTCTTAACAATAAATAAAAACACAAAAAAGTATCTGTTTTGTCCTTTTGAGTTCAGTGATTTTGACCAATTTTATTATAAATCTTTAATATTTTATTGCTGGAACTATGATTAGTTGTAGCAAAGAACGTAGAACTCAGTATTCATCTGGTGAGAGGCCCATCCCTGGGACACAACATTGCTATGCTTTTAGACTATGAGAGTAAGCTGGAGCAACAAAGAGAACCCATATATACATGGGGAAACATTGAAAAATTGCACATTATCACAAATGTTTTTAATTTTTTGACAAACTAACAAGGTAAAGTGTATGGAACATGATTTGTGGATGTCAATGTTTTTTGGGGGTTTTTTTGCAAATAATCTGAAGAGCATAGTGTGGTTACAGCATCCTATACAGAAAAGCACAGCAGTGACAGCATCATGCTGGGGGAGGTTTTCTTAAGGGATTCTGGTCAGAGTTAATGGAAAGATAGATGGAACTAAATACAGAGTTGAAATTGTGCAGGGTATTAAACTGAAATGGTTAAATTCATAATTCTGTAGAGTTAAATCAACACTATGCCAAGTCTGTTTAGTCCTTATCAGAATTGGTGTTAATTTAAATCTCTTCAGAGTTATTTCAACAAGAAATTGAGTACCGGTAGTCTTAACACTCGAAAAAGTTATAACTACTCAAACTATTGTTGAAATAACTGTAAGAGTTAAATCAATGCCAATTCTGAAAGGAACCAAGTAGACTTGGCATAGTGTTGATTAACTCTGCAGAATTTGCTGTGTAGTTGTTACCACACAGATCTTCTTGATGCTCTTACCCAAAGCATTTAGGTCCATTAAATGAATATCAGGATATAAACTTCAATTACTCTTCTGATGATACCTTTTTCTGACAAATGGAAAAACACTTATAGATAATTATACTCATGTCTTCATGACTATAGTTGGGCAGTAATTTTGCTCTTACTGCCCTCCAGGGCAATCTTTGAGTCTATTTTTAGACAGCATATGTCATTTAACTGCTGCACAGCTGTCAGGAGCTGATGCTCTCAATTTATGTTTCTGGATATAAATTAGACTGCTCAGTCAAGTGCCTGCTGCCTCTGGAACCATGTGACTATTTAAATGATGGATTGTGAGAAAAATTCATATTATAACCCCAGTATTTAACATCACATTGTGCAAGTTACGCAAACTGTATCTCATTTGGAAAGTTTTTTTTTCAGCTTGATTATAGTTTATTGCAGGGTGAAACAATTAACTTGGCTGAGAATTTGTTTTCTGCTCTGTCTAGCGTGATGCTCATTGCATATCATTTCCACTACAATTTAAATTGCTTGAATGTAGAGCAAATTCATCATTAAGCTTAGAAACTCAGAAGTGAGGAGTGCATCCAAGCTGCAGCTTTCAAAATAGCACAGAGGAAAGCTTCAGCTATTGTTCCATAAATCAGCAGTGACATCATACCAGTTTCTGCCACGTGGCATATTTACGTTTCCTTTAGGCTTTAGAAAGTAATCACTGTCAAACAGAGTTTTAATGTTTTTCTGTGATTACAGCTTTGTTTTCCCAATCATTTCTCCATCTCTTGATTAATCTCATAATTAATTCTCCAGCCCACTTGATCTCAAGCTGAGCCCGGTCTGTCTCCCACTCATTGACAAAGGTATAAAAGGCTGAGTGCAAATGTTTTACAATTTCTGTGGTACAGGTTTTAATTAGAAGATTTCACCAACTATGATTTAACCTCAGCAGAGTAACAGATCAGATAAGTCCCAAAGGGTTGGGAGAGTAGGCTGGTACTCTTTTAAATAACGTTCTCGTCTTAATCCAGAACTGTTTTACAAGTTAAAATGTTTAAACACAGGAGACGAGGGGGCATTACTCAAAAGAGACTTTTTGAGACTTTATATCACGTTGTAATGTTATTTCCCCATTAAAGCCTTCCCTGGAGTGTTGCTTTGATTCTTTTAGGCATTTTTAGCGCTGCTGTGATGACGTGCTGAAGGCAGAGTGTCGGAAAGAGCGTGAGCTTCTTAAAGAGACAGAGGCCAATTTCAAGATGTTAAATTACAAAGTCAAATTTCTTTTAACTTCTGTTTAATATGTACAACATTTTTATAACAGCTGAAGGACATTCATAGAACATTGATTGTACTATGAAATGTTAATATGTGCCTGGAAAATGCATAATACTGCTCCTTGAAATATCACTTCTAAGTAGGAGTGTAACTAGGTAACAAGACGAGACAACATGATGCAAGGATTAAGAAAATGAGACAGTAAAAGAAAATCTGCAACTAATGTACAATAATTCAGTCCATTTGATTTGTCCATGTATTATTGTTGTAATGTTTGTCGAATACCGGAAAGGTTGAAAATGTCCCCTTTTGCTTTTATAAGAATAAAGTCTTCTTTCTGTTCATTATCTAGTAAATCAGTCCTGGTTTGGTCATAATATTTTAGATTTTGAATTAGACAGAATCAAATGAAGTTCTAGCTTAAATAAAAAACATGAAATATCTATTGAATGTAGTGCCATTGAGCTCCAATACTTCTAGCCAAGAGTATGCTAACTGGGATATTTGGATTGCTTTGTATATTGTTTGCCCAAAGTACTCCCAGAACGCAGTTTAGATATTGGGGCTTCTTCAGTTTTTTTGTGGTTTGTTAATATGACACAACACAACTGGAAATATGCCCTTTATCTTCAGAATAAGGTTAAAAAAAGAATACAACACAATTTCGACATAAAGTTACTCTTCTTATATCCCAGATTCCTAATAATCACAGTTACTTCACCTGACAAAGTCGACAAGGTTCTGAATCATCACCTCTGAATCTCAAGAGTCTCTAGAATGAAACTAAACACAAATACTAGCAATAAAGGATGTCTTTGTGTAACAGTCTGACATTCAGACAGTTTTATTCAGACTTGCAGTGACTCATTTCAAGATGAACTTTTATCATGGAGGTTAATAATCACTCTCCAGCATTAGGTCAGCTTTCTCAACAACTCGAGTGTTGATTACTACTGAACGACCAAACTGCTTTAATTAATTTCTTCAATTATCTTCGCAAGTGCAAAGAGGCAAAGGTCCGTGAATGGATTCCAGACAGTCATGCAGCGTTTGAAGCAATGGCCAGAGGAAGTTTTTTACTGATGCTTTTCTAACTTCCAGTAGCAGCTTGCTGTAGTGCTAATGTTTGCATTTGCATAAAAAAGAACGGAAAGCACACTGAGCTTCAAGCTGTGTTATTTTTCTTTCTTGCCTCCTCATCTCCAACAATATTTTGGCAGAAATGAGGAGTGGGTCTGAGCTGCATCGGAGTAAAAAAAAAAACGCCTCAGCTATTGTTCCAAAATGAGCAGTTTGACATCATGGCTTTCAGAGGAAAGGCATGTTTCCGTTAAGGCTTTTTGCATTCTACTTGAAATATGGCATCCAGAAGAGTGTCTCTTCCTGGAACAGTTACATTTTGATACAGTTGGATGCTACTGTGACAAACTGCAAACTGCAGAAGGCATTCTTTCAACAGCTGTTTGTCTTGCTGCTCCTCTGTAAAGGTCATATTTGTAGAAAGCATGACTAAAATTTCCCCTGTTGACAAATTGTTCAAACTGAGCTACAAATCTTTGTAGAACCTCCAGAGGTTAATACTTTTCATCTGAGATGTCCAAAAGTTGAAACTTGCCATATTGCTTTATAAACTAATGCTGCTTTAAAAGCTTTCTCAGCTTTTAAATAGATTATAATAGAATGGATGATCACTGATCTATTGTTTTCCATGATATTCAAACACCAGAGGCCTTCACAGAGTAGCTGGATTAATACTGAGATTAAATTGCTCTCTGTTTATTGATTTCTTTATTTATTGCACTAGATTTTATTTAAGAGCATCAAAGTAAGAGGTAATGAATATAGAGCAACAAAAAAAATTAAAACCTTTTTAATTTTTCTTTCACTTTACAGTTGTGCACCACTTTGTGTTGGTCTGTCACATAAAATACATTTGAATTTGTGCTAGGAAAAAGGCCAAAGGTGAAAATTTTAAAGTCTGAATACTTTTGCGAGGCACCAAATCATACCACTGGTGTTCCTCTTTAGGCTGTTTTAATCATTCCTGTTTTATGATTTGTTTTCAGACTAATTTCTTATTGTCTTGCTCCTAAAATAAGTCATATTTTGCCAAAAGTGTTTTTTATTTTTGCCTAAATCATTTTTTGGCTAAACAGTGGTGGTGATTTTGCTCTCTTTTTTCTTTTTTTTTTTTTTTGGCCCAAATCAATTTTAGCAACAAATGACTTAGACCATTATTTTAGGTAGGTGATATTATGCTCTCTGGTAGATGATTTTTTTATTTCTAGGCTGCTAGCAAATATTACTCTCTCACTCATTTGTTTGCCTGGGGTTATTCTAAGAGAAACCATCACACATTTCATTTCCTATCAGTCAAAGAGCAGATCTATTACAATAATCAAATACTGTAGCTCCATTTTTTTTTTCTGGTGTTACTGCTAGGAGACAGAAACATTCATTCATTCTCTAATTTCCACTGCGCTCAATTTTAAGATACACAGAGGTCATTTGAATACACCCACAGACACATCTGTCAGGATTATTTCATTTAAACACGCATCAGCAAAGATTCCTCCTTCCTCTCCCACATTTTCTATATGTTGGACTGTTCCTTTCCTGAGCGTAAATCTGAAATAGCTGTGGGTGGCCGAGGAAAGTAAACAGCTGGGGTCTAATCATGTTTCTTAAGTAATCAAGGTTGCCAAAAATGTCTGCAGCACATCATAAACAGCTCACCTATGTTTACATGGCACAGCTGAGAGAGTAAATGAAAGCTAGAGACAAGCTGGGAGGAATATTACAGCACCTATAATGACTGTTGATGGAGCAGAATGTAGCATAAATCAAAGGACACACTCATCTTGAGATGTTTGGAAATTAAATTGGCTAATGGAGTGTGAGAAGAAAAGGCTGGAAACTTGCATCGATTTGTGTTTTTTAAACCAGACAATCTAAGCTACAAAAACAACAGAGAAAATTGTGCTGCCAGGCATGAATGTGTCAGTTTCCTGCCTTATATGTGGATTCATTTGAATTTTCAAAAACAAGGAAGGAAAGTTCTAAGTTAAAATGTATTTTAACTATATACAGTGAAGGTGGAACATGGTGAAAATTATATTTTGCATTAAATATCTTCACTGCTCAAGGGAATTTCATTAAGAACATAAACCCTCCATCTCCAGACACTAATGAATACATTTTAAATATAATTTGCAAAATTAAACATTGTAAATGGAATTAGAGACAAACAGCAACATGGTTATTTGACTGCTTTGAAAATTTGTCTCATTATATTTAAGAGCAAAAGGAAAAGTTCTGTTTTTGATTTGTAATTTTTCCTTATGAAGGCTGCATTTACCCAGAGAAAGCTTGGAGTCAACATCTCCAGCTTCACAGACTGTCATCGTTTTAACAAGATGGAATCAAACTATTGGAAGATTAATGGGTGATGATCAGATTGAGTGACAGAAGTTCAGGAAGGTTGCTGGACTGGATTTGGTAGAGCAAGTGCTACCCAGTAGTTTCTGCAACTAAAGCCTCGTGTTAAACATTTGATTACCTAAATGTTGGTGAAGTTACAATCATCTTGCAAATGTGTCCATCAACACTACATTCACAAAGGATTAAGAGATGCTCTCTTCAAATCTGACCTTTGTGGAGAGATGATTTCACATAGAGCAAATCATGAAGTTTTGTCAGGTATCGGCCCTCATTGCTCAGGTGATTCCACCCTGAGTCCCAAACTCTTGACTGGTTTGTTTCATAAACCTCTCAAAGTTACAGTCATCCCTGTTACTTTTGCACCTTTCTCTTCCACATGTCTTCCTTCCACCGAGCTTTCCATTAACGGTGCAGTGATCTGCTTCTTTAGCAATGGTATTTTATGACTTACCCCACTGTGAAGAATATCAGTGACTGCCTGCTGAACAGTTTTCTAGTCAGCAGACTTCATTGTCATTGTTTAACCAAAACATGTAATTTCTCTTTAAGAAAAAAAAAAAGAAATTTCATAAATGCTGGGTAATTTTCAGAGAAGCTGCATTTTGGGTTTTTGTTATCTGTGAGCCATAGTCATCAAAATTAACAGAAGAAAATGCTCAGAGTATCTTTCTCTGTGTATGTATTAGTTTCACTTTTTAAATTGAATTACTAAAATAAATAATGTTTTTCCATGATGATCTAATTTACTGGGATGCACCAAGCAGTCCTACCAAGCTTGAACATTCTCTGGGTCTCTTGACCAGTGTGTAAAGGTTACATTTGCTTTAGTACCGTCAAGTGTTTTTCCTCCGGCAGCTGCAGGTTTGATTCTGCAAACGTGTTTTTTCAGGTTGACGAGTTGATAACAAAGGAGTGAACTAGTCAGGTGCTGAGTGCAGAAGTGGCAGGAGTCAGTGATCATCCATCACTCCTCTCAGAGTTGGCCGGTCATGCCTACAGAGGGAGAAAGATCAACTGTCACTTTCCTCGCAGCAGAGATGTCTCTGTAGAGCAGAGGGGGGGAGGTGCTGGCAGAGTGACAGAAGGCAGCGGAGGTTAAAACAGGGACTGATAGTCAGCAACATCCATCATCAAAATACTCTTTAGACAGAAGCCTTTGTTGCATGTTGCATCAGCACATCTGCTTGCAGACCTTTTACCCTTCTCGGCTGCTAACACATGCTCCATTCGCAGCTGTCTCTGAACCAGGTACAAGCTCTATATGCTGAAGTCACAACACTCAAACGTCTCTGCTGTTATTTCTAGCAGCGGTGCCCCGACTCCCCGTCTGCTTCTTCCTGGGCTTAGTGCAAAGTCTGCTCAGTTTCCTCTGGGATGACTGCTGTCTTTTGAATAATTTAGTGCCGCCACAGCAAGCTCAGAGCAGTTAAGGACAGAGAGATGCTCTGAGTGAAACCTTCGGCGCTCTGTCATCCAGCTACCTGAAACTACCGACCTCTCATCTTTCTTCACAGGTCTGGGGGAAGAACACTGTTATGAACGTTTGTGTGTGTTCTCATCGTTTGACAATTTCTAACGCAGAGCTACAGCTCACAACAGAAGCACTTTGCTCCGAGCAAACTGGGGCAATCCATCTTTTAGCTTCAATGATTCGATGATTAAGAGATTCAGCCTAACAAGTGCAGAACAGCTAACTGATGGGAGGGCGCTGTGTGGACGCAGTCAGTGTCCTCCAGCTGTCAGAGAAAACCAGAGGAGGCATGAATAAAGTTTAAAAATAACTTTAAAAGTCAACATTTTAGTAATCTGTGTGTATCCAATGTGTGTACATACTTGTGTACACACTTATGTGTGTACATAAGTATATATTGTATACCTACAAGATTTTCCTACATTCCAGAAACAACTTCAAAGTATTGATGATTCTGTGGAAGAGATCAATACAAAGCTTTCTTAACATGTCTGTAGACGGAAATTGTTGCTTATTCCTCTTTGCAAAATTGCTGAGTCTTACTCAGAATTGGATTCATATCTGGAATTTGAATGGATCTTTCTCCTACCACAATGTCCTTTGGTATTTGGTATTTATTGTCACTCAGGCTGTATGTTAAGGGTTGTGGTCCTTCTTAAAGGGGAACCTCCACTACAATGTAAAGCCTTTTACCCAGACAAAAAGGTTTACTCCGAGAATGGACTTGTAATGAGCTCCACCTTAAGTAGAGACGCCTCTGTCCAAAAATGTTCAATTTTGGTCTCATTTGAGGTGAGTCCCTTGGCAAACTACTTACACTTGTGTTTTTCTTTTAACAGATTCTTCCTCTTGAGTACCTTGGCTGTGTCTCTGATTAATTCTCTCCTTCCCAGCTGTGTCTTGCTAGGAATGCAGTTGCATCCGATTCTTTCTATTTTGGGGCAATCCATCTTTTACCAAATTTCACTATACCTTGAAATTTGGTTAGAAAATGAGACATAGCTTGCAATTACGTATGTTCATTTGCTTTAATATATCACTCAGAACAAAACTTAGGAGTGAACACGTAGAAACGAGGCCAATAAATGAAGCGGGAAATAACAAGAGGTACTGAGACTAAAATAAATTAGTGGAATGCAGAGCAACCTGCTAATGTTGCAAATTAGAATGTATGACTGCAAACAAAAACAAAACAATGCATTTACTGTTTAGGCTTGAAAGTTTGCAAACATCATTTGCATGAAATAAATACTGCTTAAAAATTATTTGCACTTGGGTTTTAAAAAAGAACTCTTTTTGCATGTGTTAGATAAGAAGGCTGCTCTGACTAATGCTGGTAAATCTGGAACTGCAAACAGCAATTTATTAATTTTGTATGAAGTCTAAATTAGAACCAGCTCAAGACAATCTTAAGGAAATTAAAAGGCCAGTTACGAAACCACTAAGAAAGATCTACATTTGGGTCAGTGAGGTCTTTAAAGGTACATTTCAATAACTTTGGACATAATAGAACCTTTTTATTAGTGTACACCTTCTCAAACTTTTGGGTTCTTGTCATTTATAACCCATCCAGGTTAAATTATATATTCAAAAAGTTTGAGTTTGTCATAGGAGAATAGATACCTCTGGTTGATTAAGGAGAAATGCTGCCATCTCATTCGGATAAGAGTCACTCTTTCTCCTGCACCCATGTGTTTAGGTTCCTACTCAATGACGCATAATACCCCAATACTCTCAAAGCTGCAGAATAGCAGCATCTCTCCCTGGCTCAATGCAAGCATGAAATAACTTAATCAATTACAATTGTCAAGACGTTTTTCCAATATAATTTCTCATGTTTGTACAATATTTTATATCTCTACAACAAAATTCTTATACCATTATAATGCAAAAACAATATTAAAAGTACCTTTTAGAAAAGGTACCTTAGCTGCTACCCAGCACTCTAAATATTGTGATTTTGTGTTATATTTATATGTGAAAAGTATTTTGAAATATTTGTATTTTTTTTTTTGATTGTGTGGCATCTCTACACTTCTGTCATTTTCTCTGTGCATTGTTGAACTGTAAAGAGATGCAGCACAAAGTCTTAACAAGAATCATGCCACCACTAAAACCTGACTTTGGAGGGGGAAAAAAAGTAAAAACAGTTGCTGAATCTCATGCGCTTAAGGGATCAGCTCCTCTTCTTTCTTTCTTCCTCATTATGAGATAGACGTTGCATTAATTTTTACAACCTTTAACCGTCACATAGGACACCAGCCAGCCTCACCTCTCTGCGACCTGCACCCTCCCTCTCCATAATCCCACAACAATGCAGAAAATCACATTAATGCACCAGAAGGATGGAGGTACAATGCAATCTATGACAGCTGAGGCCAAAGAGGCGTAGCTATCATTTCCATACTAATGCCACTGGTGAAGATGATGAGGAAGAGGCCAAAACAGGGGCTTGCACTGTGTTGCTTGTTACAGAGAAGCTTTGTTGTTGGTAGAAGACCCTGCTGCGAGGAAAATCATGTGCTGGTCCTCATCTGGTGCAGCTGGAGTCCGACACACACACACAGAACACCAAAACTCTTTTCATATTTAAATGTGTCTTCTCATCTCCTGCACAGCTCATTTTACGTTGTGATTTTAACTGATATAATTGTGTATTCTAGGTTTACTAGAACATTTGTAGATTTTCTTTCACTTCATGTGAAAGGTTTTTATTTACATGTGAGGAAACGATTCACGGCCAAAACATGAGCAACCTTTAGTTCTTTTTCACACTCTGGCTGTGCGGACAGTGTAGCTGTAATGTCTCCTATTTAGATGCGATTCAAGGACAGGCGTGGGTGCACTGCAACTTAGCTGCCCGCAGAAAAAGAAGGAAAAGGCTAAAGAGAAGCATCAGCGAGCCACAGCTGCAGAAAACTGGTAACACCAATCACCTGTGAGGCAACCAGTCATCATTTGTGGTTGGGAGGAACACTAAAATCAGAGGCACTTTATTAACTCAGAGGAAAATGCAAACATGTAGTGGAAAGTAGCAAACTTTTATTGTTGCTTTACGGCTTTATTTGAAGGATTACGACCCGCTGAAGACCAGTTGTTCCTTCAAGATCTCAGTTTACATTAACAGATCCACCAAGCTCATCCTGGGGCAGTTTAATATAGCATCTTATACAGCACTGGTTCCCACTGAAACCAATGTTTATTTAATAGTACATTAACTCTCTAGCCCTATTTTTCTCCTATCTGGATTCAAATAGCTTGAGATCTGCTTGAAGCTATCTACTCCATATGTAGTGTTGTGATAGATTTGCCCCACCGTAATATTGTAGAAAATCACTAACAGAACAAAAACAGAAAACATACATGTGTTTTTGAACTGCAGCTTTATAAAACATCCATGTATGAAAGCCACATCTGTCTAAAGTGCTGCTACAGAGGCCTGCAGCCACAGTGCTGGATCAGGCGCATAGGAATTAAAGGGCTTTATGACATTAACGGATCATGTTACAGTCACAGTTCACGCTATATAAATATATAATGTTTACTGTGCTATATCTCTATCTACATAGAGGTATAAATATAGCATTTTGAATGAAGGTTGCTCTGTTTAAACCCCTGACATTTAGTTTGGTGTGCTGCTCTTCACTGTCGAAGTGAGAGTGAACATGATGGTAAGATCAAGAGAGATAACTGAGGCCTTCAGAAAAGAGACATCATCTCGCTGTCTGGAAAAAAAGTCTACAAGTGGAGGACATTTGAAACAACTCCTGACACATCCACGCCTGGGCCTCCAAGCAAGTTTAATCTAAAAGCAGACCACAAGCTGCTAAAAGACATCTGCAAAAGCCCGAAAATGTCAAGACAAAGCCACAAAAGGTTCTTAATGCTGGTAGTTCAATACTATGCTTGTACAATCAAAACGAGACTACACAAGTTTAACTACTGGGGAAGGTGTCCAAGAAGGAAATATTTGCTGCGTAAGAAAAACACAAGTTTGACATAAACTTTTGCCAGAGAGAACTTTGACAAAGATCCGAACTTCTGAAATAATGTTTGTCTAAATTTCAATATATTCACCAGGATAGAGCATTCCTGTCCTGGAATCATGTATTGGGCATTAACCAAATACATGAGTCCTGCAAAAGAACCACTTAAAAATAAAGGAGGTATGGCGGTCTCTCTTAATATTTCAGCTGTGTAAAAATTTTTATAGATGTAAACCAAGTGCACAGTTTTTGGCAAATAGACATTTCAGCTATCTTATAAATGTACTGGAAGTAAAATTTAAATTTTTCTACATTTTTAAGAATAAAACTATGCAACTGCAGTAAAATAACCAATGCTAGTGTGGTGGGTGCTGTTTGAACTAAAGTAGAACTGCAGATTGATAAATCTATCCTAACTTTGATGGCTTCAGATGAAGTTAACTACATATTCAGTGGTATTTTAGTTTCTCCACAGCGTTTACACTTCTGTATTAATTATATTATTGTACTGAATTTCTCAACACTTAACTGAGGACATGAAATGTGTATTTGACATCAGTTTGAACTTAAGTGTTCCTTTTAAAATAAATCACATTCAGTGCTCTCCCTTATTCGAACAAGAAAGAGCAACTATAATCATGTTTTACTGAAACGTTTCAAAGCAAAAATATCTCCCTCTTTCCGATAGCTGTAATGTTCCACTCATCCTGCTTTTATGATCATTGGGGAAAAGATTCAAGGCATCAATTTGGACTCCATTTGCTTTCATGTGGGGCTTCTCCAATATCCTGGCTCTTTGATGTGATTAAGATGGATTCAAACTTTCACTCAGCAAACCAGAAAATTCTCTCTATCATGGGAGAAAAGAATAAAGCAAAACTTTTCTTTGGTGTAAAGGTAAACTAATGAATCCATTTATCACTGTCAGTGAACGGGCTTTTTATACTAAACCAATGCTAAAACTTTTTAAACCGTTTGGCAAATTTTAAGTAAAACTTCTCGTCCAATGCTTCCTCAGCCACACGATGATTGATGAATGCAAGCCAGCAAGAAAGATCACATTAAGCTTCACCACTGTGACTCATTTTGACATTATAAAAAATAACACTCTCCAGCTATCCAACAGAAGTGCTGAGAGAATGAATCACCAAGCAGCTTTCGGCAACAAAAAGGGAATACTTTCAAACGGAGACACTGAAGCTCGGAGCTGCCGTCTTCTTTTCACAAGGAGAGTGTCACGTTCTGCGTATAAAGAGAAGGGAAAAAAATGTATTTCAAAGATGAGGGGCAGACACTGACTGAAAAGTAATGAATATTTTACAGGTGAATAGAGCAAAGCTGCGCTTTGTAGGACACTCTGCCGATTTTAGAGCTTATCAGAAAGTCATCACCCACAGAGCATGGCCGAAGCAGACCATGTGTCTGATAGTTTATCGGCAGAGCGCTCCGAGGTCTCCACTGTCCCTCCTGGCACCAGCATGGTGCTTGCATTGGTCCAATCACAGTGACAGCATGAAGAAACATAAATGGCCATTTTGAAATGAAAGGATTGCTGCTGTTGAGGTTCAGCCTCTAAAAAGCCAGGCATAGGGAAGAAGTTTTATGCTTTAAATGCAAGTCTGGATCTTTGTGTTTAGCTGATATGATTTTAACATGAACAGCAAATGAAACAGCTGCTGTACCCTAGCAGAAAAAACACAAAAAAATTCAACTTTGACCCACCGTCACACATTAAATCTGTGCATTGAAGCCATTTGATGTTTTATTAAAATGAAAAAGTCAACGTTTCTTATAGCTCAAACCAAGCCCTGCAGCTTTATTGAAGAGCTGCACTGTAAAGCATTGACCTACCACAGGGACACTGACTGAACACACTTTTTCTACCTCCACCTTTATTACTTCTCTAAAAATCTCATCATTTGTCATTCTAAGCCACTGATACTCTTTGCATCTTACTCTGAAAGTCGCTGCAGAGGTTTTTCTAGATAGCTTTAAAATGGAGAGGAAGAACAGGGGCCTGAAGAAAAGTAAAGACTGTAAGAGTTTTTCAATTTAGCCAAACAAATAATTCTCCTAACCTTTTGCCTCTGTGAGACTGGAACTTGTAATCCTGGGTTTTTATGGTCTTTAGGTTGAAGGACTAAATAACTTCCTTCATCTGGAGAGAGTAAACCATCCTCGATTTGAAATGGTTGAATTTTCAAAGTTACTACTTAACAAAAATAACAAAACAGCAAAAATTGGATTTGCAACTTGGAAAGTAGGACGTTCTTGATAAGTTTAAAGTAGGCTATAAAACAACACCCTAATGTTGGAATATCTCAAGGAAAATTGCCCTTTCTATTAAGTAAAATAGAAATAGTGTGGCACAACTTACCAAAACACTGCTATCCATTTAAACCAGGGATCAGCAACCTTTACAATCTCACTAAACAAAATTTGTTGACACAAAGCTACATGAAACAAATGACCTTATTTTTAAAATATGTACTGTTAGAAATTAGTTTTGATTTTTAAATTAAAGAATGATTGTACTTTGTTTTGAGGTTGTAAATAAAGAAAATTATCAAAACTTCACATCAAGGGAGTTAGTACATCAATCTTCTATGGAATATATTGGGCTAAAAAACATGCAATTTACACCCAAAAGAAACACAAAACATTTAGTAAACTGGAATATGAATTACATTATTTAGCATCATTTGTGGATATGCTGCACACACGTTACATGAACACACCAAAGAAGCTATTTTTCCAAAACTATATTTATATTTTAAAAAAATTTTTGAATTATTTGCCATTTTTTGATAGTTATTAGAAACACATTGGAGGATCTGAGGTTCTGGAGTCACAGACCACTGACTTGAATACATTTGGCTTGTATTGTTTTCATAGTCTGTTAGATGTTGACTGGAATACAGCATCTGTTAGCAGAATATTTTTAATTCTGCAACTTAAACAATGTCTTTACTCTTACCTCTACATTTTGACACTAAGAGCTAAGAAATCTGCTGAGAATCCTTTGATATCTTTCAAAAACCAATTTCTTTGCCAACAAAAAAGCTGCTTCTTACAAGCGTGAATTCTTCCTGTTCAGACAAGGTCTGACATATTAAATGATTTCATATGATCTTTAATTTTGTATTACGTTTCTGTTCCTAATGATGTCCCTGAACCATAACTCTGACTAGGCAATGAAGATGTGAGAACCCGGCAAAGAAAATGTGTTATTGGAAAGGTTCTCCTCCCCTTTTCAGATTTAAAATGGCTGAAATTATAAATTATTTTCAAATCTTACTTCAAAAAAGTCTTTCAACTTTGCATACATTTCTAAAAGCAGGTCATTGTGTAACTAAACTTTTCATACTTACAAAACAAACTTCTGGGTGCAAAACCACATTACGCTTTAAATTTCATGCACCTTTAAACCGCGAGACACCTATGAGACTGAAGAATTGCCGTGAGATATTATTTATGCATTTTTAAGAGAAAAATAACCTACCTCGGAGCAAACTTAAATTGTGAAAACTGAGCCCTTCTGAGGTGCTAGCATTTCACAATTTTTTTTTATTTTTTATTATTTTCTAACTTCTAAGTAATTGGGTTCTTCCTGTGTTTTCCCCTGGAGAGAAATAGAAATTGCATGAAATGAAGAGCAACATATTTTTGCAAACACCTTGAAATGAAGAAAAGTGGAACTGACAACACATCCCTATAGCCTGTGTGGCCATCGTGCCAGCAAAGCAGTCCTTTAACAAGGGTATTTCTTGAAATGGCATGTGTCTTCCATCCTGTGGGTGTTTGTGTGCTCAAGGTGCCTGCCAACTGAACGACTTTGCTGGGAGGGATTAGCAGTACAGTGATCTCTTCAAGTGTATCTGAAGCCTTGAAAAAAGAAATATTCAACTTCACACAGATTTGGATAGAGTGCGCAAGACATCCAGAGCCTTTGCATGTTCTTGCATCATCATGCTTTTAATTGAGCTTCCTCTTCCTGTCCCATTTCTCTCCTCTCAGCCCAAAAGTGGGGAAAATAGGTACTGAGCGCATCAATATTTTTCCCTGCAAATATATTTTTTAATGAGCTTATTGATGTTAAATTCACATCAGCTGTCAGCAACAACCCCAATGATCCACGCATACAAAGAAATCATTACAAACACGTCAAGCGGTAATGAGTAATGAGGGGGGGAAGTATTGAGCTTGCTTTCTAATATAAAAGAAAACTGTAATGAGCTCAAACTGAACTTTAGGTTTATGGATAAGAAGCACAGATGAGCCACACAGCTCCAATCAATGATTAGATGCTACTTGCAGGTGAAACTAGAGGTTTGCATACACCAAAGTAAGAGACACATACACATTTTTTCCTGATTTCCTGAAGTTAAATTAAAACAAATTACTCTTTTTTTAGAACAGTTCAAATTACCAAAGTTATTTATATTTGTAAATGAAAGAAAACTTTGCAAAAACGCATACTTTTTTTTTCAACTTTCTTCAAATTCTGAAATTTGAAGACATTAGCTTAGTATAAGGGATAATTGTTTTTTGAAGGTGTAATTCTTAGGTAAGATGTTTGGGTTTCCTTCTACAAGTTTGAACAAAGCATGTTTTGTACCTTGAAGTTTGCTAACAAATCTAAAATAAATTTAACAATAGGTAAGAAACAAAATCATTAATATCAATCACTTTCAAAAAGGTTATAAAGCATTATCCACAAGTGGATAATGGTGAACTTTACCAGGAGCGGACGACCTACCAAGAGGGAATCAGTGAGTTAGCAAGGAGGTCAGAAAAGAACAGAGGACAATGTCCAGAGTAGTGCAGACTCTGACTGCTTCAGATGCTATGTTCATGATCTGACAATAAAAAAGAGACTGGGCAACTTGGCATCCATAAAAGAGTTCAAATACCAAAGCAACAGCTGACCAAAAAGTGCACAAAGGGCAGTTACAAAGATAACAATGAAACCTTTTGGAAGTTAAGCATCCTGGTATATTTACCTTGAGACTATATGTATTTTACATAAAGGACATCATACTGACAGTCAAACATGGTGATGGTAGAGTGATGCTCTGGGGACTCTTTTCTGCCTCAGGAAGTAGAAGACTTGCCTTATTTCCTAGAGCAGCAAACACTGGAGTAATACACTCATACGCAATTATTACATATGCTTTATGTTGTTGCTGAGTGGCAGAACCAGGTTTTAAGTGGTAATTACTTTATTACATCGAGCCAGGTTAGTATGAATATATTTTCAGCATTTTAAAAATACATTTCCCATTTATTCATCTTTTCTTTAACGTTAAAAATATGTTCATATCCGATCCGACACATTTAAGAATGACAAAATAGCAAAAGTAAAAGAAATCACAACACTGTCTTTCCAATGATCCATTTGCAACTCCCTCCTCTTCCTCATTTTGCAGGAAAGCGAATGTACAGTCACATAAACTCATTAGCATTTCATCCATGCCTTTGTTTTCTCTCTGCTCTGGCAAAAAGAATCAATAGGCATAATGCAAGTTGAAAAGAGAAGCATAAAGAAATCAATCTTAGCTTGCAGTGAGGATGAGAAACTCTCTTGCATGTGCTCTCATAATATCAGCTCCTACACAGAGAGTACGAAGGAGACGGTCTACGGGGGAGGCCCAGAGGACATGGCAGGACTCCACCTGCACTGCTGATCAGTAAAGGGGGAGGCTTAGCTGTCGCAGCTGGAGAGACTTCACTCTGATCAATATTTCATGTCTTACATAAAGCTGTTGCACAGGTCATATTTTAACCATCCCCAGGCTTAGCTCCTTTTCTTAGTGAAATATTCCTCATGCACGGTTAGAAAAAAAGGTTTCAAAAGAGTGAATGAGAAAAATCAAAGACATTCCTCAAGAGGAGACGTCTGCAGCTAAACTCGTTTTAAACAGATCCCTCTCTTTCGTTTGCAGTTTCTCTGATACTCTGCAAAGCATTAGTCATCCGTGTTGTCATGTCGATGACATTCTCATCAAATAAGTAAGTGCTGCTGCACCGCACAAAAGAGAGGAAAAAGAACACTCTGTTTCATAAGATTTATTCATATGAAAATAATATAACAATAATAAGAACATAACATACATTTTGAACTGCATTAATAAGGATTCTGTTCCAGATGTCACCCTGATTTAGGAGTCATTTTATCTTTTTCACACAGAATCACAAAATTTGTTAAACTATATATACTGTAGATATATTATATATTTGCTAGAACAAATGCAGTCATGCAAAATGACTTCCGCTTTCTGTGCTTAAGGAAATTCAGCAACACTTGTGAAGATTTTGGTAATTTTTGCTGATAGCTTTTGACAAATGACCTGTAAAAACAAAAGAACAAAAGGAAAAGGAAGAGAGAAATGGAAAAAAAAATCCAGCCCACTTAATGTAACCAACTAATAAAAGGGCTGGCTCACGTCTTGTTATATCAACCACATCACAACACCTATGCAACATCCCATCTCACATTGTAATTTCCCTCTAAAGGTGCAATAAGTGATTATTTCTGTCCAATAGTACAAACTAACTGTGACAAACTATTCTAATCTACTTCTTTCCCTGCCTACTCCTTCGATTCATCATAAAAGATGCATTAATAGCACCAAAGCCAATGAATATGCAGTCGTGTTATAATATTGATTTAAAAGAATACATTGGACAAATTGAGCCAATATCATGTATCTTAATAGTCTTTAGCATTCTCCTATGTTTGCTGTGCCAGAGATATGTTGACGCAATTTCAATATCTGGCTCTTTATAAAGATCTGTATATGATTCTATTTTAATAGGATGGTTCAACTTATTTGAACTGGGGTTCTGTGGAGTTGTTATGAGCAGTCAGTATTCTGCTTGCAGTAGATGGCTACCTTAGCTAGCACAGTTTGCAGGAACAGAAATTGGTTCTCTGCAGACGCTCTCATGGTACAATACCCTTGAGCAAAAACGGTATTTAGATTAAATAAAGCAGATAAAAATATATAGACTTACCTAAATACCATTATTTACCTTTATTTAGATCATGACTGCTGGAGAAAGACACCAACCTCCCAAAAAATCCTAAAAGGATAAGTGGGTATAGATAATGGATGGATGAATGGATAGATTATTTCAGTTAAAATATTGTGATTGTGATTTATAAATCTAAGCAAAAGCAAAGAAATGTGTCTTTTTCTAATGAGTTTTGCATGTTATACCAAAACACAAGAATAGAAGTCTTATATTACTTGGTTTATTAGCCAGAATTAACATACATACTGCTAAAAGCTTGTGTGAGAGAAAAAAGGCAGCCAGCTGAATAGCAGTGCACAGCAACGGTTGGGAGGGTGGCATTAATCCACTACTCTATACTTAATTTATTAAAAGAAGACTACGGTCATCCTGGTACTATTTCTCATATAAAAAATATATTAAATTGCATAAGAGATGGAAAACAGTACAAGTTTTTAAAAACTACATACTTAGATATTGCTAATTGGCTTTCCACACATCAGAACCAATGTGAGGTTCTGACATCTAAAAACAGAAATCTACCTCTGTTAAGCAGTGGTGTAATAAGACCTTCTGGTGCCAGATCTCAAGATAATAAAATGTTACAAATCCAAGCCTGTGTTGTAAACTGCTAACCAGCTGCTGCTAGCATGAGTATCTGTCAAAATAAATGTAAGTTAATATTCTGAGCACTGGATGAAATGGTGAGCATTTTATCTTAACACCCTGTTGCATTTATATACTTAAGACTTATTTTGAAGTATAAGAGGAAGTAGTTATTGAGTTGTTACCTTGTTCTATTGACAAAGTTAACTAGTGCAGAAGCTGTCTGGTTGGTAAACCACACTCACTGACAAAAGCACTGAAAAGCCTCCACCACTTTTAAATCTCTTAACTAGCAGGATTTTTTTTTTGTACTCAGAAGAAAAGTTGAAAAAGTGACAGATAAATCATGAACAGTTTGTAAGCATTATGGGAATATATGTATAGCTAACAGTTAATAGCGATGCAAAGATTACTGTCCGCTTTGCAGCTTCCTGTGGATGCTAAAGGAAAACATTATCTTTTTAAATGACTCTGGACTCTTTCATAATTTCTGTTCCTATATTTTATTATATATATTTTATGTATCCTATTCTGTACTGCTGTATGTTAATTCAAAAATGTAAAATGCATAGATTGATGAAGCTTGAAATTAACAGTTTTACACTGTAGAGCAGTGGTCCCCAACCACCGGTCCGTGGACCGGTACCGGGCCGCGCAAGAAATAACGAACTACTTCCAGATCTTTTATTTTGAAAATCCTAAACCGGATTTTACCGGTTACATCTTACGCATCAAAATTGAGCCAATTGAATGAGTAACAAAACAACATAGGAGTACTGCGCGCGCACCCCAACAACAGCATCGGACTCGATACTTACGACCCCCCGCCCCGGTCCGCAGCAAAACTGCAAAGGGCTGACCGGTCCGTGCGACTAAAACGGTTGGGGACCACCGCTGTAGAGAGATTCTGAAATGCGCAGTCTGAAACATGGAAAACCTTAACTCTGCTTGTGTGCAATATATCGCATTTTAAATGTTTCTATGTAAACTAGGACCCCTTTAGATTTAGACATGTATGGAAACCATAATATATCAACCAGAATAACATGGAGTAGAATATTCTATACTGATAAGATTCTTTGTAGTTTGTAAAACCTTTACATTACATGTGAAATCAGAAATATAGGTCAATCTTTGTTTCACCAAAATCCAGTTAAAATCTCTTCTTGTCTTGTTCTCATGAACCTGTAATCATATTGTTTTCTTCAGTGAGCTGTATTTACCCACCCACCTGCTGGTAAGTGTAGCACACTGACTACTCAAACACTCCCCACAGAACCCCACTTCTAAAAATCTGACCTGTCATCTACAGTTTAGATAAGTTTGTTCAAACAAAGGTGGTCAGAAGAACATAGTAACGTGTGGTAATTAGTCATAGAAGTGGTCTTTAGTGGCAGCTACCGTGTAGCAATGTGCTTCTGTGTAATTCTTGATTGTCAGATACCGACCTACCTGCCGCCTGAGATGGCGTCGGTAAAGTGCGGATGAATTGTGGCCTCTGAAAGCTTTTTTTCCCTAATGCGACAGAAGCAGGCAGCGTCTGGTCAGCTCAGAGGTGAGTTTTTAACGAGTTAAAAGGCTGATGTGCTTGAGGCCCATAAGAGGTAGCTGGCCTCGCAATCATTACGCTAAAGTGTCAGAATTAGCAATGTGTGTGTGGGTGGAGTTGCTTACCAGTGAATAAGAGATGACATGGAGGTTGAATGACACTGAAGACTGACAATTGGAGAACACCAAGAGTTACCTCACTGTTCATTGTCGTCAGAGAACAAATTTGTTCCTACATAATGTAGCTCCCGTAACTTACCTACACAAGAAAATCACAAAAAAAGCCTATCGTTTATATCTTTCGTGTCTGTTTTGACGTGTTTCTACTCTACTCTTGAATTTCTGTCTACTGTTCACATCCTTGAGATTTTTGTGCTTCCTTCTTGATTCCAATAAGTCTCAGAAATGAACTCCATGCAGGGGAATTGGGCAGAAAAGAGGCTCTGTGAAATTTGTGGCTGTATAATCTTCAGCCACATGCAGGAGAAGAAATTCAGCCTGAAGCAACCTTGCAAATACCCTACAGAACCACTAGATTGAGGTTTGCTCCCTGTGAGTCCATGGAAAATGAAATCCTGGAGTGCTGTTCTCTGTTGGACACTGCTCCGTTGGTCCTCCTCATAAGTGGTTTCTGTATGTCAGTTAGACAGTTGTTTCAATCTTTTCGATGATCTCTATCATTGATTTGGAGGGGGAGAGAAGAGAACAGTCGTCCTGGTCCCAGAGGCTTCCAGGGCTTGAGTTTCCATCTGTGCTCAACTCGTCCTCCTCATCCTCACTTCCCTCCTCGCAGGACTCCAGGTAGTGGAGGCCCAGTGCGTTGATACCGGAGTCCTCTGAGCTGGATGGGGACGAGCAGTGGTCCATTTTAGGGCCTTTTAGTTTCTCGACAGTGGAGAGGTGTTTCTGTTCGCTGTACGGCTGTGGGACCGGCGGAGCAGGAGCCTGCCGCTTCGGGCTCACCGGCTGCTCTGGCGGACTGGGATTAGGAGGCAATTGAGGTGTAGCTGGAGCGGGCGGCTGAGGGGAGGGAGGTCGAGGCGGTTCCGGTAAGGGAGGCAGGGGCCGCTGCACGTAGCACATCTTCCCATTGATCCTTTTGACAATGTAGTCGTCCACAAACAGATCCGCGATGACACAGTACTTGGGAGACTCCAGGTGAGGCGGAGACTGGAAGCTGGGTGCCAGCTTCAGGAAGCGCTCAGCCAGAGAGACGGAGAGGTCCATGGTGTCGCTGCACTCTGATCCAACGGACGGCACAGCTGTGCTGGGCAGCTGGCACACATTGGTCATGGGCTGGTACACGTACTTACCTAAAAGTAGAGAGAAATAAATGACAACGTTACTGCAAAAAAAATAATAATAATAACAGTAATAATATTGAAGATATTTCAGTCAACCTAAATTGGGAAAAATTTATTTTAGAATGAATGACCTTTCAAAATGTGTAACATACTAAAAATGCAACTGGTGAGGAATACGTTAAAATATTCACACAATTATTGAATTTTTTTTCCATTTATTGTCTTTCAACATAATTACTTCACACACAGAGTATCACATCATGAAAATCTGTTACTCAGCCTTCACGAAGCTTTGCCCTGTTTAACCCTCACACGTTTAGTTTGGTGTAAGTATTGAAGAGTAAACATTATGGTGAGCCCCCAAGACCTTGCTGATGCCTTCAGAAGAAAGATATTGTATCATGCTATGCATTTAGGAAGGGACTTAAAAAAGGAATCAAAATAATTTGAATCAGCAATTCAATAAACACTCAACAAGTGGAACAACTTCCCATGTGTGGTTGTACAAAAACATTTAATAAAACAGTTTGTAAGAGCAAAAACCTACTATGGGTTCTTGCTATTGTTGATTTGAAAATGACATTTATACAAGAACCATCACTGGTTTCCATGCTATAAGAAATGTGACTGAAAGTCTGCCAAACAGGGAAGAAAAATCTCTGGTCACCAGTAATTTTTAAAAAGGATTTTACACTGTAAAAACAAAACACCAAAGATCAGTCGGAGATAAACTATGAGTGACATGTTTGTCAAGCAGCTAACTGCGGGCTCCATCTGAGCAGACAGCCCAACTAACTAAGAAGATAATATGACCTTCTTATTGTTATGCTATTAGTGTTACTTCTTAAAGCAAAACTGCAACACTTTCAGTTGAAAACCAGTCCTAAATTTAGCAATTGTTTACTCATTGTATCAACATTGAAATAACGTGAAATCACAACAAATACATGTTACAAATAACATTATTATATCTGTAATATGTTAAATTGTTTTATCGTTCCAGTAATACAGTGAAAGCCTTGTATTTTTATTAAAAGATTATTATTGTTAGAATATTTCCCCAGCTCATGCTCAGGAAAATGTCAAAATGACGATATAAATCCATAATGTCCTCCACAATGTGGAGTGAAATGCCCTCAAAAGTATACTTTAAAACTACACATTCACTGCTTATAGTGAAGAAATCCTAAATTTCGACATATCATTCAGACACTTCATTTAACCATGAATATCATTTTAGAAAAACATTAAGGTTAAAGTGAATAATTTTCTTACCTTGAAGTTATCAGATATGATTTAACAAAAGCAACTAAATTTACTTTTCAAGAAACATTAAAGATATAGCTTGTAACTTTTACAAAAAATATAGATTTTTTACATATTTGTTGAAACTGTCACTATGTCATGACAGTATGGGGTAAGACAGAATAGGAAATTATTCAGTTTAATCGTAATGTTTTTCTAAAGCGGTGCATTTCTACAGACAGCAGCTCAGGGACAATGTGGAGGAGATTGATCTTTTCACAGATTAGCTGTCACACGGTCATGACCTTATTTAACAAATGTAAAAAAATAAATTAAATAAAATATTCTTTATAATATAATCTTTATAATATTATTTACATATTGCACCTGTAGCAGTGACTTTCTCCTTTAATTTTCAGTTCAGGAAAAAATGAAGAATTAACAGAAGGAGTAAAACATTTATATGTCGTTTTTAATATATCGACAAACCCTTTCTATATCGAGGGAAAGTTCTGTGAAGTTTTGAGAAACTCTCAAGGGATTCGAGGCAAATTTCAAACCTTTCTAAAAGCTGCCTCAGGCCTAAATCTATTTGAAACCCACAACACTGCCTACCAGTAAACACAACAACAGAGTCGGTGACTGGAAGAACAGGGCATGTGGCAGCTAATGGTCCCAGCATTTTCCACAGAAGCTGTTGAAAACCAACACAGGGTTAGAGGCAGAGAGCAAATATGAGCATCTCTGTGGCTTCGAGGTTAGCACTGTCACATCACATCAAGAGGACCCTGAAGCAACCAGAGCTTATGTGGACTTCCTCCGGGAGCTTTGGTTTCTCCCAGCATCAAAAACACGCTCAGTTAATTCGCCTGCCTTTGACAAAGTGCCCTTGACCATGACAGCTACTCAGAGCTAGAGACTGTCGCTGACTGCTGTACTGTAGCTGCTCGCTGATCAAAATACTTTAGATAGAGTGCTACTAACTACAGCAGTATTACAGAGGAAAATAGCAGCTTCAAGTAAATCACAACAACAAGCTGTCTTTAGCATTACAGTAGAGCTGGTAGCTAAAAGTTAGCTTAGCAAAGAAGCATGCCAACACTCCTTCTCTTTAAAAGTTATGGGGTTTTCCATAATTGTTTCTTTTTTACCAATTAGCATTTAGGCAAATATTTACAGGCAATTATTGAGGCAACTGTGTTTAGAATTTGTATATACTGTACATGCCTGAAGATGTTTTTTAATATCAGTTATAGCTTCCTGCAATTATTCACAGATGCGAAATGCTTAAGAAATTCAAAATGTTTTATTTCTTGTGTCAAACCTTGGAGGAGAGATGTCAACTGCCACAAACTTAGAAAAGCAGCATTTTCAGTGTGCTTCATTTGCATTACAATCAACTATGAAGCATTGAACATGTTGCTAGTGCACCTGGCAAGCCACAAAACAGCAACAGCACAAACACACAAATGCTTTAAGTCAATCTAGGCCAAGGATGCCCCTTTTGAATCATACATCTGTGGTAACAATCTGTTCATCCTTAGGGTTAATATTAATTTTCATATCACAAAGCAGTCTCTGCTGCCGAAGGTTAAAAAAAATATTTTCTTACTACCAACATCTGAGGCCAAACTAGAGCAGGGCAACCAAGCCATTTATTTGATGCCTGAAAATAAAATGTGTGGCCCACCTCAGGGGTGTATAAAAGACAATGTTCACAACTAGTGTAAAGTGAGAAAGTATTTACTTCATTAATAAAAAAAAATACAATTTTAAAATTATTTTTCTTATTTATTTGAGTACATAATGTTATATAAGAAGTTTCAAATCATTGTGGCTCAGTATTAAAAGACAGTTGACTCCATTGTTAAAATATGAATTAAATCTAATTAATCCAATTTTTTGAAAAAGCTCAGTTCAGTTTCACTAGTCACTCCAAGGCCTTATTACTGGGAATAAGGAATCAACATAAATAAATCTGTTTGAACAAAAAATAGGCCAAAAGATCAAAAAAAAAAAAAACACAATACATCCCTCTCCAGTCTACAGAAATTGAAGAACAAATGGGAAACAATTGACACTGATTAATCTTAAAAACCTTGAAATGCAATTTCTAAAGCCATAGTACTCCTGCAAACCACAATGAGAGTCATCCCACATGAAGAAAACACAGAGCAGTAGTGAACTTTCCCAGGAGTGACCAACCCACCATATTTAAAGAAGTTCACAAAAGACAATAGAAGCATTCATAGCACTGCTGGCTTCGCCTCATTTGACCTAAGTGTCAATTATTATAACCCCAAAACTTCAGAGAAACGTCCTGTGGAATAACAAGACAAAACTGGAACATATTTGGAGGGCATGTGTTTTGTCATCTGGCATAGAATGAAGAAAAAGAACATTAAACTGACAGTCAAACATGACGGTGGTGGTATGAAGGTTTGATGTTGATTTGCTGCTTTGGGATGGAACTATGAATTCTGAGGGAAAATGGAGAATGTTCAGCCATCAGTTTGTGGCCTTAATCTTAAGCACATTTTAGTTGTGCGGTGAAGCAAAATTGTGAGAACAAGCAATCAAATTGACAAGCTGGGATATTACCTTCAACAGGAAAAACATGCTTCAAAGTTTTCCCATACAGCCAGACTGATTGAGACTGGTTTTTTTAGTGTGTTTGTTTTTTTTACTCAGATTATCTTTGTCTGAAATGAACATCAGTTTGATAATCTGAAACATGAAACTATGACAACAAACAGCAATGCATATTACAGATTCAAATGACTAATTAGTGTTAGGTTATACCAGATTGCTCACAATGTATTATAAATTAGCCTGGTCATTTACAAGTTTCTAATGCCTCCAAGATTTTGCTTGTTGTTTGCAGCTGATTGATTCCAGTGTTGCATGAATACTGTAGCTGTCTGTCTAACAGGCCCCCAGGAGAGCCAGAGAAACTACAGAAGATGACAAGCTTACACATCACTTTCAACTGCTTTGTGTCCTCGTCTTTTGTTTCCACTGGCATGAAGATCCATTGAATCAGAATAATTTTTTTTTTATTCCCCAGGTTACAGTGAAAGTATAAAGTACGGAAGTGGCTCGGCTTTGTGTTGTCAGTGATTTACAAATCGGCTTCTGTCACAGAATAGTTTCCATTCTTCCAACCAAATCGTTATTTAATGATGCAAGTCTCCATCAGGCTCCAGTGTGGGGGGGATTAAAGAGGCTGAAGCTTTACAGTGTAAACGCCGCTAACAGAAAACACTGGAGCTCATGTCGATGCAGACAAAAGAGGGAAAGCAGCAGCCGGGGTCGGTTAAATGAGGGAAACTCAGTGGTCCATGTTCAGAATGAGATGAGCCCATTCAGCCAGACAAGAGAGCGCCCACAAATGAGAGCTAACGCTGTAAAAAGGCGATGTGTTGACATTTAGTTTTTAGCATATTACATCTAATTGCATTCATCCATCTGGAGTTTCAAATACCAAGAGCCCTAGTGAGGGACGGACAGATGCCTGCTCGGACACACGGCACACACACACACAGACATATGGAGCCAACGCTACAGCAACTCTAGCCGATTTTGGCAGCTCTGCAGAAAGAAGACAGTGAGTATGTAAATTTCCAAGGTGTCTACAGTCTCAACTAAATACATCCATGTGTCTGTTCGCCTGGAGGAACATTATGGTAAAGCTGCAGATCATTTTCTACAGTGGCTTGGCTGAAACAAAGAGAGGAAAATCCACAAACACAAAGGCAGGCGAAAAACAGGAAGACGGATACAATAGAGGCTTAACAGCGCAAGGTGGAAAATATGAGTTTATATTTGGTGAAACTGAACATAATTTGTTATAAATAAAATGAAAATGTACTGTAGCAGTTCATGGAGTAATTGAGACTAATTTTATCAAGTAAAGGGAATTACAAAGTTAGCAAACATGAACTATTTTGGTGGGAAAGTCAGCAGTTTTTAATCAAACATGTTTTATTGTGACTTCTCATTAAAAAAATCAACTCTTTACCAAATAGTACCCCAATCTTATCCCCACCGACTTTCATTTCATACCAGGAAATAAATCAATTCACATTCATGTTTCTAAACCATTGAAATCAGTTTATTTTTCAGTGAAGTTAAATGTTATCATGAGCTGATGGAAATAAATTGTCAGAAAAATATGCAAATCCTACATAAAATTTAATTTAGTTGTACGTTATTGTCTGAAAACCTTGTATTTTAATATATTCAGGTTCTGGTCAACATTTGGGCCAGTTTTTTCTTATAAGATAAAATGGTTTATAAATCCTAATCAAACTACTGTAAATGAAATCTGGGCAAGTTCCTGCAGGTAGGTATTATTTATTAAAGTTAAATAACTACTTTCAGCTACAGCAGACTAGGGGTATAATAAAGAAAATTACTTTTAACTCAATGGATGTCTAGGTAGGTTATAAAATGGGCCCCTGGCTTTGCTGATACTCACAGACAAATGGTTGGTATGAAATATCTTATGGTATATGGCACAATTTCATAAGCATAAAACGTTTTTAATTTTAGGCAAACTTAAAAACAAATAAATATAAACTGTTGCTTTATCTAAACTCTAACATCAATAACAGGTTGGAAGCATCTGTTTTTTAACAGCTTAAACAGATGTAGACAAAGAAACATCAGGTTTGACTCCAATAATGGCAATTAATAAACATACAGCGTATGCCCATCCAAATGAATAAACTAGATTTCATTTTCTGATCGCATAGCACCTTTTTAAATGTGTTAAGAACAGGATACCTGATGCTTGTGTTAAAACAGTGCTTTATTTCTTGTAAAAATAGGCACAGCTCAACATGAGGCGCATTCATTGATACACCGAAGCCTCAGCAAAGCCAGACAGATGAACAAATGTGTGCCAAGTTTGAATATCATGTAGCTCCATGTCTCAGACTAAGACTGAAGGATAAATCTGGCACAAACCTATAAAAAGTACAGAGATATATTGATGCAAGTTCTCATCTTTCTCAATCCTTCTTATCAGACAAGACATTTTTAGATATTAAGTGGCGTCTGGATTTGTGTGTTATTATTCTCACCTTAAAGCCATGTTAGGGCGAGAAGTCAAGTCAATACATACAACTCTGTTCTTTCATAACTAAGCTTTATTTGTAAATGTACAATGGAAATGCTTTCAGTAGATTTATAAAGCTGTGTGGGTGTGATTCTCATTTCTGAATTTTAATAATAAATAAATTGCATACATATGCACAGGCCTGATTTCTATTCATTTTCATTCATGAATGGGTGCAGACACTCCCCTAATTAATCATTTGCATATCGCTCCATTTGTCTGCACCACCACCAGACAATGGACATGACAAAGAAAGAGACAGCGGAAAAAAAAATGCACATCTTCCCAGATGTGACACAGACATTTATCAGTGAAGTAGAAAAGCAAGCCTGTTTTATCATGGATCTGCTCTTACATTAATAACTAAAGTTGCTGAATGGAAAAAGTAACACAACTAATCAGCTCTGTAGGTTTACAGAAACAACTCTGCAAAGGTGAAAGTAGAAAGTGAAGCTCATATGAAGAAAGTGTCAACATGCAAGCTGGACACTGTTCTTGCCATTTGTTGGCCAAAGTCGTTTATGGGTAAGTTCAGGGCTGTGATGGAAATGGATTTTAATTGGTTGTAAACATAGAAAGGGCTAACAGCTGTTCTTTTTTCTTTCTCGCAGCAGGACATCCACCACAGTGCCACATCATTTTCTGACTTTAAACTTCCAGCACGTTTGAACCTCCTTTTCTTTATAGTCAAGGAACACAACACAGAAAGTTTGATACAGTATCTCATTGAAGATGAAGCTAGTGGTTTTTTTCCTTCACTGTTATTAAATCTGATTCTTATCAAAACCAGAAATAACAGACTTTTATATATGTGGGTCTCAAAGGATTGAGACCCACATATATAAAAGTTACTTGGGCTGGTCTTTATAGTATAAACATTGCATCCAACTACCCAGAATAAAACCTATTTTTATCATTAGTACCAACTTTTGCAAAAGTTGGTATTACTGCAGCACTGCTTTTCATGTCACCCAGCAACACTGAAACTACTTTGGTAAAAATACAACACCCTAGCAATCCCCCCCAAAAATAATCTACCTTAAACCAAAGCTACACAAACAATAAAGTATCTGAATATTCTTAATATTATTTTTTTTTTTTATCTGGCAAGGCAATCACAGATTTCTGTCATTCAAAAAATGTAAATATGTAAATATCTCAATGGGATCAGGATCACAACATAGACTTGTAATATAAGTGCCAGTGCTTCAAAATTGATAGAACTACAAAATCTTTGCAGCACTGACTAAATATTAACAGCACTTCATGTCATGCCGCCATATGCAGACACTTTATCTATGCTGATGAAGATTCACTCACCTCAGCATCCAGAATGCTTGAGGTAGTCATCGTTGGCCATTCTTTATTAATTAATAATTAAGCTACTGAACAATAAAACAATAATTGTCTGACAAGTAGGGAGCTCTCAAAAACTGTGCAGTTTTCAACCAAGATGGTCAGAAAGTCACAGTATAAAAAAAGAAAAAAAAAAGACAGATCACCACAAAAGAAACATATTCTGCTCTTATGCAGTAACAGACTGAGCCATTCACTTCCTTCACTCCACCAGTTTAAGCCCATACAAGACTTCTTTTTTTTTAAGTGCTAGCACATAGAAAGACAAGAAACCATGTGATGGCAGCATTGGCTAAATTTGCAGAATGTAATTAAGTTATGTCCCAAACCTTTTAGTAATCCAAAGGGAGGGTGAACCAATCTGACCAATCAATTGTACAGTGTACATTTTAGGACATCTTCAGGTCTCAGGTAA